>NC_134707.1:66956085-67270265 GCF_043290135.1 Rhipicephalus microplus | reverse complement strand
AAAGTGGATGAATAAATTACCAGCTGTGAGCAGGAATCGAACCTACGACCTTCAAATAACTTGTTCGATGCTCTAACCACTGAGCTATCACAGCGGCCGTCCCTCCATCTCCTTTTTTAGGGGTCTATATGTGAATTTAGAAGTAGGAGTGACAGTCAGCGCCATCTATAAGCCAAACAACGAGTGTGAAAACACTCTTATTCGCATGTTTTGGCGTCACGTAGCACGTGAATTTATTATGAGCGGGCAGCTGATTAATTGTCCCTCTTATACAACCTAAACACACCAAGTCTGCCAGTACGAGACCCTCGTTCAATGAAAAAAGGGAGAGAAGTGTATACCTAAGGGCTCGTATTTCCGTGGTTTAACACAATATTAATGAGATATAACAGACAGTAATGCCAAGGAATGTACAAGGGAAGTTATTAGAACCAATGGAATGTAAATAAGAAGAAAGAAGAAAGAAAAGTGGATGAAAAAATTACCAGCTGTGAGCAGGAATCGAACCTACGACCTTCGAATAACGCGTTCGATGCTCTAACCACTGAGCTATCACAGCGGCCGTCCCTCCATCCACTTTTTTGGGGGTTTATATGTGAATTTAGAAGTAGGAGTGACAGTCAGTGCCATCTATAAGCCAAACAACGATTGTGAAAACACTCTTATTCGCATGTTTTGGCGTCACGTAGCACGTGAACTTATTATGAGCGGGCAGCTGATTAATTGTCCCTCTTATACAACCTAAACACACCAAGTCTGCCAGTACGAGACCCTCGTTCAATGAAATAAGGGAGAGAAGTGTATACCTAAGGGCCGTTATTTCCGTGGTTTAACACAATATTACTGAGATATAACAGACAGTAATGCCAAGGAATGTACAGGGGAAGTTATTAGAACCAATGGAATGTAAATAAGGAGAAAGAAGAAAGAAAAGTGGATGAAAAAATTACCAGCTGTGAGCAGGAATCGAACCTACGACCTTCGAATAACGCGTTCGATGCTCTAACCACTGAGCTATCACAGCGGCCGTCCCTCCATCCACTTTTTTGGGGTTTATACGTGAATTTAGAAGTAGGAGTGACAGTCAGCGCCATCTATAAGCCAAACAACGAGTGTGAAAACACTCTTACTCGCATGTTTTGGCGTCACGTAGCACGTAAACTTATTATGAGCGGGCAGCTAATCAATTGTCCCTCTTATACAACCTAAACACACCAAGTCTGCCAGTACGAGACCCTCGTTCAATGAAATAAGGGCGAGAAGTGTATACCTAAGGGCTCGTCTTTCCGTGGTTTAACACAATATTACTGAGATATAACAGACAGTAATGCCAAGGAATGTACAGGGGAAGTTATTAGAACCAATGGAATGTAAATAAGGAGAAAGAAGAAAGAAAAGTGGATGAAAAAATTACCAGCTGTGAGCAGGAATCAAACCTACGACCTTCGAATAACGCGTTCGATGCTCTAACTACTGAGCTATCACAGCGGCCGTCCCTCCATCCACTTTTTTGGGGGTTTATATGTGAATTTAGAAGTAGGAGTGACAGTCAGTGCCATCTATAAGCCAAACAACGATTGTGAAAACACTCTTATTCGCATGTTTTGGCGTCACGTAGCACGTGAACTTATTATGAGCGGGCAGCTGATTAATTGTCCCTCTTATACAACCTAAACACACCAAGTCTGCCAGTACGAGACCCTCGTTCAATGAAATAAGGGAGAGAAGTGTATACCTAAGGGCTCGTATTTCCGTGGTTTAACACAATATTACTGAGATATAACAGACAGTAATGCCAAGGAATGTACAGGGGAAGTTAATAGAACCATTGGAATGTAAATAAGGAGAAAGAAGAAAGAAAAGTGCATGAAAAAATTACCAGCTGTGAGCAGGAATCGAACCTACGACCTTCAAATAACTTGTTCGATGCTCTAACCACTGAGCTATCACAGCGGCCGTCCCTCCATCTCCTTTTTTAGGGGTCTATATGTGAATTTAGAAGTAGGAGTGACAGTCAGCGCCATCTATAAGCCAAACAACGAGTGTGAAAACACTCTTATTCGCATGTTTTGGCGTCACGTAGCACGTGAACTTATTATGAGCGGGCAGCTGATTAATTGTCCCTCTTATACAACCTAAACACACCAAGTCTGCCAGTAGGAGACCCTCGTTCAATGAAATAAGGGAGAGAAGTGTATACCTAAGGGCTCGTATTTCCGTGGTTTAACACAATTTTAATGAGATATAACAAACAGTAATGCCAAGGAATGTACAGGGGAAGTTATTAGAACCAATGGAATGTAAATAAGAAGAAAGAAGAAAGAAAAGTGGATGAAAAAATTACCAGCTGTGAGCAGGAATCGAACCTACGACCTTCGAATAACGCGTTCGATGCTCTAACCACTGAGCTATCACAGCGGCCGTCCCTCCATCCACTTTTTTGGGGTTTATATGTGAATTTAGAAGTAGGAGTGACAGTCAGTGCCATCTATAAGCCAAACAACGAGTGTGAAAACACTCTTATTCGCATGTTTTGGTGTCACGTAGCACGTGAACTTATTATGAGCGGGCAGCTGATCAATTGTCCCTCTTATACAACCTAAACACACCAAGTCTGCCAGTACGAGACCCTCGTTCAATGAAATAAGGGAGAGAAGTGTATACCTAAAGGCTCGTCTTTCCGTGGTTTAACACAATATTACTGAGATATAACAGACAGTAATGCCAAGGAATGTACAGGGGAAGTTATTAGAACCAATGGAATGTAAATAAGGAGAAAGAAGAAAGAAAAGTGGATGAATAAATTACCAGCTGTGAGCAGGAATCGAACCTACGACCTTCAAATAACTTGTTCGATGCTCTAACCACTGAGCTATCACAGCGGCCGTCCCTCCATCTCCTTTTTTAGGGGTCTATATGTGAATTTAGAAGTAGGAGTGACAGTCAGCGCCATCTATAAGCCAAACAACGAGTGTGAAAACACTCTTATTCGCATGTTTTGGCGTCACGTAGCACGTGAATTTATTATGAGCGGGCAGCTGATTAATTGTCCCTCTTATACAACCTAAACACACCAAGTCTGCCAGTACGAGACCCTCGTTCAATGAAAAAAGGGAGAGAAGTGTATACCTAAGGGCTCGTATTTCCGTGGTTTAACACAATATTAATGAGATATAACAGACAGTAATGCCAAGGAATGTACAAGGGAAGTTATTAGAACCAATGGAATGTAAATAAGAAGAAAGAAGAAAGAAAAGTGGATGAAAAAATTACCAGCTGTGAGCAGGAATCGAACCTACGACCTTCGAATAACGCGTTCGATGCTCTAACCACTGAGCTATCACAGCGGCCGTCCCTCCATCCACTTTTTTGGGGGTTTATATGTGAATTTAGAAGTAGGAGTGACAGTCAGTGCCATCTATAAGCCAAACAACGATTGTGAAAACACTCTTATTCGCATGTTTTGGCGTCACGTAGCACGTGAACTTATTATGAGCGGGCAGCTGATTAATTGTCCCTCTTATACAACCTAAACACACCAAGTCTGCCAGTACGAGACCCTCGTTCAATGAAATAAGGGAGAGAAGTGTATACCTAAGGGCCGTTATTTCCGTGGTTTAACACAATATTACTGAGATATAACAGACAGTAATGCCAAGGAATGTACAGGGGAAGTTATTAGAACCAATGGAATGTAAATAAGGAGAAAGAAGAAAGAAAAGTGGATGAAAAAATTACCAGCTGTGAGCAGGAATCGAACCTACGACCTTCGAATAACGCGTTCGATGCTCTAACCACTGAGCTATCACAGCGGCCGTCCCTCCATCCACTTTTTTGGGGTTTATACGTGAATTTAGAAGTAGGAGTGACAGTCAGCGCCATCTATAAGCCAAACAACGAGTGTGAAAACACTCTTACTCGCATGTTTTGGCGTCACGTAGCACGTAAACTTATTATGAGCGGGCAGCTAATCAATTGTCCCTCTTATACAACCTAAACACACCAAGTCTGCCAGTACGAGACCCTCGTTCAATGAAATAAGGGCGAGAAGTGTATACCTAAGGGCTCGTCTTTCCGTGGTTTAACACAATAGTACTGAGATATAACAGACAGTAATGCCAAGGAATGTACAGGGGAAGTTATTAGAACCAATGGAATGTAAATAAGGAGAAAGAAGAAAGAAAAGTGGATGAAAAAATTACCAGCTGTGAGCAGGAATCAAACCTACGACCTTCGAATAACGCGTTCGATGCTCTAACTACTGAGCTATCACAGCGGCCGTCCCTCCATCCACTTTTTTGGGGGTTTATATGTGAATTTAGAAGTAGGAGTGACAGTCAGTGCCATCTATGGGCCAAACAACGATTGTGAAAACACTCTTATTCGCATGTTTTGGCGTCACGTAGCACGTGAACTTATTATGAGCGGGCAGCTGATTAATTGTCCCTCTTATACAACCTAAACACACCAAGTCTGCCAGTACGAGACCCTCGTTCAATGAAATAAGGGAGAGAAGTGTATACCTAAGGGCTCGTATTTCCGTGGTTTAACACAATATTACTGAGATATAACAGACAGTAATGCCAAGGAATGTACAGGGGAAGTTATTAGAACCATTGGAATGTAAATAAGGAGAAAGAAGAAAGAAAAGTGCATGAAAAAATTACCAGCTGTGAGCAGGAATCGAACCTACGACCTTCGAATAACGCGTTCGATGCTCTAACCACTGAGCTATCACAGCGGCCGTCCCTCCATCCACTTTTTTTGGGGGGTTTATATGTGAATTTAGAAGTAGGAGTGACAGTCAGCGCCATCTATAAGCCAAACAACGAGTGTGAAAACACTCTTATTCGCATGTTTTGGCGTCACGTAGCACGTGAACTTATTATGAGCGGGCAGCTGATTAATTGTCCCTCTTATACAACCTAAACACACCAAGTCTGCCAGTAGGAGACCCTCGTTCAATGAAATAAGGGAGAGAAGTGTATACCTAAGGGCTCGTATTTCCGTGGTTTAACACAATTTTAATGAGATATAACAAACAGTAATGCCAAGGAATGTACAGGGGAAGTTATTAGAACCAATGGAATGTAAATAAGAAGAAATAAGAAAGAAAAGTGGATGAAAAAATTACCAGCTGTGAGCAGGAATCGAACCTACGACCTTCGAATAACGCGTTCGATGCTCTAACCACTGAGCTATCACAGCGGCCGTCCCTCCATCCACTTTTTTGGGGTTTATATGTGAATTTAGAAGTAGGAGTGACAGTCAGTGCCATCTATAAGCCAAACAACGAGTGTGAAAACACTCTTATTCGCATGTTTTGGCGTCACGTAGCACGTGAACTTATTATGAGCGGGCAGCTGATTAATTGTCCCTCTTATACAACCTAAACACACCAAGTCTGCCAGTACGAGACCCTCGTTCAATGAAATAAGGGAGAGAAGTGTATACCTAAGGGCCGTTATTTCCGTGGTTTAACACAATATTACTGAGATATAACAGACAGTAATGCCAAGGAATGTACAGGGGAAGTTATTAGAACCAATGGAATGTAAATAAGGAGAAAGAAGAAAGAAAAGTGGATGAAAAAATTACCAGCTGTGAGCAGGAATCGAACCTACGACCTTCGAATAACGCGTTCGATGCTCTAACCACTGAGCTATCACAGCGGCCGTCCCTCCATCCACTTTTTTGGGGTTTATACGTGAATTTAGAAGTAGGAGTGACAGTCAGCGCCATCTATAAGCCAAACAACGAGTGTGAAAACACTCTTACTCGCATGTTTTGGCGTCACGTAGCACGTAAACTTATTATGAGCGGGCAGCTAATCAATTGTCCCTCTTATACAACCTAAACACACCAAGTCTGCCAGTACGAGACCCTCGTTCAATGAAATAAGGGCGAGAAGTGTATACCTAAGGGCTCGTCTTTCCGTGGTTTAACACAATATTACTGAGATATAACAGACAGTAATGCCAAGGAATGTACAGGGGAAGTTATTAGAACCAATGGAATGTAAATAAGGAGAAAGAAGAAAGAAAAGTGGATGAAAAAATTACCAGCTGTGAGCAGGAATCAAACCTACGACCTTCGAATAACGCGTTCGATGCTCTAACTACTGAGCTATCACAGCGGCCGTCCCTCCATCCACTTTTTTGGGGGTTTATATGTGAATTTAGAAGTAGGAGTGACAGTCAGTGCCATCTATAAGCCAAACAACGAGTGTGAAAACACTCTTATTCGCATGTTTTGGTGTCACGTAGCACGTGAACTTATTATGAGCGGGCAGCTGATCAATTGTCCCTCTTATACAACCTAAACACACCAAGTCTGCCAGTACGAGACCCTCGTTCAATGAAATAAGGGAGAGAAGTGTATACCTAAAGGCTCGTCTTTCCGTGGTTTAACACAATATTACTGAGATATAACAGACAGTAATGCCAAGGAATGTACAGGGGAAGTTATTAGAACCAATGGAATGTAAATAAGGAGAAAGAAGAAAGAAAAGTGGATGAATAAATTACCAGCTGTGAGCAGGAATCGAACCTACGACCTTCAAATAACTTGTTCGATGCTCTAACCACTGAGCTATCACAGCGGCCGTCCCTCCATCTCCTTTTTTAGGGGTCTATATGTGAATTTAGAAGTAGGAGTGACAGTCAGCGCCATCTATAAGCCAAACAACGAGTGTGAAAACACTCTTATTCGCATGTTTTGGCGTCACGTAGCACGTGAATTTATTATGAGCGGGCAGCTGATTAATTGTCCCTCTTATACAACCTAAACACACCAAGTCTGCCAGTACGAGACCCTCGTTCAATGAAAAAAGGGAGAGAAGTGTATACCTAAGGGCTCGTATTTCCGTGGTTTAACACAATATTAATGAGATATAACAGACAGTAATGCCAAGGAATGTACAAGGGAAGTTATTAGAACCAATGGAATGTAAATAAGAAGAAAGAAGAAAGAAAAGTGGATGAAAAAATTACCAGCTGTGAGCAGGAATCGAACCTACGACCTTCGAATAACGCGTTCGATGCTCTAACCACTGAGCTATCACAGCGGCCGTCCCTCCATCCACTTTTTTGGGGGTTTATATGTGAATTTAGAAGTAGGAGTGACAGTCAGTGCCATCTATAAGCCAAACAACGATTGTGAAAACACTCTTATTCGCATGTTTTGGCGTCACGTAGCACGTGAACTTATTATGAGCGGGCAGCTGATTAATTGTCCCTCTTATACAACCTAAACACACCAAGTCTGCCAGTACGAGACCCTCGTTCAATGAAATAAGGGAGAGAAGTGTATACCTAAGGGCCGTTATTTCCGTGGTTTAACACAATATTACTGAGATATAACAGACAGTAATGCCAAGGAATGTACAGGGGAAGTTATTAGAACCAATGGAATGTAAATAAGGAGAAAGAAGAAAGAAAAGTGGATGAAAAAATTACCAGCTGTGAGCAGGAATCGAACCTACGACCTTCGAATAACGCGTTCGATGCTCTAACCACTGAGCTATCACAGCGGCCGTCCCTCCATCCACTTTTTTGGGGTTTATACGTGAATTTAGAAGTAGGAGTGACAGTCAGCGCCATCTATAAGCCAAACAACGAGTGTGAAAACACTCTTACTCGCATGTTTTGGCGTCACGTAGCACGTAAACTTATTATGAGCGGGCAGCTAATCAATTGTCCCTCTTATACAACCTAAACACACCAAGTCTGCCAGTACGAGACCCTCGTTCAATGAAATAAGGGCGAGAAGTGTATACCTAAGGGCTCGTCTTTCCGTGGTTTAACACAATAGTACTGAGATATAACAGACAGTAATGCCAAGGAATGTACAGGGGAAGTTATTAGAACCAATGGAATGTAAATAAGGAGAAAGAAGAAAGAAAAGTGGATGAAAAAATTACCAGCTGTGAGCAGGAATCAAACCTACGACCTTCGAATAACGCGTTCGATGCTCTAACTACTGAGCTATCACAGCGGCCGTCCCTCCATCCACTTTTTTGGGGGTTTATATGTGAATTTAGAAGTAGGATGACAGTCAGTGCCATCTATAAGCCAAACAACGATTGTGAAAACACTCTTATTCGCATGTTTTGGCGTCACGTAGCACGTGAACTTATTATGAGCGGGCAGCTGATTAATTGTCCCTCTTATACAACCTAAACACACCAAGTCTGCCAGTACGAGACCCTCGTTCAATGAAATAAGGGAGAGAAGTGTATACCTAAGGGCTCGTATTTCCGTGGTTTAACACAATATTACTGAGATATAACAGACAGTAATGCCAAGGAATGTACAGGGGAAGTTATTAGAACCATTGGAATGTAAATAAGGAGAAAGAAGAAAGAAAAGTGCATGAAAAAATTACCAGCTGTGAGCAGGAATCGAACCTACGACCTTCGAATAACGCGTTCGATGCTCTAACCACTGAGCTATCACAGCGGCCGTCCCTCCATCCACTTTTTTTGGGGGGTTTATATGTGAATTTAGAAGTAGGAGTGACAGTCAGCGCCATCTATAAGCCAAACAACGAGTGTGAAAACACTCTTATTCGCATGTTTTGGCGTCACGTAGCACGTGAACTTATTATGAGCGGGCAGCTGATTAATTGTCCCTCTTATACAACCTAAACACACCAAGTCTGCCAGTAGGAGACCCTCGTTCAATGAAATAAGGGAGAGAAGTGTATACCTAAGGGCTCGTATTTCCGTGGTTTAACACAATTTTAATGAGATATAACAAACAGTAATGCCAAGGAATGTACAGGGGAAGTTATTAGAACAAATGGAATGTAAATAAGAAGAAATAAGAAAGAAAAGTGGATGAAAAAATTACCAGCTGTGAGCAGGAATCGAACCTACGACCTTCGAATAACGCGTTCGATGCTCTAACCACTGAGCTATCACAGCGGCCGTCCCTCCATCCACTTTTTTGGGGTTTATATGTGAATTTAGAAGTAGGAGTGACAGTCAGTGCCATCTATAAGCCAAACAACGAGTGTGAAAACACTCTTATTCGCATGTTTTGGTGTCACGTAGCACGTGAACTTATTATGAGCGGGCAGCTGATTAATTGTCCCTCTTATACAACCTAAACACACCAAGTCTGCCAGTACGAGACCCTTGTTCAATTAAATAAGGGAGAGAAGTGTATACCTAAGGGCTCGTATTTCCGTGGTTTAACACAATATTACTGAGATATAACAGACAGTAATGCCAAGGAATGTACAGGGGAAGTTATTAGAACCAATGGAATGTAAATAAGAAGAAAGGACAAAGAAAAGTGGATGAAAAAATTACCAGCTGTGAGCAGGAATCCAACCTACGACCTTCGAATAACGCGTTCGATGCTCTGACCGCTGAGCTATCACAGCGGCCGTCCCTCCATCCACTTTTTTTTGGGGTTTATATGTGAATTTAGAAGTAGGAGTGACAGTCAGCGCCATCTATAAGCCAAACAACGAGTGTGAAAACACTCTTATTCGCATGTTTTGGCGTCACGTAGCACGTAAACTTATTATGAGCGGGCAGCTGATCAATTGTCCCTCTTATACAACCTAAACACACCAAGTCTGCCAGTAGGAGACCCTCGTTCAATGAAATAAGGGAGAGAAGTGTATACCTAAGGGCTCGTATTTCCGTGGTTTAACACAATTTTAATGAGATATAAAAAACAGTAATGCCAAGGAATGTACAGGGGAAGTTATTAGATCCAATGGAATGTAAATAAGAAGAAAGAAGAAAGAAAAGTGGATGAAAAAATTACCAGCTGTGAGCAGGAATCAAACCTACGACCTTCGAATAACGCGTTTGATGCTCTAACCACTGAGCTATCACAGCGGCCGTCCCTCCATCCACTTTTTTGGGGTTTATATGTGAATTTAGAAGTAGGAGTGACAGTCAGTGCCATCTATAAGCCAAACAACGACAGTGAAAACACTCTTATTCGCATGTTTTGGTGTCACGTAGCACGTGAACTTATTATGAGCGGGCAGCTGATTAATTGTCCCTCTTATACAACCTAAACACACCAAGTCTGCCAGTACGAGACCCTTGTTCAATGAAATAAGGGAGAGAAGTGTATACCTAAGGGCTCGTATTTCCGTGGTTTAACACAATATTACTGAGATATAACAGACAGTAATGCCAAGGAATGTACAGGGGAAGTTATTAGAACCAATGGAATGTAAATAAGAAGAAAGGAGAAAGAAAAGTGGATGAAAAAATTACCAGCTGTGAGCAGGAATCCAACCTACGACCTTCGAATAACGCGTTCGATGCTCTGACCGCTGAGCTATCACAGCGGCCGTCCCTCCATCCACTTTTTTTGGGGTTTATATGTGAATTTAGAAGTAGGAGTGACAGTCAGCGCCATCTATAAGCCAAACAACGAGTGTGAAAACACTCTTATTCGCATGTTTTGGCGTCACGTAGCACGTAAACTTATTATGAGCGGGCAGCTGATCAATTGTCCCTCTTATACAACCTAAACACACCAAGTCTGCCAGTACGAGACCCTCGTTCAATGAAATAAGAGAGAGAAGTGTATACCTAAGGGCTCGTCTTTCCGTGGTTTAACACAATATTACTGAGATATAACAGACAGTAATTCCAAGGAATGTACAGGGGAAGTTATAAGAACCAATGGAATGTAAATAAGGAGAAAGAATAAAGAAAAGTGGATGAAAAAATTACCAGCTGTGAGCAGGAATCGAACCTACGACCTTCGAATAACGCGTTTGATGCTCTAACCACTGAGCTATCACAGCGGCCGTCCCTCCATCCACTTTTTTGGGGGTTTATATGTGAATTTAGAAGTAGGAGTGACAGTCAGTGCCATCTATAAGCCAAACAACGATTGTGAAAACACTCTTATTCGCATGTTTTGGCGTCACGTAGCACGTGAACTTATTATGAGCGGGCAGCTGATTAATTGTCCCTCTTATACAACCTAAACACACCAAATCTGCCAGTACGAGACCCTCGTTCAATGAAATAAGGGAGAGAAGTGTATACCTAAGGGCTCGTATTTCCGTGGTTTAACACAATATTACTGAGATATAACAGACAGTAATGCCAAGGAATGTACAGGGGAAGTTATTAGAACCAATGGAGTGTAAATAAGAAGAAAGAAGAAAGAAAAGTGGATGAAAAAATTACCAGCTGTGAGCAGGAATCGAACCTACGACCTTCGAATAACGCGTTCGATGCTTTAACCACTGAGCTATCACAGCGGCCGTCCCTCCCTCCACTTTTTTTGGGGTTTATATGTGAATTTAGAAGTAGGAGTGACAGTCAGTGCCATCTATAAGCCAAACAACGAGTGTGAAAACACTCTTATTCGCATGTTTTGGTGTCACGTAGCACGTGAACTTATTATGAGCGGGCAGCTGATTAATTGTCCCTCTTATACAACCTAAACACACCAAGTCTGCCAGTACGAGACCCTTGTTCAATGAAATAAGGGAGAGAAGTGTATACCTAAGGGCTCGTATTTCCGTGGTTTAACACAATATTACTGAGATATAACAGACAGTAATGCCAAGGAATGTACAGGGGAAGTTATTAGAACCAATGGAATGTAAATAAGAAGAAAGGAGAAAGAAAAGTGGATGAAAAAATTACCAGCTGTGAGCAGGAATCCAACCTACGACCTTCGAATAACGCGTTCGATGCTCTGACCGCTGAGCTATCACAGCGGCCGTCCCTCCATCCACTTTTTTTGGGGTTTATATGTGAATTTAGAAGTAGGAGTGACAGTCAGCGCCATCTATAAGCCAAACAACGAGTGTGAAAACACTCTTATTCGCATGTTTTGGCGTCACGTAGCACGTAAACTTATTATGAGCGGGCAGCTGATCAATTGTCCCTCTTATACAACCTAAACACACCAAGTCTGCCAGTACGAGACCCTCGTTCAATGAAATAAGGGAGAGAAGTGTATTCCTAAGGGCTCGTCTTTCCGTGGTTTAACACAATATTACTGAGATATAACAGACAGTAATTCCAAGGAATGTACAGGGGAAGTTATAAGAACCAATGGAATGTAAATAAGGAGAAAGAAGAAAGAAAAGTGGATGAAAAAATTACCAGCTGTGAGCAGGAATCGAACCTACGACCTTCGAATAACGCGTTTGATGCTCCAACCACTGAGCTATCACAGCGGCCGTCCCTCCATCCACTTTTTTGGGGGTTTATGTGTGAATTTAGAAGTAGGAGTGACAGTCAGTGCCATCTATAAGCCAAACAACGATTGTGAAAACACTCTTATTCGCATGTTTTGGCGTCACGTAGCACGTGAACTTATTATGAGCGGGCAGCAGATTAATTGTCCCTCTTATACAACCTAAACACACCAAGTCTGCCAGTACGAGACCCTCGTTCAATGAAATAAGGGAGAGAAGTGTATACCTAAGGGCTCGTCTTTCCGTGGTTTAACACAATATTACTGAGATATAACAGACAGTAATGCCAAGGAATGTACAGGGGAAGTTATTAGAACCAATGGAATGTAAATAAGGAGAAAGAAGAAAGAAAAGTGGATGAAAAAATTACCAGCTGTGAGCAGGAATCGAACCTACGACCTTCGAATAACGTGTTCGATGCTCTAACCACTGAGCTATCACAGCGGCCGTCCCTCCATCCACTTTTTTTTGGGGTTTATATGTGAATTTAGAATTAGGAGTGACAGTCAGCGCCATCTATAAGCCAAACAACGAGTGTGAAAACACTCTTATTGGCATGTTTTGGCGTCACGTAGCACGTGAATTTATTATGAGCGGGCAGCTGATTAATTGTCCCTCTTATACAACCTAAACACACCAAGTCTGCCAGTACGAGACCCTCGTTCAATGAAAAAAGGGAGAGAAGTGTATACCTAAGGGCTCGTATTTCCGTGGTTTAACACAATATTAATGAGATATAACAGACAGTAATGCCAAGGAATGTACAGGGGAACTTATTAGAACCAATGGAGTGTAAATAAGAAAAAAGAAGAAAGAAAAGTGGATGAAAAAATTACCAGCTGTGAGCAGGAATCGAACCTACGACCTTCGAATAACGCGTTCGATGCTCTAACCACTGAGCTGTCACAGCGGCCGTCCCTCCATCCACTTTTTTTGGGGTTTATATGTGAATTTAGAAGTAGGAGTGACAGTCAGTGCCATCTATAAGCCAAACAACGAGTGTGAAAACACTCTTATTCGCATGTTTTGGCGTCACGTAGCACGTGAACT
The DNA here is from genome assembly GCF_043290135.1 of Rhipicephalus microplus. NCBI lineage: Eukaryota > Metazoa > Arthropoda > Arachnida > Ixodida > Ixodidae > Rhipicephalus > Rhipicephalus microplus. The sequence continues at coordinate 67,257,014 of NC_134707.1, read as the reverse complement.
TATTATGAGCGGGCAGCTGATTAATTGTCCTTCTTATACAACCTAAACACACCGAGTCTGCCAGTACGAGGCCCTCGTTCAATGAAATAAGGGAGAGAAGTGTACACCTAAGGGCTCGTATTTCCGTGGTTTAACACAATATTACTCAGATATAACAGACAGTAATGCCAATGAATGTACAGGGTAAGTTATTAGAACCAATGGAATGTAAATAAGAAGAAATAAGAAAGAAAAGTGGATGAAAACATTACCAGCTGTGAGCAGAAATCGAACCTACGACCTTCGAATAACGCGTTCGATGCTCTAACCACTGAGCTATCACAGCGGCCGTCCCTCCATCCACTTTTTTTGGGGTTTATATGTGAATTTAGAAGTAGGAGTGACAGTCAGCGCCATCTATAAGCCAAACAATGAGTGTGAAAACACTCTTATTCGCATGTTTTGGAGTCACGTAGCACGTGAACTTATTAGGAGCGGGCAGCTGATTAATTGTCCCTCTTATACAACCTAAACACACCAAGTCTGCCAGTACGAGACCCTCGTTCAATGAATTAAGGGAGAGAAGTGTATACCTAAGGGCTCGTATTTCCGTGGTTTAACACATAATAATGAGATATAACAGACAGTAATGCCAAGGAATGTACAGGGGAAGTTATTAGAACCAATGGAATGTAAATAAGAAGAAAGAAGAAAGAAAAGTGGATAAAAAAATTACCAGCTGTGAGCAGGAATCCAACCTACGACCTTCGAATAACGCGTTCGATGCTCTAACCGCTGAGCTATCACAGCGGCCGTCCCTCCATCCACTTTTTTTGGGGTTTATATGTGAATTTAGAAGTAGGAGTGACAGTCAGCGCCATCTATAAGCCAAACAACGAGTGTGAAAACACTCTTATTCGCATGTTTTGGCGTCACGTAGCATGTAAACTTATTATGAGCGGGCAGCTGATCAATTGTCCCTTTTATACAACCTAAACACACCAAGTCTGCCAGTACGAGACCCTCGTTCAATGAAAAAAGTGAGAGAAGTGTATACCTAAGGGCTCGTATTTCCGTGGTTTAACACAATATTAATGAGATATAACAGACAGTAATGCCAAGGAATGTACAGGGGAAGTTATTAGAACCAATGGAATGTAAATAAGAAGACAGAAGAAAGAAAAGTGGATGAAAAAATTACCAGCTGTGAGCAGGAATCGAAACTACGACCTTCGAATAACGTGTTCGATGCTCTAACCACTGATCTATCACAGCGGCCGTCCCTCCATTCACTTTTTTTGGGGGTTATATGTGAATTTAGAATTAGGAGTGACAGTCAGCGCCATCTATAAGCCAAACAACGAGTGTGAAAACACTCTTATTCGCATGTTTTGGCGTAACGTAGCACGTGAATTTATTATGAGTGGGCAGCTGATTAATTGTCCCTCATATACAACCTAAACACACCAAGTCTGCCAGTACGAGACCCTCGTTCAATGAAAAAAGGGAGAGAAGTGTATACCTAAGGGCTCGTATTTCCGTGGTTTAACACAATATTAATGAGATATAACAGACAGTAATGCCAAGGAATGTACAGGGGAAGTTATTAGAACCAATGGAATGAAAATAAGAAGAAAGAAGAAAGAAAAGTGGATGAAAAAATTACCAGCTGTGAGCAGGAATCGAACCTACGACCTTCGAATAACGCGTTCGATGCTCTAACCACTGAGCTATCACAGCGGCCGTCCCTCCATCCACTTTTTTTGGGGTTTATATGTGAATTTAGAAGTAGGAGTGACAGTGAGTGCCATCTATAAGCCAAACAACAAGTCTGAAAACACTCTTATTCGCATGTTTTGGCGTCACGTAGCACGTGAACTTATTATGAGCGGGCAGCTGATTAATTGTCCCTCTTATACAACCTAAACACACCAAGTCTGCCAGTACGAGACCCTCGTTCAATGAAATAAGGGAGAGAAGTGTATACCTAAGGGCTCGTATTTTCGTGGTTTAACACAATATTACTGAGATATAACAGACAGTAATGCCAAGGAATGTACAGGGGAAGTTATTAGAACCAATGGAATGTAAATAAGAAGACAGAAGAAAGAAAAGTGGATGAAAAAATTACCAGCTGTGAGCAGGAATCGAACCTACGACCTTCGAATAACGTGTTCGATGCTCTAACCACTGATCTATCACAGCGGCCGTCCCTCCATCCACTTTTTTGGGGGGTCTATATGTGAATTTAGAAGTAGGAGTGACAGTCAGCGCCATCTATAAGCCAAACAACGAGTGTGAAAACACTCTTATTCGCATGTTTTGGCGTCACGTAGCACGTGAATTTATTATGAGTGGGCAGCTGATTAATTGTCCCTCTTATACAACCTAAACACACCAAGTCTGCCAGTACGAGACCCTCGTTCAATGAAAAAAGGGAGAGAAGTGTATACCTAAGGGCTCGTATTTCCGTGGTTTAACACAATATTAATGAGATATAACAGACAGTAATGCCAAGGTATGTACAGGGGAACTTATTAGAACCAATGGAGTGTAATTAAAAAAAAGAAGAAAGAAAAGTGGATGAAAAAATTACCAGCTGTGAGCAGGAATCGAACCTACGACCTTCGAATAACGCGTTCGATGCTCTAACCACTGAGCTATCACAGCGGCCGTCCCTCCATCCACTTTTTTTGGGGTTTATGTGTGAATTTAGAAGTAGGAGTGACAGTCAGTGCCATCTATAAGCCAAACAACGAGTGTGAAAACACTCTTATTCGCATGTTTTGGCGTCACGTAGCACGTGAACTTATTATGAGCGGGCAGCTGATTAATTGTCCTTCTTATACAACCTAAACACACCGAGTCTGCCAGTACGAGGCCCTCGTTCAATAAAATAAGGGAGAGAAGTGTACACCTAAGGGCTCGTATTTCCGTGGTTTAACACAATATTACTGAGATATAACAGACAGTAATGCCAATGAATGTACAGGGTAAGTTATTAGAACCAATGGAATGTAAATAAGAAGAAATAAGAAAGAAAAGTGGATGAAAACATTACCAGCTGTGAGCAGGAATCGAACCTACGACCTTCGTATAACGCGTTCGATGCTCTAACCACTGAGCTATCACAGCGGCCGTCCCTCCATCCACTTTTTTTGGGGTTTATATGTGAATTTAGAAGTAGGAGTGACAGTCAGCGCCATCTATAAGCCAAACAACGATTGTGAAAACACTCTTATTCGCATGTTTTGGCGTCACGTAGCACGTGAACTTATTATGAGCGGGCAGCTGATTAATTGTCCCTCTTATACAACCTAAACACACCAAGTCTGCCAGTACGAGACCCTCGTTCAATGAAATAAGGGAGAGAAGTGTATACCTAAGGGCTCGTATTTCCGTGGTTTAACACAATATTACTGAGATATAACAGACAGTAATGCCAAGGAATGTACAGGGGAAGTTATTAGAACCATTGGAATGTAAATAAGGAGAAAGAAGAAAGAAAAGTGCATGAAAAAATTACCAGCTGTGAGCAGGAATCGAACCTACGACCTTCGAATAACGCGTTCGATGCTCTAACCACTGAGCTATCACAGCGGCCGTCCCTCCATCCACTTTTTTTGGGGGGTTTATATGTGAATTTAGAAGTAGGAGTGACAGTCAGCGCCATCTATAAGCCAAACAACGAGTGTGAAAACACTCTTATTCGCATGTTTTGGCGTCACGTAGCACGTGAACTTATTATGAGCGGGCAGCTGATTAATTGTCCCTCTTATACAACCTAAACACACCAAGTCTGCCAGTAGGAGACCCTCGTTCAATGAAATAAGGGAGAGAAGTGTATACCTAAGGGCTCGTATTTCCGTGGTTTAACACAATTTTAATGAGATATAACAAACAGTAATGCCAAGGAATGTACAGGGGAAGTTATTAGAACAAATGGAATGTAAATAAGAAGAAATAAGAAAGAAAAGTGGATGAAAAAATTACCAGCTGTGAGCAGGAATCGAACCTACGACCTTCGAATAACGCGTTCGATGCTCTAACCACTGAGCTATCACAGCGGCCGTCCCTCCATCCACTTTTTTGGGGTTTATATGTGAATTTAGAAGTAGGAGTGACAGTCAGTGCCATCTATAAGCCAAACAACGAGTGTGAAAACACTCTTATTCGCATGTTTTGGTGTCACGTAGCACGTGAACTTATTATGAGCGGGCAGCTGATTAATTGTCCCTCTTATACAACCTAAACACACCAAGTCTGCCAGTACGAGACCCTTGTTCAATTAAATAAGGGAGAGAAGTGTATACCTAAGGGCTCGTATTTCCGTGGTTTAACACAATATTACTGAGATATAACAGACAGTAATGCCAAGGAATGTACAGGGGAAGTTATTAGAACCAATGGAATGTAAATAAGAAGAAAGGACAAAGAAAAGTGGATGAAAAAATTACCAGCTGTGAGCAGGAATCCAACCTACGACCTTCGAATAACGCGTTCGATGCTCTGACCGCTGAGCTATCACAGCGGCCGTCCCTCCATCCACTTTTTTTTGGGGTTTATATGTGAATTTAGAAGTAGGAGTGACAGTCAGCGCCATCTATAAGCCAAACAACGAGTGTGAAAACACTCTTATTCGCATGTTTTGGCGTCACGTAGCACGTAAACTTATTATGAGCGGGCAGCTGATCAATTGTCCCTCTTATACAACCTAAACACACCAAGTCTGCCAGTAGGAGACCCTCGTTCAATGAAATAAGGGAGAGAAGTGTATACCTAAGGGCTCGTATTTCCGTGGTTTAACACAATTTTAATGAGATATAAAAAACAGTAATGCCAAGGAATGTACAGGGGAAGTTATTAGATCCAATGGAATGTAAATAAGAAGAAAGAAGAAAGAAAAGTGGATGAAAAAATTACCAGCTGTGAGCAGGAATCAAACCTACGACCTTCGAATAACGCGTTTGATGCTCTAACCACTGAGCTATCACAGCGGCCGTCCCTCCATCCACTTTTTTGGGGTTTATATGTGAATTTAGAAGTAGGAGTGACAGTCAGTGCCATCTATAAGCCAAACAACGACAGTGAAAACACTCTTATTCGCATGTTTTGGTGTCACGTAGCACGTGAACTTATTATGAGCGGGCAGCTGATTAATTGTCCCTCTTATACAACCTAAACACACCAAGTCTGCCAGTACGAGACCCTTGTTCAATGAAATAAGGGAGAGAAGTGTATACCTAAGGGCTCGTATTTCCGTGGTTTAACACAATATTACTGAGATATAACAGACAGTAATGCCAAGGAATGTACAGGGGAAGTTATTAGAACCAATGGAATGTAAATAAGAAGAAAGGAGAAAGAAAAGTGGATGAAAAAATTACCAGCTGTGAGCAGGAATCCAACCTACGACCTTCGAATAACGCGTTCGATGCTCTGACCGCTGAGCTATCACAGCGGCCGTCCCTCCATCCACTTTTTTTGGGGTTTATATGTGAATTTAGAAGTAGGAGTGACAGTCAGCGCCATCTATAAGCCAAACAACGAGTGTGAAAACACTCTTATTCGCATGTTTTGGCGTCACGTAGCACGTAAACTTATTATGAGCGGGCAGCTGATCAATTGTCCCTCTTATACAACCTAAACACACCAAGTCTGCCAGTACGAGACCCTCGTTCAATGAAATAAGAGAGAGAAGTGTATACCTAAGGGCTCGTCTTTCCGTGGTTTAACACAATATTACTGAGATATAACAGACAGTAATTCCAAGGAATGTACAGGGGAAGTTATAAGAACCAATGGAATGTAAATAAGGAGAAAGAATAAAGAAAAGTGGATGAAAAAATTACCAGCTGTGAGCAGGAATCGAACCTACGACCTTCGAATAACGCGTTTGATGCTCTAACCACTGAGCTATCACAGCGGCCGTCCCTCCATCCACTTTTTTGGGGGTTTATATGTGAATTTAGAAGTAGGAGTGACAGTCAGTGCCATCTATAAGCCAAACAACGATTGTGAAAACACTCTTATTCGCATGTTTTGGCGTCACGTAGCACGTGAACTTATTATGAGCGGGCAGCTGATTAATTGTCCCTCTTATACAACCTAAACACACCAAATCTGCCAGTACGAGACCCTCGTTCAATGAAATAAGGGAGAGAAGTGTATACCTAAGGGCTCGTATTTCCGTGGTTTAACACAATATTACTGAGATATAACAGACAGTAATGCCAAGGAATGTACAGGGGAAGTTATTAGAACCAATGGAGTGTAAATAAGAAGAAAGAAGAAAGAAAAGTGGATGAAAAAATTACCAGCTGTGAGCAGGAATCGAACCTACGACCTTCGAATAACGCGTTCGATGCTTTAACCACTGAGCTATCACAGCGGCCGTCCCTCCCTCCACTTTTTTTGGGGTTTATATGTGAATTTAGAAGTAGGAGTGACAGTCAGTGCCATCTATAAGCCAAACAACGAGTGTGAAAACACTCTTATTCGCATGTTTTGGTGTCACGTAGCACGTGAACTTATTATGAGCGGGCAGCTGATTAATTGTCCCTCTTATACAACCTAAACACACCAAGTCTGCCAGTACGAGACCCTTGTTCAATGAAATAAGGGAGAGAAGTGTATACCTAAGGGCTCGTATTTCCGTGGTTTAACACAATATTACTGAGATATAACAGACAGTAATGCCAAGGAATGTACAGGGGAAGTTATTAGAACCAATGGAATGTAAATAAGAAGAAAGGAGAAAGAAAAGTGGATGAAAAAATTACCAGCTGTGAGCAGGAATCCAACCTACGACCTTCGAATAACGCGTTCGATGCTCTGACCGCTGAGCTATCACAGCGGCCGTCCCTCCATCCACTTTTTTTGGGGTTTATATGTGAATTTAGAAGTAGGAGTGACAGTCAGCGCCATCTATAAGCCAAACAACGAGTGTGAAAACACTCTTATTCGCATGTTTTGGCGTCACGTAGCACGTAAACTTATTATGAGCGGGCAGCTGATCAATTGTCCCTCTTATACAACCTAAACACACCAAGTCTGCCAGTACGAGACCCTCGTTCAATGAAATAAGGGAGAGAAGTGTATTCCTAAGGGCTCGTCTTTCCGTGGTTTAACACAATATTACTGAGATATAACAGACAGTAATTCCAAGGAATGTACAGGGGAAGTTATAAGAACCAATGGAATGTAAATAAGGAGAAAGAAGAAAGAAAAGTGGATGAAAAAATTACCAGCTGTGAGCAGGAATCGAACCTACGACCTTCGAATAACGCGTTTGATGCTCCAACCACTGAGCTATCACAGCGGCCGTCCCTCCATCCACTTTTTTGGGGGTTTATGTGTGAATTTAGAAGTAGGAGTGACAGTCAGTGCCATCTATAAGCCAAACAACGATTGTGAAAACACTCTTATTCGAATGTTTTGGCGTCACGTAGCACGTGAACTTATTATGAGCGGGCAGCAGATTAATTGTCCCTCTTATACAACCTAAACACACCAAGTCTGCCAGTACGAGACCCTCGTTCAATGAAATAAGGGAGAGAAGTGTATACCTAAGGGCTCGTCTTTCCGTGGTTTAACACAATATTACTGAGATATAACAGACAGTAATGCCAAGGAATGTACAGGGGAAGTTATTAGAACCAATGGAATGTAAATAAGGAGAAAGAAGAAAGAAAAGTGGATGAAAAAATTACCAGCTGTGAGCAGGAATCGAACCTACGACCTTCGAATAACGTGTTCGATGCTCTAACCACTGAGCTATCACAGCGGCCGTCCCTCCATCCACTTTTTTTTGGGGTTTATATGTGAATTTAGAATTAGGAGTGACAGTCAGCGCCATCTATAAGCCAAACAACGAGTGTGAAAACACTCTTATTGGCATGTTTTGGCGTCACGTAGCACGTGAATTTATTATGAGCGGGCAGCTGATTAATTGTCCCTCTTATACAACCTAAACACACCAAGTCTGCCAGTACGAGACCCTCGTTCAATGAAAAAAGGGAGAGAAGTGTATACCTAAGGGCTCGTATTTCCGTGGTTTAACACAATATTAATGAGATATAACAGACAGTAATGCCAAGGAATGTACAGGGGAACTTATTAGAACCAATGGAGTGTAAATAAGAAAAAAGAAGAAAGAAAAGTGGATGAAAAAATTACCAGCTGTGAGCAGGAATCGAACCTACGACCTTCGAATAACGCGTTCGATGCTCTAACCACTGAGCTGTCACAGCGGCCGTCCCTCCATCCACTTTTTTTGGGGTTTATATGTGAATTTAGAAGTAGGAGTGACAGTCAGTGCCATCTATAAGCCAAACAACGAGTGTGAAAACACTCTTATTCGCATGTTTTGGCGTCACGTAGCACGTGAACTTATTATGAGCGGGCAGCTGATTAATTGTCCTTCTTATACAACCTAAACACACCGAGTCTGCCAGTACGAGGCCCTCGTTCAATGAAATAAGGGAGAGAAGTGTACACCTAAGGGCTCGTATTTCCGTGGTTTAACACAATATTACTCAGATATAACAGACAGTAATGCCAATGAATGTACAGGGTAAGTTATTAGAACCAATGGAATGTAAATAAGAAGAAATAAGAAAGAAAAGTGGATGAAAACATTACCAGCTGTGAGCAGAAATCGAACCTACGACCTTCGAATAACGCGTTCGATGCTCTAACCACTGAGCTATCACAGCGGCCGTCCCTCCATCCACTTTTTTTGGGGTTTATATGTGAATTTAGAAGTAGGAGTGACAGTCAGCGCCATCTATAAGCCAAACAATGAGTGTGAAAACACTCTTATTCGCATGTTTTGGAGTCACGTAGCACGTGAACTTATTAGGAGCGGGCAGCTGATTAATTGTCCCTCTTATACAACCTAAACACACCAAGTCTGCCAGTACGAGACCCTCGTTCAATGAATTAAGGGAGAGAAGTGTATACCTAAGGGCTCGTATTTCCGTGGTTTAACACATAATAATGAGATATAACAGACAGTAATGCCAAGGAATGTACAGGGGAAGTTATTAGAACCAATGGAATGTAAATAAGAAGAAAGAAGAAAGAAAAGTGGATAAAAAAATTACCAGCTGTGAGCAGGAATCCAACCTACGACCTTCGAATAACGCGTTCGATGCTCTAACCGCTGAGCTATCACAGCGGCCGTCCCTCCATCCACTTTTTTTGGGGTTTATATGTGAATTTAGAAGTAGGAGTGACAGTCAGCGCCATCTATAAGCCAAACAACGAGTGTGAAAACACTCTTATTCGCATGTTTTGGCGTCACGTAGCATGTAAACTTATTATGAGCGGGCAGCTGATCAATTGTCCCTTTTATACAACCTAAACACACCAAGTCTGCCAGTACGAGACCCTCGTTCAATGAAAAAAGTGAGAGAAGTGTATACCTAAGGGCTCGTATTTCCGTGGTTTAACACAATATTAATGAGATATAACAGACAGTAATGCCAAGGAATGTACAGGGGAAGTTATTAGAACCAATGGAATGTAAATAAGAAGACAGAAGAAAGAAAAGTGGATGAAAAAATTACCAGCTGTGAGCAGGAATCGAAACTACGACCTTCGAATAACGTGTTCGATGCTCTAACCACTGATCTATCACAGCGGCCGTCCCTCCATTCACTTTTTTTGGGGGTTATATGTGAATTTAGAATTAGGAGTGACAGTCAGCGCCATCTATAAGCCAAACAACGAGTGTGAAAACACTCTTATTCGCATGTTTTGGCGTAACGTAGCACGTGAATTTATTATGAGTGGGCAGCTGATTAATTGTCCCTCATATACAACCTAAACACACCAAGTCTGCCAGTACGAGACCCTCGTTCAATGAAAAAAGGGAGAGAAGTGTATACCTAAGGGCTCGTATTTCCGTGGTTTAACACAATATTAATGAGATATAACAGACAGTAATGCCAAGGAATGTACAGGGGAAGTTATTAGAACCAATGGAATGAAAATAAGAAGAAAGAAGAAAGAAAAGTGGATGAAAAAATTACCAGCTGTGAGCAGGAATCGAACCTACGACCTTCGAATAACGCGTTCGATGCTCTAACCACTGAGCTATCACAGCGGCCGTCCCTCCATCCACTTTTTTTGGGGTTTATATGTGAATTTAGAAGTAGGAGTGACAGTGAGTGCCATCTATAAGCCAAACAACAAGTCTGAAAACACTCTTATTCGCATGTTTTGGCGTCACGTAGCACGTGAACTTATTATGAGCGGGCAGCTGATTAATTGTCCCTCTTATACAACCTAAACACACCAAGTCTGCCAGTACGAGACCCTCGTTCAATGAAATAAGGGAGAGAAGTGTATACCTAAGGGCTCGTATTTTCGTGGTTTAACACAATATTACTGAGATATAACAGACAGTAATGCCAAGGAATGTACAGGGGAAGTTATTAGAACCAATGGAATGTAAATAAGAAGACAGAAGAAAGAAAAGTGGATGAAAAAATTACCAGCTGTGAGCAGGAATCGAACCTACGACCTTCGAATAACGTGTTCGATGCTCTAACCACTGATCTATCACAGCGGCCGTCCCTCCATCCACTTTTTTTGGGGGTCTATATGTGAATTTAGAAGTAGGAGTGACAGTCAGCGCCATCTATAAGCCAAACAACGAGTGTGAAAACACTCTTATTCGCATGTTTTGGCGTCACGTAGCACGTGAATTTATTATGAGTGGGCAGCTGATTAATTGTCCCTCTTATACAACCTAAACACACCAAGTCTGCCAGTACGAGACCCTCGTTCAATGAAAAAAGGGAGAGAAGTGTATACCTAAGGGCTCGTATTTCCGTGGTTTAACACAATATTAATGAGATATAACAGACAGTAATGCCAAGGTATGTACAGGGGAACTTATTAGAACCAATGGAGTGTAATTAAAAAAAAGAAGAAAGAAAAGTGGATGAAAAAATTACCAGCTGTGAGCAGGAATCGAACCTACGACCTTCGAATAACGCGTTCGATGCTCTAACCACTGAGCTATCACAGCGGCCGTCCCTCCATCCACTTTTTTTGGGGTTTATGTGTGAATTTAGAAGTAGGAGTGACAGTCAGTGCCATCTATAAGCCAAACAACGAGTGTGAAAACACTCTTATTCGCATGTTTTGGCGTCACGTAGCACGTGAACTTATTATGAGCGGGCAGCTGATTAATTGTCCTTCTTATACAACCTAAACACACCGAGTCTGCCAGTACGAGGCCCTCGTTCAATAAAATAAGGGAGAGAAGTGTACACCTAAGGGCTCGTATTTCCGTGGTTTAACACAATATTACTGAGATATAACAGACAGTAATGCCAATGAATGTACAGGGTAAGTTATTAGAACCAATGGAATGTAAATAAGAAGAAATAAGAAAGAAAAGTGGATGAAAACATTACCAGCTGTGAGCAGGAATCGAACCTACGACCTTCGTATAACGCGTTCGATGCTCTAACCACTGAGCTATCACAGCGGCCGTCCCTCCATCCACTTTTTTTGGGGTTTATATGTGAATTTAGAAGTAGGAGTGACAGTCAGCGCCATCTATAAGCCAAACAACGAGTGTGAAAACACTCTTATTCGCATGTTTTGGCGTCACGTAGCGCGTGAACTTATTATGAGCGGGCAGCTGATCAATTGTCCCTCTTATACAACCTAAACACACCAAGTCTGTCAGTACGAGACCCTCGTTCAATGAAATAAGGGAGAGAAGTGTATACCTAAGGGCTCGTATTTCCGTGGTTTAACACAATATTAATGAGATATAACAGACAGTAATGCCAAGGATTGTATAGGGGAAGTTATTAGAACCAATGGAATGTAAATAAGCATAAAGAAGAAAGAAAAGTGGATGAAAAAATTACCAGCTGTGAGCAGGAATTGAACCTACGACATTTGAATAACGCGTTCGATGCTCTAACGACTGAGCTATCACAGCAGCCGTCCCTCCATCCACTTTTTTTGGGGTTTATATGTGAATTTAGAAGTAGGAGTGACAGTCAGCGCCATCTATAAGGCAAACAACGAGTGTGAAAACACTCTTATTCGCATGTTTTGGCGTCACGTAGCACGTGAATTTATTATGAGCGGGCAGCTGATTAATTGTCCCTCTTATACAACCTAAACACACCAAGTCTGCCAGTACGAGACCCTCGTTCAATGAAAAAAGGGAGAGAAGTGTATACCTAAGGGCTCGTATTTCCGTGGATTAACACAATAATAATGAGATATAACAGACAGTAATGCCAAGGAATGTACATGGGAATTTATTAGAACTAATGGAATGTAAATAAGAAGAAAGAAGAAAGAAAAGTGGATGAAAAAATTACCAGCTGTGAGCAGGAATCGAACCTACGACCTTCGAATAACGCGTTCGATGCTCTAACCACTGAGCTATCACAGCGGCCGTCCCTCCATCCACTTTTTTTGGGGTTTATATGTGAATTTAGAAGTAGGAGTGACAGTCAGCGCCAACTATATGCCAAACAACGAGTGTGAAAACACTCTTATTCGCATGTTTTGGCGTCACGTAGCACGTGAACTTATTATGAGCGGGCAGCTGAATAATTGTCCCTCTTATACAACCTAAACACACCAAGTCTGCCAGTACGAGACCCTCGTTCAATGAATTAAGGGAGAGAAGTGTATACCTAAGGGCTCGTATTTCCGTGGTTTAACACAATATTAATGAGATATAACAGAAAAGTGCCAAGGAATGTACAGGGGAAGTTATAAAAACCAATCGAATGTAAATAAGAAGAAATAAGAAAGAAAAGTGGATGAAAAAATTACCAGCTGTGAGCAGGAATCGAACCTACGACCTTCGGATAACGCGTTCGATGCTCTAACCACTGAGCTATCACAGCGGCCGTCCCTCCGTCCACTTTTTTTGGGGTTTATATGTGAATTTAGAAGTAGGAGTGACAGTCAGCGCCATCTATAAGCCAAACAACGAGTGTGAAAACACTCTTATTCGCATGTTTTGGCGTCACTTAGCACGTGAACTTATTATGAGCCGGCAGCTGATCAATTGTCCCTCTTATACAACCTAAACACACCAAGTCTGCCAGTACGAGACCCTCGTTCAATGAAATAAGGGAGAGAAGTGTATACCTAAGGGCTCGTATTTCCGTGGTTTAACACAATATTAATGAGATATAACAGACAGTAATGCCAAGGAATGTATAGGGGAAGTTATTAGAACCAATGGAATGTAAATAAGAAGAAATAAGAAAGAAAAGTGGATGAAAACATTACCAGCTGTGAGCAGGAATCGAACCTACGACCTTCGAATAACGCGTTCGATGCTCTAACCACTGAGCTATCACAGCGGCCGTCCCTCCATCCACTTTTTTTGGGGTTTATATGTGAATTTAGAAGTAGGAGTGACAGTCAGCGCCATCTATAAGCCAAACAATGAGTGTGAAAACACTCTTATTCGCATGTTTTGGAGTCACGTAGCACGTGAACTTATTAGGAGCGGGCAGCTGATTAATTGTCCCTCTTATACAACCTAAACACACCAAGTCTGCCAGTACGAGACCCTCGTTCAATGAATTAAGGGAGAGAAGTGTATACCTAAGGGCTCGTATTTCCGTGGTTTAACACATAATAATGAGATATAACAGACAGTAATGCCAAGGAATGTACAGGGGAAGTTATTAGAACCAATGGAATGTAAATAAGAAGAAAGAAGAAAGAAAAGTGGATGAAAAAATTACCAGCTGTGAGCAGGAATCCAACCTACGACCTTCGAATAACGCGTTCGATGCTCTAACCGCTGAGCTATCACAGTGGCCGTCCCTCCATCCACTTTTTTTGGGGTTTATATGTGAATTTAGAAGTAGGAGTGACAGTCAGCGCCATCTATAAGCCAAACAACGAGTGTGAAAACACTCTTATTCGCATGTTTGGCGTCACGTAGCAGGTAAACTTATTATGAGCGGGCAGCTGATCAATTGTCCCTCTTATACAACCTAAACACACCAAGTCTGCCAGTACGAGACCCTCGTTCAATGAAAAAAGGGAGAGAAGTGTATACCTAAGGGCTCGTATTTCCGTGGTTTAACACAATATTAATGAGATATAACAGACAGTAATGCCAAGGAATGTACAGGGGAAGTTATTAGAACCAATGGAATGTAAATAAGAAGACAGAAGAAAGAAAAGTGGATGAAAAAATTACCAGCTGTGAGCAGGAATCGAAATACGACCTTCGAATAACGTGTTCGATGCTCTAACCACTGATCTATCACAGCGGCCGTCCCTCCATCCACTTTTTTTGGGGGTCTATATGTGAATTTAGAATTAGGAGTGACAGTCAGCGCCATCTATAAGCCAAACAACGAGTGTGAAAACACTCTTATTCGCATGTTTTGGCGTCACGTAGCACGTGAATTTATTATGAGTGGGCAGCTGATTAATTGTCCCTCTTATACAACCTAAACACACCAAGTCTGCCAGTACGAGACCCTCGTTCAATGAAAAAAGGGAGAGAAGTGTATACCTAAGAGCTCGTATTTCCGTGGTTTAACACAATATTAATGAGATATAACAGACAGTAATGCCAAGGAATGTACAGGGGTAGTTATTAGAACCAATGGAATGTAAATAAGAAGAAAGAAGAAAGAAAAGTGGATGAAAAAATTACCAGCTGTGAGCAGGAATCGAACCTACGACCTTCCAATAACGCGTTCGATGCTCTAACCACTGAGCTATCACAGCGGCCGTCCCTCCATCCACTTTTTTTGGGGTTTATATGTGAATTTAGAAGTAGGAGTGACAGTGAGTGCCATCTATAAGCCAAACAACGAGTGTGAAAACACTCTTATTCGCATGTTTTGGCGTCACGTAGCACGTGAACTTATTATGAGCGGGCAGCTGATTAATTGTCCCTCTTATACAACCTAAACACACCAAGTCTGCCAGTACGAGACCCTCGTTCAATGAAATAAGGGAGAGAAGTGTATACCTAAGGGCTCGTATTTTCGTGGTTTAACACAATATTACTGAGATATAACAGACAGTAATGCCAAGGAATGTACAGGGGAAGTTATTAGAACCAATGGAATGTAAATAAGAAGACAGAAGAAAGAAAAGTGGATGAAAAAATTACCAGCTGTGAGCAGGAATCGAACCTACGACCTTCGAATAACGTGTTCGATGCTCTAACCACTGATCTATCACAGCGGCCGTCCCTCCATCCACTTTTTTGGGGGTCTATATGTGAATTTAGAAGTAGGAGTGACAGTCAGCGCCATCTATAAGCCAAACAACGAGTGTGAAAACACTCTTATTCGCATGTTTTGGCGTCACGTAGCACGTGAATTCATTATGAGTGGGCAGCTGATTAATTGTCCCTCTTATACAACCTAAACACACCAAGTCTGCCAGTACGAGACCCTCGTTCAATGAAAAAAGGGAGAGAAGTGTATACCTAAGGGCTCGTATTTCCGTGGTTTAACACAATATTAATGAGATATAACAGACAGTAATGCCAAGGAATGTACAGGGGAAGTTATTAGAACCAATGGAATGTAAATAAGAAGGAAGAAGAAAGAAAAGTGGATGAAAACATTACCAGCTGTGAGCAGGAATCGAACCTACGACCTTCGAATAACGCGTTCGATGCTCTAACCACTGAGCTATCACAGCGGCCGTCCCTCCATCCACTTTTTTGGGGGGTTTATATGTGAATTTAGAAGTAGGAGTGACAGTCAGCGCCATCTATAAGCCAAACAACGAGTGTGAAAACACACTTATTCGCATGTTTTGGCGTCACGTAGCACGTGAACTCATTATGAGCGGGCAGCTGATCAATTGTCCCTCTTATACAACCTAAACACACCAAGTCTGCCAGTACGAGACCCTCGTTCAATGAAAAAAGGGAGAGAAGTGTATACCTAAGGGCTCGTATTTCCGTGGTTTAACACAATATTAATGAGATATAACAGACAGTAATGCCAAGGAATGTACAGGGGAAGTTATTAGAACCAATGGAATGTAAATAAGAAGACAGAAGAAAGAAAAGTGGATGAAAAAATTACCAGCTGTGAGCAGGAATCGAAACTACGACCTTCGAATAACGTGTTCGATGCTCTAACCACTGATCTATCACAGCGGCCGTCCCTCCATCCACTTTTTTTGGGGGTCTATATGTGAATTTAGAATTAGGAGTGACAGTCAGCGCCATCTATAAGCCAAACAACGAGTGTGAAAACACTCTTATTCGCATGTTTTGGCGTCAAGTAGCACGTGAATTTATTATGAGTGGGCAGCTGATTAATTGTCCCTCTTATACAACCTAAACACACCAAGTCTGCCAGTACGAGACCCTCGTTCAATGAAAAAAGGGAGAGAAGTGTATACCTAAGGGCTCGTATTTCCGTGGTTTAACACAATATTAATGAGATATAACAGACAGTAATGCCAAGGAATGTACAGGGGTAGTTATTAGAACCAATGGAATGTAAATAAGAAGAAAGAAGAAAGAAAAGTGGATGAAAAAATTACCAGCTGTGAGCAGGAATCGAACCTACGACCTTCGAATAACGCGTTCGATGCTCTAACCACTGAGCTATCACAGCGGCCGTCCCTCCATCCACTTTTTTGGGGTTTATATGTGAATTTAGAAGTAGGAGTGACAGTGAGTGCCATCTATAAGCCAAACAACGAGTGTGAAAACACTCTTATTCGCATGTTTTGGCGTCACGTAGCACGTGAACTTATTATGAGCGGCCAGCTGATTAATTGTCCCTCTTATACAACCTAAACACACCAAGTCTGCCAGTACGAGACCCTCGTTCAATGAAATAAGGGAGAGAAGTGTATACCTA
Source organism: Rhipicephalus microplus (assembly GCF_043290135.1). NCBI lineage: Eukaryota > Metazoa > Arthropoda > Arachnida > Ixodida > Ixodidae > Rhipicephalus > Rhipicephalus microplus. The sequence continues at coordinate 67,240,167 of NC_134707.1, read as the reverse complement.
AGGGCTCGTATTTTCGTGGTTTAACACAATATTACTGAGATATAACAGACAGTAATGCCAAGGAATGTACAGGGGAAGTTATTAGAACCAATGGAATGTAAATAAGAAGACAGAAGAAAGAAAAGTGGATGAAAAAATTACCAGCTGTGAGCAGGAATCGAACCTACGACCTTCGAATAACGTGTTCGATGCTCTAACCACTGATCTATCACAGCGGCCGTCCCTCCATCCACTTTTTTGGGGGTCTATATGTGAATTTAGAAGTAGGAGTGACAGTCAGCGCCATCTATAAGCCAAACAACGAGTGTGAAAACAATCTTATTCGCATGTTTTGGCGTCACGTAGCACGTGAATTTATTATGAGTGGGCAGCTGATTAATTGTCCCTCTTATACAACCTAAACACACCAAGTCTGCCAGTACGAGACCCTCGTTCAATGAAAAAAGGGAGAGAAGTGTATACCTAAGGGCTCGTATTTCCGTGGTTTAACACAATATTAATGAGATATAACAGACAGTAATGCCAAGGAATGTACAGGGGAAGTTATTAGAACCAATGGAATGTAAATAAGAAGGAAGAAGAAAGAAAAGTGGATGAAAACATTACCAGCTGTGAGCAGGAATCGAACCTACGACCTTCGAATAACGCGTTCGATGCTCTAACCACTGAGCTATCACAGCGGCCGTCCCTCCATCCACTCTTTATGGGGGTTTATATGTGAATTTAGAAGTAGGAGTGACAGTCAGCGCCATCTATAAGCCAAACAACGAGTGTGAAAACACTCTTATTCGCATGTTTTGGCGTCACGTAGCACGTGAACTTATTATGAGCGGGCAGCTGATTAATTGTCCCTCTTATACAACCTAAACACACCAAGTCTGCCAGTACGAGACCCTCGTTCAATGAATTAAGGGAGAGAAGTGTATACCTAAGGGCTCGTATTTTCGTGGATTAACACAATATTAATGAGATATAACAGACAGTAGTGCCAAGGAATGTACAGGGAAAGTTATTAGAACCAATGGAATGTAAATAAGAAGAAAGAAGAAAGAAAAGTGGATGAAAAAATTACCAGCTGTGAGCGGGAATTGAACCTACGACCTTCGAATAACGCGTTAGATGCTCTAACCACTGAGCTATCACAGCGGCCGTCCCTCCATCCACTTTTTTGGGGTTTATATGTGAATTTAGAAGTAGGAGTGACAGTCAGTGCCATCTATAAGCCAAACAACGAGTGTGAAAACACTCTTATTCGCATGTTTTGGCGTCACGTAGCGCGTGAACTTATTATGAGCGGGCAGCTGATCAATTGTCCCTCTTATACAACCTAAACACACCAAGTCTGTCAGTACGAGACCCTCGTTCAATGAAATAAGGGAGAGAAGTGTATACCTAAGGGCTCGTATTTCCGTGGTTTAACACAATATTAATGAGATATAACAGACAGTAATGCCAAGGATTGTATAGGGGAAGTTATTAGAACCAATGGAATGTAAATAAGCATAAAGAAGAAAGAAAAGTGGATGAAAAAATTACCAGCTGTGAGCAGGAATTGAACCTACGACCTTTGAATAACGCGTTCAATGCTCTAACGACTGAGCTATCACAGCAGCCGTCCGTCCATCCACTTTTTTTGGGGTTTATATGTGAATTTAGAAGTAGGAGTGACAGTCAGCGCCATCTATAAGGCAAACAACGAGTGTGAAAACACTCTTATTCGCATGTTTTGGCGTCACATAGCACGTGAATTTATTATGAGCGGGCAGCTGATCAATTGTCCCTCTTATACAACCTAAACACACCAAGTCTGCCAGTACGAGACCCTCGTTCAATGAAAAAAGGGAGAGAAGTGTATACCTAAGGGCTCGTATTTCCGTGGTTTAACACAATATTAATGAGATATAACAGACAGTAATGCCAAGGATTGTACAGGGGAAGTTATTAGAACCAATGGAATGTAAATAAGAAGACAGAAGAAAGAAAAGTGGATGAAAAAATTACCAGCTGTGAGCAGGAATCGAAACTACGACCTTCGAATAACGTGTTCGATGCTCTAACCACTGATCTATCACAGCGGCCGTCCCTCCATCCACTTTTTTTGGGGGTCTATATGTGAATTTAGAATTAGGAGTGACAGTCAGCGCCATCTATAAGCCAAACAACGAGTGTGAAAACACTCTTATTCGCATGTTTTGGCGTCACGTAGCACGTGAATTTATTATGAGTGGGCAGCTGATTAATTGTCCCTCTTATACAACCTAAACACACCAAGTCTGCCAGTACGAGACCCTCGTTCAATGAAAAAAGGGAGAGAAGTGTATACCTAAGGGCTCGTATTTCCGTGGTTTAACACAATATTAATGAGATATAACAGACAGTAATGCCAAGGAATGTACAGGGGAAGTTATTAGAACCAATGGAATGTAAATAGGAAGAAAGAAGAAAGAAAAGTGGATGAAAAAATTACCAGCTGTGAGCAGGAATCGAACCTACGACCTTCGAATAACGCGGTCGATGCTCTAACCACTGATCTATCACAGCGGCCGTCCCTCCATCCACTTTTTTGGGGGTTTATATGTGAATTTAGAAGTAGGAGTGACAGTCAGTGCCATCTATAAGCCAAACAACGAGTGTGAAAACACTCTTATTCGCATGTTTTGGCGTCACGTAGCACGTGAACTTATTATGAGCGGGCAGCTGATTAATTGTCCCTCTTATACAACCTAAACACACCAAGTCTGCCAGTACGAGACCCTCGTTCAATGAAATAAGGGAGAGAAGTGTATACCTAAGGGCTCGTATTTTCGTGGTTTAACACAATATTACTGAGATATAACAGACAGTAATGCCAAGGAATGTACAGGGGAAGTTATTAGAACCAATGGAATGTAAATAAGAAGACAGAAGAAAGAAAAGTGGATGAAAAAATTACCAGCTGTGAGCAGAAATCGAACCTACGACCTTCGAATAACGTGTTCGATGCTCTAACCACTGATCTATCACAGCGGCCGTCCCTCCATCCACTTTTTTTGGGGGTCTATATGTGAATTTAGAAGTAGGAGTGACAGTCAGCGCCATCTATAAGCCAAACAACGAGTGTGAAAACACTCTTATTCGCATGTTTTGGCGTCACGTAGCACGTGAATTTATTATGAGTGGGCAGCTGATTAATTGTGCCTCTTATACAACCTAAACACACCAAGTCTGCCAGTACGAGACCCTCGTTCAATGAAAAAAGGGAGAGAAGTGTATACCTAAGGGCTCGTATTTCCGTGGTTTAACACAATATTAATGAGATATAACAGACAGTAATGCCAAGGAATGTACAGGGGAAGTTATTAGAACCAATGGAATGTAAATAAGAAGAAAGAAGAAAGAAAAGTGGATGAAAAAATTACCAGCTGTGAGCAGGAATCGAACCTACGACCTTCGAATAACGCTTTCGATGCTCTAACCACTGAGCTATCACAGCGGCCGTCCCTCCATCCACTTTTTTGGGGTTTATATGTGAATTTAAAAGTAGGAGTGACAGTCAGTGCCATCTATAAGCCAAACAACGAGTGTGAAAACACTCTTATTCGCATGTTTTGGCGTCACGTAGCACGTGAACTTATTATGAGCGGGCAGCTGATTAATTGTCCCTCTTATACAACCTAAACACACCAAGTCTGCCAGTACGAGACCCTCGTTCAATGAAATAAGGGAGAGAAGTGTATACCTAAGGGCTCGTATTTTCGTGGTTTAACACAATATTACTGAGATATAACAGACAGTAATGCCAAGGAATGTACAGGGGAAGTTATTAGAACCAATGGAATGTAAATAAGAAGAAAGAAGAAAGAAAAGTGGATGAAAAAATTACCAGCTGTGAGCGGGAATCGAACCTACGACCTTCGAATAACGCGTTAGATGCTCTAACCACTGAGCTATCACAGCGGCCGTCCCTCCATCCACTTTTTTGGGGTTTATATGTGAATTTAGAAGTAGGAGTGACAGTCAGTGCCATCTATAAGCCAAACAACGAGTGTGAAAACACTCTTATTCGCATGTTTTGGCGTCACGTAGCGCGTGAACTTATTATGAGCGGGCAGCTGATCAATTGTCCCTCTTATACAACCTAAACACACCAAGTCTGTCAGTACGAGACCCTCGTTCAATGAAATAAGGGAGAGAAGTGTATACCTAAGGGCTCGTATTTCCGTGGTTTAACACAATATTAATGAGATATAACAGACAGTAATGCCAAGGATTGTATAGGGGAAGTTATTAGAACCAATGGAATGTAAATAAGCATAAAGAAGAAAGAAAAGTGGATGAAAAAATTACCAGCTGTGAGCAGGAATTGAACCTACGACCTTTGAATAACGCGTTCGATGCTCTAACGACTGAGCTATCACAGCAGCCGTCCCTCCATCCACTTTTTTTGGGGTTTATATGTGAATTTAGAAGTAGGAGTGACAGTCAGCGCCATCTATAAGGCAAACAACGAGTGTGAAAACACTCTTATTCGCATGTTTTGGCGTCACGTAGCACGTGAATTTATTATGAGCGGGCAGCTGATTAATTGTCCCTCTTATACAACCTAAACACACCAAGTCTGCCAGTACGAGACCCTCGTTCAATGAAAAAAGGGAGAGAAGTGTATACCTAAGGGCTCGTATTTCCGTGGATTAACACAATATTAATGAGATATAACAGACAGTAATGCCAAGGAATGTACATGGGAAGTTATTAGAACCAATGGAATGTAAATAAGAAGAAAGAAGAAAGAAAAGTGGATGAAAAAATTACCAGCTGTGAGCAGGAATCGAACCTACGACCTTCGAATAACGCGTTCGATGCTCTAACCACTGAGCTATCACAGCGGCCGTCCCTCCATCCACTTTTTTTGGGGTTTATATGTGAATTTAGAAGTAGGAGTGACAGTCAGCGCCAACTATATGCCAAACAACGAGTGTGAAAACACTCTTATTCGCATGTTTTGGCGTCACGTAGCACGTGAGCTTATTATGAGCGGGCAGCTGATTAATTGTCCCTCTTATACAACCTAAACACATCAAGTCTGCCAGTACGAGACCCTCGTTCAATGAAATAAGGGAGAGAAGTGTATACCTAAGGGCTCGTATTTCCATGGTTTAACACAATATTACTGAGATATAACAGACAGTAATGCCAAGGAATGTACAGGGGAAGTTATTAGAACCAATGGAATGTATATAAGAAGAAAGAAGAAAGAAAAGTGGATGAAAACATTACCAGCTGTGAGCAGGAATCAAACCTATGACCTTCGAATAACGCGTTGGATGCTCTAACCACTGAGCTATCACAGCGGCCGTCCCTCCATCCACTTCTTTTTGGGGTTTATATGTGAATTTAGAACTAGGAGTGACAGTCAGCGCCATCTATAAGCCAAACAACGAGTGTGAAAACACTCTTATTCGCATGTTTTGGCGTCACGTAGCACGTGAACTTATTATGAGCGGGCAGCTGAATAATTGTCCCTCTTATACAACCTAAACACACCAAGTCTGCCAGTACGAGACCCTCGTTCAATGAATTAAGGGAGAGAAGTGTATACCTAAGGGCTCGTATTTCCGTGGTTTAACACAATATTAATGAGATATAACAGAAAAGTGCCAAGGAATGTACAGGGGAAGTTATTAGAACCAATCGAATGTAAATAAGAAGAAATAAGAAAGAAAAGTGGATGAAAAAATTACCAGCTGTGAGCAGGAATCGAACCTACGACCTTCGGATAACGCGTTCGATGCTCTAACCACTGAGCTATCACAGCGGCCGTCCCTCCGTCCACTTTTTTTGGGGTTTATATGTGAATTTAGAAGTAGGAGTGACAGTCAGCGCCATCTATAAGCCAAACAACGAGTGTGAAAACACTCTTATTCGCATGTTTTGGCGTCACTTAGCACGTGAACTTATTATGAGCCGGCAGCTGATCAATTGTCCCTCTTATACAACCTAAACACACCAAGTCTGCCAGTACGAGACCCTCGTTCAATGAAATAAGGGAGAGAAGTGTATACCTAAGGGCTCGTATTTCCGTGGTTTAACACAATATTAATGAGATATAACAGACAGTAATGCCAAGGAATGTATAGGGGAAGTTATTAGAACCATTGGAATGTACATAAGAAGAAAGAAGAAAGAAAAGTGGATGACAAAATTACCAGCTGTGAGCAGGAATTGAACCTACGACTTTCTAATAACGCGTTTGATGCTCTAACCACTGAGCTATCACAGCGGCCGTCCCTCCATCTACTTTTTTGGGGGGTCTATATGTGAATTTAGAAGTAGGAATAACAGTCAGCGCCATGTATAAGCCAAATAACGAGTGTGAAAACACCCCTATTCGCATGTTTTGGCGTCACGTAGCACGTGAATTTATTATAAGCGGGCAGCTGATTAATTGTCCCTCTTATACAACCTAAACACACCAAGTCGGCCAGTACGAGACCCTCGTTCAATGAAAAAAGGGAGAGAAGTGTATACCTAAGGGCTCGTATTTCCGTGGTTTAACACAATATTAATGAGATATAACAGACAGTAATGCCAAGGAATGTACTGGGGAAGTTATTAGAACCAATGGAATGTAAACAAGGAGAAAGAAGAAAGAAAAGTGGATGAAAAAATTACCAGCTGTGAGCACGAATCGAACCTACGACCTTCGAATAACGCGTTCGATGCTCTAACCACTGAGCTATCACAGCGGCCGTCCCTCCATCCGCTTTTTTTGGGTGTCTATATGTGAATTTAGAAGTAGGAGTGACAGTCAGCGCCATCTATAAGCGAAACAACGAGTGTGAAAACAGTCTTATTCGCATGTTTTGGCGTCACGTAGCACGTGAATTTATTATTAGCGGGCAGCTGATTAATTGTCCCTCTTATACAACCTAAACACACCAAGTCTGCCAGTACGAGACCCTCGTTCAATGAAAAAAGGGAGAGAAGTGTATACCTAAGGGCTCGTATTTCCGTGGTTTAACACAATAATAATGAGATATAACAGACAGTAATGTCAAGGAATGTACAGGGGAAGTTATTAGAACCAATGGAATGTAAATAGGAAGAAAGAAGAAAGAAAAGTGGATGAAAAAATTACCAGCTGTGAGCAGGAATCGAACCTACGACCTTCGAATAACGCGTTCGATGCTCTAACCACTGAGCTATCACAGCGGCCGTCCCTCCATCCACTTTTTTTTGGGGGGTTTATATGTGAATTTAGAAGTAGGAGTGACAGTCAGCGTCATCTATAAGCCAAACAACGAGTGTGAAAACACTCTTATTCGCATGTTTTGGCGTCACGTAGCACGTGAACTTATTATGAGTGGGCAGCTGATTAATTGTCCCTCTTATACAACCTAAACACACCAAGTCTGCCAGTACGAGACCCTCGTTCAATGAAATAAGGGAGAGAAGTGTATACCTAAGGGCTCGTATTTCCGTGGTTTAACACAATATTACTGAGATATAACAGACAGTAATGCCAAGGAATGTACAGGGGAAGTTATTAGAACCAATGGAATGTAAATAAGAAGAAAGAAGAACGAAAAGTGGATGAAAAATTACCAGCTGTGAGCAGGAATCGAACCTACGACCTTCGAATAACGCAATCCATGCTCAAACCACTGAGCTATCACAGCGGCCGTCCCTCCATCCACTTTTTTTGGGGTTTATATGTGAATTTAGAAGTAGGAGTGACAGTCAGCGCCATCTATAAGCCAAACAACGAGTGTGAAAACACTCTTATTCGCATGTTTTGGCGTCACGTAGCACGTTAACTTATTATGAGCGGGCAGCTGATTAATTGTCCCTCTTATACAACCTAAACACACCAAGTCTGCCAGTACGAGACCCTTATTCAATGAAATAAGGGAGAGACGTGTATACCTAAGGGCTCGTATTTCCGTGGTTTAACACAATATTAACGAGATATAACAGACAGTAATGCCAAGGAATGTACAGGGGAAGTTATTAGAACCAATGGAATGTAAATAAGAAGAAAGAAGAAAAAAAAGTGGATGAAAAAATTACCAGCTGTGAGCAGGAATCGAACCTACGACCTTCGAATAGCGCGTTCGATGCTCTAACCACTGAGCTATCACAGCGGCCGTCCCTCCATCCACTTTTTTTTGGGGTTTATATGTGAATTTAGAAGTAGGCGTGACAGTCAGCGCCATCTATAAGCCAAACAACGAGTGTGAAAACACTCTTATTCGCATGTTTTGGCGTCACGTAGCACGTGAACTTATTATGAGCGGGCAGCTGATTAATTGTCCCTCTTATACAACCTAAACACACCAAGTCTGCCAGTACGAGACCCTCGTTCAATGAATTAAGGGAGAGAAGTGTATACCTAAGGGCTCGTATTTCCGTGGTTTAACACAATATTAATGAGATATAACAGACAGTAATGCCAAGGAATGTACAGGGGAAGTTATTAGAACCAATGGAATGTAAATAAGAAGAAAGAAGAAAAAAAGTGGATGAAAAACTTACCAGCTGTGAGCAGGAATCGAACCTACGACCTTCAAATAGCGCGTTCGATGCTCTAACCATTGAGCTATTACAGCGGCCGTCCCTCCATCCACTTTTTTGGGGTTTATAAGTGAATTTAGAAGTAGGAGTGACAGTCAGCGCCATCTATAAGCCAAACAACGAGTGTGAAAACATTCTTATTCGCATGTTTTGGCGTCACGTAGCACGTGAACTTATTATGAGCGGGCAGCTGATCAATTGTCCCTCTTATACAACCTAAACACACCAAGTCTGCCAGTACGAGACCCTCGTTCAATGAAATAAGGGAGAGAAGTGTATACCTAAGGGCTCGTATTTCCGTGGTTTAACACAATAATAATGAGATATAACAGACAGTAATGCCAAGGAATGTACAGGGGAATGTATTAGAACCAATGGAATGTAAATAAGAAGAAAGAAGAAAGAAAAGTGGATAAAAAAAATAACCAGCTGTGAGCAGGAATTGAACCTACGACCTTTGAATAACGCGTTCAATGCTCTAATGACTGAGCTATCACAGCGGCCGTCCCTCCATCCACTTTTTTTGGGGTTTATATGTGAATTGAGAAGTAGGAGTGACAGTCAGCGCCATCTATAAGCCAAACAACGAGTGTGAAAACACTCTTATTCGCATGTTTTGGCGTCACGTAGCACGTGAACTTATTATGAGCGGGCAGCTGATTAATTGTCCCTCTTATACAACCTAAACACACCAAGTCTGCCAGTACGAGACCCTTATTCAATGAAATAAGGCAGAGAAGTGTATACCTAAGGACTCGTATTTCCGTGCTTTAACACAATATTAATGAGATTTAACAGACAGTAATGCCAAGGAATGTACAGGGGAAGTTATTAGAACCAATGGAATGTAAATAAGGAGAAAGAAGAAAGAAAAGTGGATGAAAAAATTACCAGCTGTGAGCAGGAATCGAACCTACGACCTTCGAATAACGCGTTCGATGCTCTGACCACTGAGCTATCACAGCGGCCGTCCCTCCATCCACTTTTTTTGGGGTTTATATGTGAATTTATAAGTAGGAGTGAAGGTCAGCGCCATCTATAAGCCAAACAACGAGTGTGAAAACACTCTTATTCGCATGTTTTGGCGTCACGTAGCACGTGAATTTATTATGAGGGGGCAGCTGATTAATTGTCCCTCTTATACAACCTAAACACACCAAGTCTGCAAGTACGAGACCCTCGTTCAATGAAAAAGGATGAGAAGTGTATACCTAAGGGCTCGTATTTCCGTGGTTTAACACAATATTAATGAGATATAACAGACAGTAATGCCAAGGAATGTACAGTGGAAGTTATTAGAACCAATGGAATGTAAATAAGAAGAAAGAAGAAAGAAAAGTGGATGAAAAAATTACCAGCTGTGAGCAGGAATCGAACCTACGACCTTCGAATAACGCGTTTGATGCTCTAACCTCTGTGCTATCACAGCGGCCGTCCCTCCATCCACTTTTTTTGGGGGTTTATATGTGAATTTAGAACTAGGAGTGACAGTCAGCGCCATCTATAAGCCAAACAACGAGTTTGAAAACACTCTTATTCGCATGTTTTGGCGTCACGTAGCACGTGAACTTATTATGAGCGGGCAGCTGATTAATTGTCCCTCTTATACAACCTAAACACACCAAGTCTGCCAGTACGAGACCCTCGTTCAATGAAATAAGGGAGAGAAGTGTATACCTAAGGGCTCGTCTTTCCGCGGTTTAACACAATATTACTGAGATATAACAGACTGTAATGCCAAGGAATGTACACGGAAAGTTATTAGAACCAATGGAATGTAAACAGGAAGAAAGAAGAAAGAAAAGTTGATGAAAAAATTACCAGCTGTGAGCAGGAATCGAACCTACGACTTTCTAATAACGCGTTTGATGCTCTAACCACTGAGCTATCACAGCGGCCGTCCCTCCATCTACTTTTTTGGGGGGTCTATATGTGAATTTAGAAGTAGGAATAACAGTCAGCGCCATGTATAAGCCAAATAACGAGTGTGAAAACACCCTTATTCGCATGTTTTGGCGTCACGTAGCACGTGAATTTATTATAAGCGGGCAGCTGATTAATTGTCCCTCTTATACAACCTAAACACACCAAGTCGGCCAGTACGAGACCCTCGTTCAATGAAAAAAGGGAGAGAAGTGTATACCTAAGGGCTCGTATTTCCGTGGTTTAACACAATAATAATGAGATATAACAGACAGTAATGCCAAGGAATGTACAGGGGAAGTTATTGGAACCAATGGAATGTAAATAAGAAGAAAGAAGAAAGAAAAGTGGATGAGAAAATTACCAGCTGTGAGCAGGAATCGAACCTACGACCTTCGAATAACGCGTTCAATGCTCTAACCACTGAGCTATCACAGCGGCCGTCCCTCCATCCATTTTTTTGGAGTTTATATGTGAATTTAGAAGTAGGAGTGACAGTCAGCGCCATCTATAGGCCAAACAACGAGTGTGAAAACACTCTTATTTGCATGTTTTGGCGTCACGTAGCACGTGAACTTATTATGAGCGGGCAGCTGAATAATTTTCCCTCTTATACAACCTAAACACACCAAGTCTGCCAGTACGAGACCCTTATTCAATGAAATAAGGGAGAGAAGTGTATACCTAAGGGCTCGTATTTCCGTGCTTTAACACAATATTAATGAGATTTAACAGACAGTAATGCCAAGGAATGTACTGGGGAAGTTATTAGAACCAATGGAATGTAAACAAGGAGAAAGAAGAAAGAAAAGTGGATGAAAAAATTACCAGCTGTGAGCACGAATCGAACCTACGACCTTCGAATAACGCGTTCGATGCTCTAACCACTGAGCTATCACAGCGGCCGTCCCTCCATCCGCTTTTTTTGGGTGTCTATATGTGAATTTAGAAGTAGGAGTGACAGTCAGCGCCATCTATAAGCGAAACAACGAGTGTGAAAACAGTCTTATTCGCATGTTTTGGCGTCACGTAGCACGTGAATTTATTATTAGCGGGCAGCTGATTAATTGTCCCTCTTATACAACCTAAACACACCAAGTCTGCCAGTACGAGACCCTCGTTCAATGAAAAAAGGGAGAGAAGTGTATACCTAAGGGCTCGTATTTCCGTGGTTTAACACAATAATAATGAGATATAACAGACAGTAATGTCAAGGAATGTACAGGGGAAGTTATTAGAACCAATGGAATGTAAATAGGAAGAAAGAAGAAAGAAAAGTGGATGAAAAAATTACCAGCTGTGAGCAGGAATCGAACCTACGACCTTCGAATAACGCGTTCGATGCTCTAACCACTGAGCTATCACAGCGGCCGTCCCTCCATCCACTTTTTTTTGGGGGGTTTATATGTGAATTTAGAAGTAGGAGTGACAGTCAGCGTCATCTATAAGCCAAACAACGAGTGTGAAAACACTCTTATTCGCATGTTTTGGCGTCACGTAGCACGTGAACTTATTATGAGTGGGCAGCTGATTAATTGTCCCTCTTATACAACCTAAACACACCAAGTCTGCCAGTACGAGACCCTCGTTCAATGAAATAAGGGAGAGAAGTGTATACCTAAGGGCTCGTATTTCCGTGGTTTAACACAATATTACTGAGATATAACAGACAGTAATGCCAAGGAATGTACAGGGGAAGTTATTAGAACCAATGGAATGTAAATAAGAAGAAAGAAGAAAAAAAAGTGGATGAAAAAATTACCAGCTGTGAGCAGGAATCGAACCTGCGACCTTCGAATAGCGCGTTCGATGCTCTAACCACTGAGCTATCACAGCGGCCGTCCCTCCATCCACTTTTTTTTGGGGTTTATATGTGAATTTAGAAGTAGGCGTGACAGTCAGCGCCATCTATAAGCCAAACAACGAGTGTGAAAACACTCTTATTCGCATGTTTTGGCGTCACGTAGCACGTGAACTTATTATGAGCGGGCAGCTGATTAATTGTCCCTCTTATACAACCTAAACACACCAAGTCTGCCAGTACGAGACCCTCGTTCAATGAATTAAGGGAGAGAAGTGTATACCTAAGGGCTCGTATTTCCGTGGTTTAACACAATATTAATGAGATATAACAGACAGTAATGTAATGCCAAGGAATGTACAGGGGAAGTTATTAGAACCAATGGAATGTAAATAAGAAGAAAGAAGAAAAAAAGTGGATGAAAAACTTACCAGCTGTGAGCAGGAATCGAACCTACGACCTTCAAATAGCGCGTTCGATGCTCTAACCATTGAGCTATTACAGCGGCCGTCCCTCCATCCACTTTTTTGGGGTTTATAAGTGAATTTAGAAGTAGGAGTGATAGTCAGCGCCATCTATAAGCCAAACAACGAGTGTGAAAACATTCTTATTCGCATGTTTTGGCGTCACGTAGCACGTGAACTTATTATGAGCGGGCAGCTGATCAATTGTCCCTCTTATACAACCTAAACACACCAAGTCTGCCAGTACGAGACCCTCGTTCAATGAAATAAGGGAGAGAAGTGTATACCTAAGGGCTCGTATTTCCGTGGTTTAACACAATAATAATGAGATATAACAGACAGTAATGCCAAGGAATGTACAGGGGAATGTATTAGAACCAATGGAATGTAAATAAGAAGAAAGAAGAAAGAAAAGTGGATGAAAAAATTACCAGCTGTGAGCAGGAATTGAACCTACGACCTTTGAATAACGCGTTCAATGCTCTAATGACTGAGCTATCACAGCGGCCGTCCCTCCATCCACTTTTTTTGGGGTTTATATGTGAATTGAGAAGTAGGAGTGACAGTCAGCGCCATCTATAAGCCAAACAACGAGTGTGAAAACACTCTTATTCGCATGTTTTGGCGTCACGTAGCACGTGAACTTATTATGAGCGGGCAGCTGATTAATTGTCCCTCTTATACAACCTAAACACACCAAGTCTGCCAGTACGAGACCCTCGTTCAATGAAAAAAGGGAGAGAAGTGTATACCTAAGGGCTCGTATTTCCGTGGTTTAACACAATATTAATGCGATATAACAGACAGTAATGCCAAGGAATGTACAGGGGAAGTTATTAGAACCAATGGAATGTAAATAAGAAGAAAGAAAAAAGAAAAGTGGATGAAAAAATTACCAGCTGTGAGCAGGAATCGAACCTACGACCTTCGAATAACGCGTTCGATGCTTTAACCACTGAGCTATCACAGCGGCCGTCCCTCCATACACTTTTTTTGGGGGTTTATATGTGAATTTAGAAGTAGGAGTGACAGTCAGCGCCATCCTTAAGCCAAACAACGAGTGTGAGAACACTCTTATTCGTATGTTTTGGCGTCACGTAGCACGTGAACTTATTATGAGCGGGCAGCTGATTAACTGTCCCTCTTATACAACCTAAACACACCAAGTCTGCCAGTACGAGACCCTCGTTCAATGAAATAAGGGAGAGAAGTGTATACCTAAGGGCTCGTATTTCCGTGGTTTAACACAATATTACTGAGATATAACAGACAGTAATGCCAAGGAATGTACAGGGGAAGTTATTTGAACCAATGGAATGTATATAAGAAGAAAGAAAAGTGGATGAAAAAATTACCAGCTGTGAGATGGAATCGAACCTACGACCTTCGAATAACGCGTTCGATGCTCTAACCACTGAGCTATCACAGCGGCCGTCCCTCAATCCACTTTTCTGGGGGTCTATATGTGAATTTAGAAGTAGGAGTGACAGTCAGCGCCATCTATAAGCCAAACAACGAGTGTGAAAACACTTTTATTCGCATGTTTTGGCGTCACGTAGCACGTGAACTTATAATGAGCGGGCAGCTGAATAATTGTCCCTCTTATACAACCTAAACACACCAAGTCTGCCAGTACGAGACCCTCGTTCAATGAAATAAGGGAGAGAAGTGTATACCTAAGGGCTCGTCTTTCCGTGGTTTAACACAATATTACTGAGATATAACAGACAGTAATGCCAAGGAATGTACAGGGGAAGTTATTAGAACCAATCGAATGTAAATAAGAAGAAAGAAGAAAGAAAAGTGGATGAAAAAGTTACCAGCTGTTAGCAGGAATCGAACCTACGACCTTCGAATAACGCGTTCGATGCTCTAACCACTGAGCTATCACAGCGGCCGTCCCTCCATCCACTTTTTGGGGGGTTTATATGTGAATTTAGAAGTAGGAGTGACAGTCAGCGCCATCTATAGGCCAAACAACGAGTGTGAAAACACTCTTATTCGCATGTTTTGGCGTCACGTAGCACGTGAATTTATTATGAGCGGGCAGCTGATTAATTGTCCCTCTTATACAACCTAAACACACCAAGTCTGCCAGTACGAGACCCTTATTCAATGAAATAAGGCAGAGAAGTGTATACCTAAGGGCTCGTATTTCCGTGCTTTAACACAATAATAATGAGATTTAACAGACAGTAATGCCAAGGAATGTACAGGGGAAGTTATTAGAACCAATGGAATGTAAATAAGAAGAAAGAAGAAAGAAAAGTGGATGAAAAAATTACCCGCTGTGAGCAGGAATCGAACCTACGACCTTCGAATAACGCCTTCGAAGCTCTAACCACTGAGCTATCACAGCGGCCGTCCCTCCATCCACTTTTTGGGGGTCTATATGTGAATTTAGAAGTAGGAGTGACAGTCAGCGCCATCTATAAGACAAACAACGAGTGTGAAAACACTCTTTTTCGCATGTTTTGGCGTCAAGTAGCACGTGAACTTATAATGAGCGGGCAGCTGAATAATTGTCCCTCTTATACAACCTAAACACACCAAGTCTGCCAGTACGAGACCCTCGTTCAATGAATTAAGGGAGAGAAGTGTATACCTAAGGGCTCGTATTTCCGTGGTTTAACACAATATTACTGAGATATAACAGACAGTAATGCCAAGGAATGTACAGGGGAAGTTATTAGAACCAATCGAATGTAAATAAGAAGAAAGAAGAAAGAAAAGTGGATGAAAAAATTACCAGCTGTGAGCAAGAATCGAACCTACGACCTTCGAATAACGCGTTCGGTGCTCTAACCACTGTGCTATCACAGCGGCCGTCCCTCCATCCACTTTTTTTGGGGGTCTATATGTGAATTTAGAAGTAGGAGTGACAGTCAGCGCCATCTATAAGCCAAACAACGAGTGTGAAAACACTCTTATTCGCATGTTTTGGCGTCACGTAGCACGTGAATTTATTATGAGCGGGCAGCTGATTAATTGTCCCTCTTATACAACCTAAACACACCAAGTCTGCCAGTACGAGACCCTCGTTCAATGAAAAAAGGGAGAGAAGTGTATACCTAAGGGCTCGTATTTCCGTGGTTTAACACAATATTAATGCGATATAACAGACAGTAATGCCAAGGAATGTACAGGGGAAGTTATTAGAACCAATGGAATGTAAATAAGAAGAAAGAAAAAAGAAAAGTGGATGAAAAAATTACCAGCTGTGAGCAGGAATCGAGCCTACGACCTTCGAATAACGCGTTCGATGCTTTAACCACTGAGCTATCACAGCGGCCGTCCCTCCATACACTTTTTTTGGGGTTTATATGTGAATTTAGAAGTAGGAGTGACAGTCAGCGCCATCCTTAAGCCAAACAACGAGTGTGAGAACACTCTTATTCGTATGTTTTGGCGTCACGTAGCACGTGAACTTATTATGAGCGGGCAGCTGATTAACTGTCCCTCTTATACAACCTAAACACACCAAGTCTGCCAGTACGAGACCCTCGTTCAATGAAATAAGGGAGAGAAGTGTATACCTAAGGGCTCGTATTTCCGTGGTTTAACACAATATTACTGAGATATAACAGACAGTAATGCCAAGGAATGTACAGGGGAAGTTATTTGAACCAATGGAATGTATATAAGAAGAAAGAAAAGTGGATGAAAAAATTACCAGCTGTGAGCAGGAATCGAACCTACGACCTTCGAATAACGCGTTCGATGCTCTGACCACTGAGCTATCACAGCGGCCGTCCCTCCATCCACTTTTTTTGGGGGTCTATATGTGAATTTAGAAGTAGGAGTGACAGTCAGCGCCATCTATAAGCCAAACAACGAGTGTGAAAACACTCTTATTCGCATGTTTTGGCGTCACGTAGCACGTGAATTTATTATGAGCGGGCAGCTGATTAATTGTCCCTCTTATACAACCTAAACACACCAAGTCTGCCAGTACGAGACCCTCGTTCAATGAAAAAAGGGAGAGAAGTGTATACCTAAGGGCTCGTATTTCCGTGGTTTAACACAATATTAATGCGATATAACAGACAGTAATGCCAAGGAATGTACAGGGGAAGTTATTAGAACCAATGGAATGTAAATAAGAAGAAAGAAAAAAGAAAAGTGGATGAAAAAATTACCAGCTGTGAGCAGGAATCGAACCTACGACCTTCGAATAACGCGTTCGATGCTTTAACCACTGAGCTATCACAGCGGCCGTCCCTCCATACACTTTTTTTGGGGGTTTATATGTGAATTTAGAAGTAGGAGTGACAGTCAGCGCCATCCTTAAGCCAAACAACGAGTGTGAGAACACTCTTATTCGTATGTTTTGGCGTCACGTAGCACGTGAACTTATTATGAGCGGGCAGCTGATTAACTGTCCCTCTTATACAACCTAAACACACCAAGTCTGCCAGTACGAGACCCTCGTTCAATGAAATAAGGGAGAGAAGTGTATACCTAAGGGCTCGTATTTCCGTGGTTTAACACAATATTACTGAGATATAACAGACAGTAATGCCAAGGAATGTACAGGGGAAGTTATTTGAACCAATGGAATGTATATAAGAAGAAAGAAAAGTGGATGAAAAAATTACCAGCTGTGAGATGGAATCGAACCTACGACCTTCGAATAACGCGTTCGATGCTCTAACCACTGAGCTATCACAGCGGCCGTCCCTCCATCCACTTTTCTGGGGGTCTATATGTGAATTTAGAAGTAGGAGTGACAGTCAGCGCCATCTATAAGCCAAACAACGAGTGTGAAAACACTTTTATTCGCATGTTTTGGCGTCACGTAGCAGGTGAACTTATAATGAGCGGGCAGCTGAATAATTGTCCCTCTTATACAACCTAAACACACCAAGTCTGCCAGTACGAGACCCTCGTTCAATGAAATAAGGGAGAGAAGTGTATACCTAAGGGCTCGTCTTTCCGTGGTTTAACACAATATTACTGAGATATAACAGACAGTAATGCCAAGGAATGTACAGGGGAAGTTATTAGAACCAATCGAATGTAAATAAGAAGAAAGAAGAAAGAAAAGTGGATGAAAAAATTACCAGCTGTTAGCAGGAATCGAACCTACGACCTTCGAATAACGCGTTCGATGCTCTAACCACTGAGCTATCACAGCGGCCGTCCCTCCATCCACTTTTTGGGGGGTTTATATGTGAATTTAGAAGTAGGAGTGACAGTCAGCGCCATCTATAGGCCAAACAACGAGTGTGAAAACACTCTTATTCGCATGTTTTGGCGTCACGTAGCACGTGAATTTATTATGAGCGGGCAGCTGATTAATTGTCCCTCTTATACAACCTAAACACACCAAGTCTGCCAGTACGAGACCCTTATTCAATGAAATAAGGCAGAGAAGTGTATACCTAAGGGCTCGTATTTCCGTGCTTTAACACAATAATAATGAGATTTAACAGACAGTAATGCCAAGGAATGTACAGGGGAAGTTATTAGAACCAATGGAATGTAAATAAGAAGAAAGAAGAAAGAAAAGTGGATGAAAAAATTACCAGCTGTGAGCAGCAATCGAACCTACGACCTTCGAATAACGCCTTCGAAGCTCTAACCACTGAGCTATCACAGCGGCCGTCCCTCCATCCACTTTTTGGGGGTCTATATGTGAATTTAGAAGTAGGAGTGACAGTCAGCGCCATCTATAAGACAAACAACGAGTGTGAAAACACTCTTATTCGCATGTTTTGGCGTCACGTAGCACGTGAATTTATTATGAGCGGGCAGCTGATTAATTGTCCCTCTTATACAACCTAAACACACCAAGTCTGCCAGTACGAGACCCTCGTTCAATGAAAAAAGGGAGAGAAGTGTATACCTAAGGGCTCGTATTTCCGTGGTTTAACACAATATTAATGCGATATAACAGACAGTAATGCCAAGGAATGTACAGGGGAAGTTATTAGAACCAATGGAATGTAAATAAGAAGAAAGAAAAAAGAAAAGTGGATGAAAAAATTACCAGCTGTGAGCAGGAATCGAACCTACGACCTTCGAATAACGCGTTCGATGCTTTAACCACTGAGCTATCACAGCGGCCGTCCTTCCATACACTTTTTTTGGGGTTTATATGTGAATTTAGAAGTAGGAGTGACAGTCAGCGCCATCCTTAAGCCAAACAACGAGTGTGAGAACACTCTTATTCGTATGTTTTGGCGTCACGTAGCACGTGAACTTATTATGAGCGGGCAGCTGATTAACTGTCCCTCTTATACAACCTAAACACACCAAGTCTGCCAGTACGAGACCCTCGTTCAATGAAATAAGGGAGAGAAGTGTATACCTAAGGGCTCGTATTTCCGTGGTTTAACACAATATTACTGAGATATAACAGACAGTAATGCCAAGGAATGTACACGGGAAGCATTTGAACCAATGGAATGTATATAAGAAGAAAGAAAAGTGGATGAAAAAATTACCAGCTGTGAGCAGGAATCGAACCTACGACCTTCGAATAACGCGTTCGATGCTCTAACCACTGAGCTATCACAGCGGCCGTCCCTCCATCCACTTTTCTGGGCGTCTATATGTGAATTTAGAAGTAGGAGTGACAGTCAGCGCCATCTATAAGCCAAACAACGAGTGTGAAAACACTCTTATTCGCATGTTTTGGCGTCACGTAGCACGTGAACTTATAATGAGCGGGCAGCTGAATAATTGTCCCTCTTATACAACCTAAACACACCAAGTCTGCCAGTACGAGACCCTTAATCAATGAAATAAGGCAGAGAAGTGTATACCTAAGGGCTCGTATTTCCGTGCTTTAACACAATATTAATGAGATTTAACAGACAGTAATGCCAAGGAATGTACAGGGGAAGTTATTAGAACCAATGGAATGTAAATAAGGAGAAAGAAGAAAGAAAAGCGGATGAAAAAATTACCAGCTGCGAGCAGGAATCGAACCTACGACCTTCGAATAACGCGTTCGATGCTCTGACCACTGAGCTATCACAGCGGCCGTCCCTCCATCCACTTTTTTGGGGGGTCTATATGTGAATTTAGAAGTAGGAGTGACAGTCAGCGCCATCTATAAGCCAAACAACGAGTGTGAAAACACTCTTATTCGCATGTTTTGGCGTCACGTAGCACGTGAATTTATTATGAGCGGGAAGCTGATTAATTGTCCCTCTTATACAACCTAAACACACCAAGTCTGCCAGTACGAGACCCTCGTTCAATGAAAAAAGGGAGAGAAGTGTATACCTAAGGGCTCGTATTTCCGTGGTTTAACACAATATTAATGCGATATAACAGAGTAATGCCAAGGAATGTACAGGGGAAGTTATTAGAACCAATGGAATGTAAATAAGAAGAAAGAAAAAAGAAAAGTGGATGAAAAAATTACCAGCTGTGAGCAGGAATCGAACCTACGACCTTCGAATAACGCGTTCGATGCTTTAACCACTGAGCTACCACAGCGGCCGTCCCTCCATCCACTTTTTTTTGGGGTTTATATGTGAATTTAGAAGTAGGAGTGACAGTCAGCGCCATCTATAAGCCAAACAACGAGTGTGAAAACACTCTTATTCGCATGTTTTGGCGTCACGTAGCACGTGAACTTATTATGAGCGGGCAGCTGATTAACTGTCCCTCTTATACAACCTAAACACACCAAGTCTGCCAGTACGAGACCCTCGTTCAATGAAATAAGGGAGAGAAGTGTATACCTAAGGGCTCGTATTTCCGTGGTTTAACACAATATTAATGCGATATAACAGACAGTAATGCCAAGGAATGTACAGGGGAAGTTATTAGAACCAATGGAATGTAAATAAGAAGAAAGAAAAAAGAAAAGTGGATGAAAAAATTACCAGCTGTGAGCAGGAATCGAACCTACGACCTTCGAATAACGCGTTCGATGCTTTAACCACTGAGCTATCACAGCGGCCGTCCTTCCATACACTTTTTTTGGGGTTTATATGTGAATTTAGAAGTAGGAGTGACAGTCAGCGCCATCCTTAAGCCAAACAACGAGTGTGAGAACACTCTTATTCGTATGTTTTGGCGTCACGTAGCACGTGAACTTATTATGAGCGGGCAGCTGATTAACTGTCCCTCTTATACAACCTAAACACACCAAGTCTGCCAGTACGAGACCCTCGTTCAATGAAATAAGGGAGAGAAGTGTATACCTAAGGGCTCGTATTTCCGTGGTTTAACACAATATTACTGAGATATAACAGACAGTAATGCCAAGGAATGTACACGGGAAGCATTTGAACCAATGGAATGTATATAAGAAGAAAGAAAAGTGGATGAAAAAATTACCAGCTGTGAGCAGGAATCGAACCTACGACCTTCGAATAACGCCTTCGAAGCTCTAACCACTGAGCTATCACAGCGGCCGTCCCTCCATCCACTTTTTGGGGGTCTATATGTGAATTTAGAAGTAGGAGTGACAGTCAGCGCCATCTATAAGACAAACAACGAGTGTGAAAACACTCTTTTTCGCATGTTTTGGCGTCAAGTAGCACGTGAACTTATAATGAGCGGGCAGCTGAATAATTGTCCCTCTTATACAACCTAAACACACCAAGTCTGCCAGTACGAGACCCTCGTTCAATGAATTAAGGGAGAGAAGTGTATACCTAAGGGCTCGTATTTCCGTGGTTTAACACAATATTACTGAGATATAACAGACAGTAATGCCAAGGAATGTACAGGGGAAGTTATTAGAACCAATCGAATGTAAATAAGAAGAAAGAAGAAAGAAAAGTGGATGAAAAAATTACCAGCTGTGAGCAAGAATCGAACCTACGACCTTCGAATAACGCGTTCGGTGCTTTAACCACTGAGCTACCACAGCGGCCGTCCCTCCATCCACTTTTTTTTGGGGTTTATATGTGAATTTAGAAGTAGGAGTGACAGTCAGCGCCATCTATAAGCCAAACAACGAGTGTGAAAACACTCTTATTCGCATGTTTTGGCGTCACGTAGCACGTGAACTTATTATGAGCGGGCAGCTGATTAACTGTCCCTCTTATACAACCTAAACACACCAAGTCTGCCAGTACGAGACCCTCGTTCAATGAAATAAGGGAGAGAAGTGTATACCTAAGGGCTCGTATTTCCGTGGTTTAACACAATATTAATGCGATATAACAGACAGTAATGCCAAGGAATGTACACGGGAAGCATTTGAACCAATGGAATGTATATAAGAAGAAAGAAAAGTGGATGAAAAAATTACCAGCTGTGAGCAGGAATCGAACCTACGACCTTCGAATAACGCCTTCGAAGCTCTAACCACTGAGCTATCACAGCGGCCGTCCCTCCATCCACTTTTTGGGGGTCTATATGTGAATTTAGAAGTAGGAGTGACAGTCAGCGCCATCTATAAGACAAACAACGAGTGTGAAAACACTCTTTTTCGCATGTTTTGGCGTCAAGTAGCACGTGAACTTATAATGAGCGGGCAGCTGAATAATTGTCCCTCTTATACAACCTAAACACACCAAGTCTGCCAGTACGAGACCCTTAATCAATGAAATAAGGCAGAGAAGTGTATACCTAAGGGCTCGTATTTCCGTGCTTTAACACAATATTAATGAGATTTAACAGACAGTAATGCCAAGGAATGTACAGGGGAAGTTATTAGAACCAATGGAATGTAAATAAGGAGAAAGAAGAAAGAAAAGCGGATGAAAAAATTACCAGCTGCGAGCAGGAATCGAACCTACGACCTTCGAATAACGCGTTCGATGCTCTGACCACTGAGCTATCACAGCGGCCGTCCCTCCATCCACTTTTTTGGGGGGTCTATATGTGAATTTAGAAGTAGGAGTGACAGTCAGCGCCATCTATAAGCCAAACAACGAGTGTGAAAACACTCTTATTCGCATGTTTTGGCGTCACGTAGCACGTGAATTTATTATGAGCGGGAAGCTGATTAATTGTCCCTCTTATACAACCTAAACACACCAAGTCTGCCAGTACGAGACCCTCGTTCAATGAAAAAAGGGAGAGAAGTGTATACCTAAGGGCTCGTATTTCCGTGGTTTAACACAATATTAATGCGATATAACAGAGTAATGCCAAGGAATGTACAGGGGAAGTTATTAGAACCAATGGAATGTAAATAAGAAGAAAGAAAAAAGAAAAGTGGATGAAAAAATTACCAGCTGTGAGCAGGAATCGAACCTACGACCTTCGAATAACGCGTTCGATGCTTTAACCACTGAGCTACCACAGCGGCCGTCCCTCCATCCACTTTTTTTTGGGGTTTATATGTGAATTTAGAAGTAGGAGTGACAGTCAGCGCCATCTATAAGCCAAACAACGAGTGTGAAAACACTCTTATTCGCATGTTTTGGCGTCACGTAGCACGTGAACTTATTATGAGCGGGCAGCTGATTAACTGTCCCTCTTATACAACCTAAACACACCAAGTCTGCCAGTACGAGACCCTCGTTCAATGAAATAAGGGAGAGAAGTGTATACCTAAGGGCTCGTATTTCCGTGGTTTAACACAATATTAATGCGATATAACAGACAGTAATGCCAAGGAATGTACAGGGGAAGTTATTAGAACCAATGGAATGTAAATAAGAAGAAAGAAAAAAGAAAAGTGGATGAAAAAATTACCAGCTGTGAGCAGGAATCGAACCTACGACCTTCGAATAACGCGTTCGATGCTTTAACCACTGAGCTATCACAGCGGCCGTCCTTCCATACACTTTTTTTGGGGTTTATATGTGAATTTAGAAGTAGGAGTGACAGTCAGCGCCATCCTTAAGCCAAACAACGAGTGTGAGAACACTCTTATTCGTATGTTTTGGCGTCACGTAGCACGTGAACTTATTATGAGCGGGCAGCTGATTAACTGTCCCTCTTATACAACCTAAACACACCAAGTCTGCCAGTACGAGACCCTCGTTCAATGAAATAAGGGAGAGAAGTGTATACCTAAGGGCTCGTATTTCCGTGGTTAAACACAATATTACTGAGATATAACAGACAGTAATGCCAAGGAATGTACACGGGAAGCATTTGAACCAATGGAATGTATATAAGAAGAAAGAAAAGTGGATGAAAAAATTACCAGCTGTGAGCAGGAATCGAACCTACGACCTTCGAATAACGCCTTCGAAGCTCTAACCACTGAGCTATCACAGCGGCCGTCCCTCCATCCACTTTTTGGGGGTCTATATGTGAATTTAGAAGTAGGAGTGACAGTCAGCGCCATCTATAAGACAAACAACGAGTGTGAAAACACTCTTTTTCGCATGTTTTGGCGTCAAGTAGCACGTGAACTTATAATGAGCGGGCAGCTGAATAATTGTCCCTCTTATACAACCTAAACACACCAAGTCTGCCAGTACGAGACCCTCGTTCAATGAATTAAGGGAGAGAAGTGTATACCTAAGGGCTCGTATTTCCGTGGTTTAACACAATATTACTGAGATATAACAGACAGTAATGCCAAGGAATGTACAGGGGAAGTTATTAGAACCAATCGAATGTAAATAAGAAGAAAGAAGAAAGAAAAGTGGATGAAAAAATTACCAGCTGTGAGCAAGAATCGAACCTACGACCTTCGAATAACGCGTTCGGTGCTCTAACCACTGTGCTATCACAGCGGCCGTCCCTCCATCCACTTTTTTTGGGGGTCTATATGTGAATTTAGAAGTAGGAGTGACAGTCAGCGCCATCTATAAGCCAAACAACGAGTGTGAAAACACTCTTATTCGCATGTTTTGGCGTCACGTAGCACGTGAATTTATTATGAGTGGGCAGCTGATTAATTGTCCCTCTTATACAACCTAAACACACTAAGTCTGCCAGTACGAGACCCTCGTTCAATGAAAAAAGGGAGAGAAGTGTATACCTAAGGGCTCGTATTTCCGTGGTTTAACACAATATTAATGCGATATAACAGACAGTAATGCCAAGGAATGTACAGGGGAAGTTATTAGAACCAATGGAATGTAAATAAGAAGAAAGAAAAAAGAAAAGTGGATGAAAAAATTACCAGCTGTGAGCAGGAATCGAGCCTACGACCTTCGAATAACGCGTTCGATGCTTTAACCACTGAGCTATCACAGCGGCCGTCCCTCCATACACTTTTTTTGGGGTTTATATGTGAATTTAGAAGTAGGAGTGACAGTCAGCGCCATCCTTAAGCCAAACAACGAGTGTGAGAACACTCTTATTCGTATGTTTTGGCGTCACGTAGCACGTGAACTTATTATGAGCGGGCAGCTGATTAACTGTCCCTCTTATACAACCTAAACACACCAAGTCTGCCAGTACGAGACCCTCGTTCAATGAAATAAGGGAGAGAAGTGTATACCTAAGGGCTCGTATTTCCGTGGTTTAACACAATATTACTGAGATATAACAGACAGTAATGCCAAGGAATGTACAGGGGAAGTTATTTGAACCAATGGAATGTATATAAGAAGAAAGAAAAGTGGATGAAAAAATTACCAGCTGTGAGCAGGAATCGAACCTACGACCTTCGAATAACGCGTTCGATGCTCTGACCACTGAGCTATCACTGCGGCCGTCCCTCCATCCACTTTTTTTGGGGGTCTATATGTGAATTTAGAAGTAGGAGTGACAGTCAGCGCCATCTATAAGCCAAACAACGAGTGTGAAAACACTCTTATTCGCATGTTTTGGCGTCACGTAGCACGTGAATTTATTATGAGCGGGCAGCTGATTAATTGTCCCTCTTATACAACCTAAACACACCAAGTCTGCCAGTACGAGACCCTCGTTCAATGAAAAAAGGGAGAGAAGTGTATACCTAAGGGCTCGTATTTCCGTGGTTTAACACAATATTAATGCGATATAACAGACAGTAATGCCAAGGAATGTACAGGGGAAGTTATTAGAACCAATGGAATGTAAATAAGAAGAAAGAAAAAAGAAAAGTGGATGAAAAAATTACCAGCTGTGAGCAGGAATCGAACCTACGACCTTCGAATAACGCGTTCGATGCTTTAACCACTGAGCTATCACAGCGGCCGTCCCTCCATACACTTTTTTTGGGGGTTTTTATGTGAATTTAGAAGTAGGAGTGACAGTCAGCGCCATCCTTAAGCCAAACAACGAGTGTGAGAACACTCTTATTCGTATGTTTTGGCGTCACGTAGCACGTGAACTTATTATGAGCGGGCAGCTGATTAACTGTCCCTCTTATACAACCTAAACACACCAAGTCTGCCAGTACGAGACCCTCGTTCAATGAAATAAGGGAGAGAAGTGTATACCTAAGGGCTCGTATTTCCGTGGTTTAACACAATATTACTGAGATATAACAGACAGTAATGCCAAGGAATGTACAGGGGAAGTTATTTGAACCAATGGAATGTATATAAGAAGAAAGAAAAGTGGATGAAAAAATTACCAGCTGTGAGATGGAATCGAACCTACGACCTTCGAATAACGCGTTCGATGCTCTAACCACTGAGCTATCACAGCGGCCGTCCCTCCATCCACTTTTCTGGGGGTCTATATGTGAATTTAGAAGTAGGAGTGACAGTCAGCGCCATCTATAAGCCAAACAACGAGTGTGAAAACACTTTTATTCGCATGTTTCGGCGTCACGTAGCAGGTGAACTTATAATGAGCGGGCAGCTGAATAATTGTCCCTCTTATACAACCTAAACACACCAAGTCTGCCAGTACGAGACCCTCGTTCAATGAAATAAGGGAGAGAAGTGTATACCTAAGGGCTCGTCTTTCCGTGGTTTAACACAATATTACTGAGATATAACAGACAGTAATGCCAAGGAATGTACAGGGGAAGTTATTAGAACCAATCGAATGTAAATAAGAAGAAAGAAGAAAGAAAAGTGGATGAAAAAATTACCAGCTGTTAGCAGGAATCGAACCTACGACCTTCGAATAACGCGTTCGATGCTCTAACCACTGAGCTATCACAGCGGCCGTCCCTCCATCCACTTTTTGGGGGGTTTATATGTGAATTTAGAAGTAGGAGTGACAGTCAGCGCCATCTATAGGCCAAACAACGAGTGTGAAAACACTCTTATTCGCATGTTTTGGCGTCACGTAGCACGTGAATTTATTATGAGCGGGCAGCTGATTAATTGTCCCTCTTATACAACCTAAACACACCAAGTCTGCCAGTACGAGACCCTTATTCAATGAAATAAGGCAGAGAAGTGTATACCTAAGGGCTCGTATTTCCGTGCTTTAACACAATAATAATGAGATTTAACAGACAGTAATGCCAAGGAATGTACAGGGGAAGGTATTAGAACCAATGGAATGTAAATAAGAAGAAAGAAGAAAGAAAAGTGGATGAAAAAATTACCAGCTGTGAGCAGGAATCGAACCTACGACCTTCGAATAACGCCTTCGAAGCTCTAACCACTGAGCTATCACAGCGGCCGTCCCTCCATCCACTTTTTGGGGGTCTATATGTGAATTTAGAAGTAGGAGTGACAGTCAGCGCCATCTATAAGACAAACAACGAGTGTGAAAACACTCTTATTCGCATGTTTTGGCGTCACGTAGCACGTGAATTTATTATGAGCGGGCAGCTGATTAATTGTCCCTCTTGTACAACCTAAACACACCAAGTCTGCCAGTACGAGACCCTCGTTCAATGAAAAAAGGGAGAGAAGTGTATACCTAAGGGCTCGTATTTCCGTGGTTTAACACAATATTAATGCGATATAACAGACAGTAATGCCAAGGAATGTACAGGGGAAGTTATTAGAACCAATGGAATGTAAATAAGAAGAAAGAAAAAAGAAAAGTGGATGAAAAAATTACCAGCTGTGAGCAGGAATCGAACCTACGACCTTCGAATAACGCGTTCGATGCTTTAACCACTGAGCTATCACAGCGGCCGTCCTTCCCTACACTTTTTTTGGGGTTTATATGTGAATTTAGAAGTAGGAGTGACAGTCAGCGCCATCCTTAAGCCAAACAACGAGTGTGAGAACACTCTTATTCGTATGTTTTGGCGTCACGTAGCACGTGAACTTATTATGAGCGGGCAGCTGATTAACTGTCCCTCTTATACAACCTAAACACACCAAGTCTGCCAGTACGAGACCCTCGTTCAATGAAATAAGGGAGAGAAGTGTATACCTAAGGGCTCGTATTTCCGTGGTTTAACACAATATTACTGAGATATAACAGACAGTAATGCCAAGGAATGTACACGGGAAGCATTTGAACCAATGGAATGTATATAAGAAGAAAGAAAAGTGGATGAAAAAATTACCAGCTGTGAGCAGGAATCGAACCTACGACCTTCGAATAACGCGTTCGATGCTCTAACCACTGAGCTATCACAGCGGCCGTCCCTCCATCCACTTTTCTGGGGGTCTATATGTGAATTTAGAAGTAGGAGTGACAGTCAGCGCCATCTATAAGCCAAACAACGAGTGTGAAAACACTCTTATTCGCATGTTTTGGCGTCACGTAGCACGTGAACTTATAATGAGCGGGCAGCTGAATAATTGTCCCTCTTATACAACCTAAACACACCAAGTCTGCCAGTACGAGACCCTTAATCAATGAAATAAGGCAGAGAAGTGTATACCTAAGGGCTCGTATTTCCGTGCTTTAACACAATATTAATGAGATTTAACAGACAGTAATGCCAAGGAATGTACAGGGGAAGTTATTAGAACCAATGGAATGTAAATAAGGAGAAAGAAGAAAGAAAAGTGGATGAAAAAATTACCAGCTGCGAGCAGGAATCGAACCTACGACCTTCGAATAACGCGTTCGATGCTCTGACCACTGAGCTATCACAGCGGCCGTCCCTCCATCCACTTTTTTGGGGGGTCTATATGTGAATTTAGAAGTAGGAGTGACAGTCAGCGCCATCTATAAGCCAAACAACGAGTGTGAAAACACTCTTATTCGCATGTTTTGGCGTCACGTAGCACGTGAATTTATTATGAGCGGGAAGCTGATTAATTGTCCCTCTTATACAACCTAAACACACCAAGTCTGCCAGTACGAGACCCTCGTTCAATGAAAAAAGGGAGAGAAGTGTATACCTAAGGGCTCGTATTTCCGTGGTTTAACACAATATTAATGCGATATAACAGAGTAATGCCAAGGAATGTACAGGGGAAGTTATTAGAACCAATGGAATGTAAATAAGAAGAAAGAAAAAAAAAAGTGGATGAAAAAATTACCAGCTGTGAGCAGGAATCGAACCTACGACCTTCGAATAACGCGTTCGATGCTTTAACCACTGAGCTACCACAGCGGCCGTCCCTCCATCCACTTTTTTTTGGGGTTTATATGTGAATTTAGAAGTAGGAGTGACAGTCAGCGCCATCTATAAGCCAAACAACGAGTGTGAAAACACTCTTATTCGCATGTTTTGGCGTCACGTAGCACGTGAACTTATTATGAGCGGGCAGCTGATTAACTGTCGCTCTTATACAACCTAAACACACCAAGTCTGCCAGTACGAGACCCTCGTTCAATGAAATAAGGGAGAGAAGTGTATACCTAAGGGCTCGTATTTCCGTGGTTTAACACAATATTACTGAGATATAACAGACAGTAATGCCAAGGAATGTACAGGGGAAGTTATTTGAACCAATGGAATGTATATAAGAAGAAAGAAAAATGAAAAAATTACCAGCTGTTAGCAGGAATCGAACCTACGACCTTCAAATAACGCGTTCAATGCTCTAACCACTGAGCTATCACAGCGGCCGTCCCTCCATCCACTTTTTTTGGGGGTTTATATGTGAATTTAGAAGTAGGAGTGACAGTCAGCGCCATTATTAAGCCAAACAACGAGTGTGAGAACACTCTTATTCGCATGTTTTGGCGTCACGTAGCACGTGAACTTATTATGAGCGGGCAGCTGATTAATTGTCCCTCTTATACAACCTAAACACACCAAGTCTGCCAGTACGAGACCCTCATTCAATGAAATAAGGGAGAGAAGTGTATACCTAAGGGCTCGTATTTCCGTGGTTTAACACAATATTAATGAGATTTAACAGACAGTAATGCCAAGGAATGTACAGGGGAAGTTATTAGAACCATTGGAATGTAAATAAGAAGAAAGAAGAAAGAAAAGTGGATGAAAAAAATTACCAGCTGTGAGCAGGAATCGAACCTACGACCTTCGAATAACGCGTTCGATGCTCTAACCACTGAGCTATCACAGCGGCCGTCCCTCCATCCACTTTTTTTGGGGGTCTATATGTGAATTTAGAAGTAGGAGTGACAGTCAGCGCCATCTATAAGCCAAACAACGAGTGTGAAAACACTCTTATTCGCATGTTTTGGCGTCACGTAGCGCGTGAACTTATTATGAGCGGGCAGCTGATTAATTGTCTCTCTTATACAACCTAAACACACCAAGTCTGCCAGTACGAGACCCTCGTTCAATGAAATAAGGGAGAGAAGTGTATACCTAAGGGCTCGTATTTCCGTGGTTTAACACAATATTAATGAGATTTAACAGACAGTAATGCCAAGGAATGTACAGGGGAAGTTATTAGAACCATTGGAATGTAAATAAGAAGAAAGAAGAAAGAAAAGTGGATGAAAAATATTACCAGCTGTGAGCAGGAATCGAACCTACGACCTTCGAATAACGCGTTCGATGCTCTAACCACTGAGCTATCACAGCGGCCGTCCCTCCATCCACTTTTTTGGGGGTTTATATGTGAATTTAGAAGTAGGAGTGACAGTCAGCGCCATCTATAAGCCAAACAACGAGTGTGAAAACACTCTTATTCGCATGTTTTGGCGTCACGTAGCACGTGAACCTATTATGAGCGGGCAGCTGATTAATTGTCCCTCTTATACAACCTAAACACACCAAGTCTGCCAGTACGAGACCATCGTTCATTGAAATAAGGGAGAGAAGTGTATACCTAAGGGCTCGTATTTCCGTGGTTTAACACAATATTAATGAGATTTAACAGACAGTAATGCCAAGGAATGTACAGGGGAAGTTATTAGAACCAATCGAATGTAAATACGAAGAAAGAAGAAAGGAAAGTGGATGAAAAAATTACCAGCTGTGAGCAGGAATCGAACCTACGACCTTCGAATAACGCGTTCGATGCTGTAACCACTGAGCTATCACAGCGGCCGTCCCTCCATCCACTTTTTTTGGGGGTTTATATGTGAATTTAGAAGTAGGAGTGACAGTCAGCGCCATCTATAAGCCAAACAACGAGTGTGAAAACACTCTTATTCGCATGTTTTGGCGTCACGTAGCACGTGAACTTATTATGAGCGGGCAGCTGATTAACTGTCCCTCTTATACAACCTAAACACACCAAGTCTGCCAGTACGAGACCCTCGTTCAATGAAATAAGGGAGAGAAGTGTATACATAAGGGCTCGTATTTCCGTGGTTTAACACAATATTACTGAGATATAACAGACAGTAATGCCAAGAAATGTACAGGGGAAGTTATTTGAATCAATGGAATGTATATAAGAAGAAAGAAAAGTGGATGAAAAAATTACCAGCTGTGAGCAGGAATCGAACCTACGACCTTCGAATAACGCGTTCGATGCTCTAACCACTGAGCTATCACAGCGGCCGTCCCTCCATCCACTTTTTTGGGGTTTATATGTGAATTTAGAAGTAGTAGTGACAGTCAGCGCCATCTATAAGCCAAACAACGAGTGTGAGAACACTCTTATTCGCATGTTTTGGCGTCACGTAGCACGTGAACTTATTATGAGCGGGCAGATGATTAATTGTCCCTCTTATACAACCTAAACACACCAAGTCTGCCAGTACGAGACCCTCGTTCAATGAAAAAAGGGAGAGAAGTGTATACCTAAGGGCTCGTATTTCCGTGGTTTAACACAATATTACTGAGATATAACAGACAGTAATGCCAAGGAATGTACAGGGGAAGTTATTTGAACCAATGGAATGTATATAAGAAGAAAGAAAAGTGGATGAAAAAATTACCAGCTGTGAGATGGAATCGAACTTACGACCTTCGAATAACGCGTTCGATGCTCTAACCACTGAGCTATCACAGCGGCCGTCCCTCCATCCACTTTTCTGGGGGTCTATATGTGAATTTAGAAGTAGGAGTGACAGTCAGCGCCATCTATAAGCCAAACAACGAGTGTGAAAACACTTTTATTCGCATGTTTTGGCGTCACGTAGCAGGTGAACTTATAATGAGCGGGCAGCTGAATAATTGTCCCTCTTATACAACCTAAACACACCAAGTCTGCCAGTACGAGACCCTCGTTCAATGAAATAAGGGAGGGAAGTGTATACCTAAGGGCTCGTCTTTCCGTGGTTTAACACAATATTACTGAGATATAACAGACAGTAATGCCAAGGAATGTACAGGGGAAGTTATTAGAACCAATCGAATGTAAATAAGAAGAAAGAAGAAAGAAAAGTGGATGAAAAAATTACCAGCTGTTAGCAGGAATCGAACCTACGACCTTCGAATAACGCGTTCGATGCTCTAACCACTGAGCTATCACAGCGGCCGTCCCTCCATCCACTTTTTGGGGGGTTTATATGTGAATTTAGAAGTAGGAGTGACAGTCAGCGCCATCTATAGGCCAAACAACGAGTGTGAAAACACTCTTATTCGCATGTTTTGGCGTCACGTAGCACGTGAATTTATTATGAGCGGGCAGCTGATTAATTGTCCCTCTTATACAACCTAAACACACCAAGTCTGCCAGTACGAGACCCTTATTCAATGAAATAAGGCAGAGAAGTGTATACCTAAGGGCTCGTATTTCCGTGCTTTAACACAATAATAATGAGATTTAACAGACAGTAATGCCAAGGAATGTACAGGGGAAGTTATTAGAACCAATGGAATGTAAATAAGAAGAAAGAAGAAAGAAAAGTGGATGAAAAAATTACCAGCTGTGAGCAGGAATCGAACCTACGACCTTCGAATAACGCCTTCGAAGCTCTAACCACTGAGCTATCACAGCGGCCGTCCCTCCATCCACTTTTTGGGGGTCTATATGTGAATTTAGAAGTAGGAGTGACAGTCAGCGCCATCTATAAGACAAACAACGAGTGTGAAAACACTCTTATTCGCATGTTTTGGCGTCAAGTAGCACGTGAACTTATAATGAGCGGGCAGCTGAATAATTGTCCCTCTTATACAACCTAAACACACCAAGTCTGCCAGTACGAGACCCTCGTTCAATGAATTAAGGGAGAGAAGTGTATACCTAAGGGCTCGTATTTCCGTGGTTTAACACAATATTACTGAGATATAACAGACAGTAATGCCAAGGAATGTACAGGGGAAGTTATTAGAACCAATCGAATGTAAATAAGAAGAAAGAAGAAAGAAAAGTGGATGAAAAAATTACAAGCTGTGAGCAAGAATCGAACCTACGACCTTCGAATAACGCGTTCGATGCTTTAACCACTGAGCTATCACAGCGGCCGTCCTTCCATACACTTTTTTTGGGGTTTATATGTGAATTTAGAAGTAGGAGTGACAGTCAGCGCCATCCTTAAGCCAAACAACGAGTGTGAAAACACTCTTATTCGCATGTTTTGGCGTCACGTAGCACGTGAACTTATTATGAGCGGGCAGATGATTAATTGTCCCTCTTATACAACCTAAACACACCAAGTCTGCCAGTACGAGACCCTCGTTCAATGAAAAAAGGGAGAGAAGTGTATACCTAAGCGCTCGTATTTCCGTGGTTTAACACAATATTACTGAGATATAACAGACAGTAATGCCAAGGAATGTACAGGGGAAGTTATTTGAACCAATGGAATGTATATAAGAAGAAAGAAAAGTGGATGAAAAAATTACCAGCTGTGAGATGGAATCGAACTTACGACCTTCGAATAACGCGTTCGATGCTCTAACCACTGAGCTATCACAGCGGCCGTCCCTCCATCCACTTTTCTGGGGGTCTATATGTGAATTTAGAAGTAGGAGTGACAGTCAGCGCCATCTATAAGCCAAACAACGAGTGTGAAAACACTTTTATTCGCATGTTTTGGCGTCACGTAGCAGGTGAACTTATAATGAGCGGGCAGCTGAATAATTGTCCCTCTTATACAACCTAAACACACCAAGTCTGCCAGTACGAGACCCTCGTTCAATGAAATAAGGGAGGGAAGTGTATACCTAAGGGCTCGTCTTTCCGTGGTTTAACACAATATTACTGAGATATAACAGACAGTAATGCCAAGGAATGTACAGGGGAAGTTATTAGAACCAATCGAATGTAAATAAGAAGAAAGAAGAAAGAAAAGTGGATGAAAAAATTACCAGCTGTTAGCAGGAATCGAACCTACGACCTTCGAATAACGCGTTCGGTGCTCTAACCACTGTGCTATCACAGCGGCCGTCCCTCCATCCACTTTTTTGGGGGGTCTATATGTGAATTTAGAAGTAGGAGTGACAGTCAGCGCCATCTATAAGCCAAACAACGAGTGTGAAAACACTCTTATTCGCATGTTTTGGCGTCACGTAGCACGTGAATTTATTATGAGCGGGCAGCTGATTAATTGTCCCTCTTATACAACCTAAACACACCAAGTCTGCCAGTACGAGACCCTCGTTCAATGAAAAAAGGGAGAGAAGTGTATACCTAAGTGCTCGTATTTCCGTGGTTTAACACAATATTAATGCGATATAACAGACAGTAATGCCAAGGAATGTACAGGGGAAGTTATTAGAACCAATGGAATGTAAATAAGAAGAAAGAAAAAAGAAAAGTGGATGAAAAAATTACCAGCTGTGAGCAGGAATCGAACCTACGACCTTCGAATAACGCGTTCGATGCTTTAACCACTGAGCTATCACAGCGGCCGTCCTTCCATACACTTTTTTTGGGGTTTATATGTGAATTTAGAAGTAGGAGTGACAGTCAGCGCCATCCTTAAGCCAAACAACGAGTGTGAGAACACTCTTATTCGTATGTTTTGGCGTCACGTAGCACGTGAACTTATTATGAGCGGGCAGCTGATTAACTGTCCCTCTTATACAACCTAAACACACCAAGTCTGCCAGTACGAGACCCTCCTTCAATGAAATAAGGGAGAGAAGTGTATACCTAAGGGCTCGTATTTCCGTGGTTTAACACAATATTACTGAGATATAACAGACAGTAATGCCAAGGAATGTACAGGGGAAGTTATTTGAACCAATGGAATGTATATAAGAAGAAAGAAAAGTGGATGAAAAAATTACCAGCTGTGAGCAGGAATCGAACCTACGACCTTCGAATAACGCGTTCGATGCTCTAACCACTGAGCTATCACAGCGGCCGTCCCTCCATCCACTTTTCTGGGGGTCTATATGTGAATTTAGAAGTAGGAGTGACAGTCAGCGCCATCTATAAGCCAAACAACGAGTGTGAAAACACTCTTATTCGCATGTTTTGGCGTCACGTAGCACGTGAACTTATAATGAGCGGGCAGCTGAATAATTGTCCCTCTTATACAACCTAAACACACCAAGTCTGCCAGTACGAGACCCTTAATCAATGAAATAAGGCAGAGAAGTGTATACCTAAGGGCTCGTATTTCCGTGCTTTAACACAATATTAATGAGATTTAACAGACAGTAATGCCAAGGAATGTACAGGGGAAGTTATTAGAACCAATGGATTGTAAATAAGGAGAAAGAAGAAAGAAAAGTGGATGAAAAAATTACCAGCTGCGAGCAGGAATCGAACCTACGACCTTCGAATAAAGCGTTCGATGCTCTGACCACTGAGCTATCACAGCGGCCGTCCCTCCATCCACTTTTTTGGGGGGTCTATATGTGAATTTAGAAGTAGGAGTGACAGTCAGCGCCATCTATAAGCCAAACAACGAGTGTGAAAACACTCTTATTCGCATGTTTTGGCGTCACGTAGCACGTGAATTTATTATGAGCGGGAAGCTGATTAATTGTCCCTCTTATACAACCTAAACACACCAAGTCTGCCAGTACGAGACCCTCGTTCAATGAAAAAAGGGAGAGAAGTGTATACCTAAGGGCTCGTATTTCCGTGGTTTAACACAATATTAATGCGATATAACAGAGTAATGCCAAGGAATGTACAGGGGAAGTTATTAGAACCAATGGAATGTAAATAAGAAGAAAGAAAAAAGAAAAGTGGATGAAAAAATTACCAGCTGTGAGCAGGAATCGAACCTACGACCTTCGAATAACGCGTTCGATGCTTTAACCACTGAGCTATCACAGCGGCCGTCCCTCCATCCACTTTTTTTGGGGGTTTATATGTGAATTTAGAAGTAGGAGTGACAGTCAGCGCCATCTATAAGCCAAACAACGAGTGTGAAAACACTCTTATTCGCATGTTTTGGCGTCACGTAGCACGTGAACTTATTATGAGCGGGCAGCTGATTAACTGTCGCTCTTATACAACCTAAACACACCAAGTCTGCCAGTACGAGACCCTCGTTCAATGAAATAAGGGAGAGAAGTGTATACCTAAGGGCTCGTATTTCCGTGGTTTAACACAATATTACTGAGATATAACAGACAGTAATGCCAAGGAATGTACAGGGGAAGTTATTTGAACCAATGGAATGTATATAAGAAGAAAGAAAAATGAAAAAATTACCAGCTGTTAGCAGGAATCGAACCTACGACCTTCAAATAACGCGTTCAATGCTCTAACCACTGAGCTATCACAGCGGCCGTCCCTCCATCCACTTTTTTTGGGGGTTTATATGTGAATTTAGAAGTAGGAGTGACAGTCAGCGCCATTATTAAGCCAAACAACGAGTGTGAGAACACTCTTATTCGCATGTTTTGGCGTCACGTAGCACGTGAACTTATTATGAGCGGGCAGCTGATTAATTGTCCCTCTTATACAACCTAAACACACCAAGTCTGCCAGTACGAGACCCTCATTCAATGAAATAAGGGAGAGAAGTGTATACCTAAGGGCTCGTATTTCCGTGGTTTAACACAATATTAATGAGATTTAACAGACAGTAATGCCAAGGAATGTACAGGGGAAGTTATTAGAACCATTGGAATGTAAATAAGAAGAAAGAAGAAAGAAAAGTGGATGAAAAAAATTACCAGCTGTGAGCAGGAATCGAACCTACGACCTTCGAATAACGCGTTCGATGCTCTAACCACTGAGCTATCACAGCGGCCGTCCCTCCATCCACTTTTTTTGGGGGTCTATATGTGAATTTAGAAGTAGGAGTGACAGTCAGCGCCATCTATAAGCCAAACAACGAGTGTGAAAACACTCTTATTCGCATGTTTTGGCGTCACGTAGCGCGTGAACTTATTATGAGCGGGCAGCTGATTAATTGTCTCTCTTATACAACCTAAACACACCAAGTCTGCCAGTACGAGACCCTCGTTCAATGAAATAAGGGAGAGAAGTGTATACCTAAGGGCTCGTATTTCCGTGGTTTAACACAATATTAATGAGATTTAACAGACAGTAATGCCAAGGAATGTACAGGGGAAGTTATTAGAACCATTGGAATGTAAATAAGAAGAAAGAAGAAAGAAAAGTGGATGAAAAATATTACCAGCTGTGAGCAGGAATCGAACCTACGACCTTCGAATAACGCGTTCGATGCTCTAACCACTGAGCTATCACAGCGGCCGTCCCTCCATCCACTTTTTTGGGGGTTTATATGTGAATTTAGAAGTAGGAGTGACAGTCAGCGCCATCTATAAGCCAAACAACGAGTGTGAAAACACTCTTATTCGCATGTTTTGGCGTCACGTAGCACGTGAACCTATTATGAGCGGGCAGCTGATTAATTGTCCCTCTTATACAACCTAAACACACCAAGTCTGCCAGTACGAGACCATCGTTCATTGAAATAAGGGAGAGAAGTGTATACCTAAGGGCTCGTATTTCCGTGGTTTAACACAATATTAATGAGATTTAACAGACAGTAATGCCAAGGAATGTACAGGGGAAGTTATTAGAACCAATCGAATGTAAATACGAAGAAAGAAGAAAGGAAAGTGGATGAAAAAATTACCAGCTGTGAGCAGGAATCGAACCTACGACCTTCGAATAACGCGTTCGATGCTGTAACCACTGAGCTATCACAGCGGCCGTCCCTCCATCCACTTTTTTTGGGGGTTTATATGTGAATTTAGAAGTAGGAGTGACAGTCAGCGCCATCTATAAGCCAAACAACGAGTGTGAAAACACTCTTATTCGCATGTTTTGGCGTCACGTAGCACGTGAACTTATTATGAGCGGGCAGCTGATTAACTGTCCCTCTTATACAACCTAAACACACCAAGTCTGCCAGTACGAGACCCTCGTTCAATGAAATAAGGGAGAGAAGTGTATACATAAGGGCTCGTATTTCCGTGGTTTAACACAATATTACTGAGATATAACAGACAGTAATGCCAAGAAATGTACAGGGGAAGTTATTTGAATCAATGGAATGTATATAAGAAGAAAGAAAAGTGGATGAAAAAATTACCAGCTGTGAGCAGGAATCGAACCTACGACCTTCGAATAACGCGTTCGATGCTCTAACCACTGAGCTATCACAGCGGCCGTCCCTCCATCCACTTTTTTGGGGTTTATATGTGAATTTAGAAGTAGTAGTGACAGTCAGCGCCATCTATAAGCCAAACAACGAGTGTGAGAACACTCTTATTCGCATGTTTTGGCGTCACGTAGCACGTGAACTTATTATGAGCGGGCAGATGATTAATTGTCCCTCTTATACAACCTAAACACACCAAGTCTGCCAGTACGAGACCCTCGTTCAATGAAAAAAGGGAGAGAAGTGTATACCTAAGGGCTCGTATTTCCGTGGTTTAACACAATATTACTGAGATATAACAGACAGTAATGCCAAGGAATGTACAGGGGAAGTTATTTGAACCAATGGAATGTATATAAGAAGAAAGAAAAGTGGATGAAAAAATTACCAGCTGTGAGATGGAATCGAACTTACGACCTTCGAATAACGCGTTCGATGCTCTAACCACTGAGCTATCACAGCGGCCGTCCCTCCATCCACTTTTCTGGGGGTCTATATGTGAATTTAGAAGTAGGAGTGACAGTCAGCGCCATCTATAAGCCAAACAACGAGTGTGAAAACACTTTTATTCGCATGTTTTGGCGTCACGTAGCAGGTGAACTTATAATGAGCGGGCAGCTGAATAATTGTCCCTCTTATACAACCTAAACACACCAAGTCTGCCAGTACGAGACCCTCGTTCAATGAAATAAGGGAGGGAAGTGTATACCTAAGGGCTCGTCTTTCCGTGGTTTAACACAATATTACTGAGATATAACAGACAGTAATGCCAAGGAATGTACAGGGGAAGTTATTAGAACCAATCGAATGTAAATAAGAAGAAAGAAGAAAGAAAAGTGGATGAAAAAATTACCAGCTGTTAGCAGGAATCGAACCTACGACCTTCGAATAACGCGTTCGATGCTCTAACCACTGAGCTATCACAGCGGCCGTCCCTCCATCCACTTTTTGGGGGGTTTATATGTGAATTTAGAAGTAGGAGTGACAGTCAGCGCCATCTATAGGCCAAACAACGAGTGTGAAAACACTCTTATTCGCATGTTTTGGCGTCACGTAGCACGTGAATTTATTATGAGCGGGCAGCTGATTAATTGTCCCTCTTATACAACCTAAACACACCAAGTCTGCCAGTACGAGACCCTTATTCAATGAAATAAGGCAGAGAAGTGTATACCTAAGGGCTCGTATTTCCGTGCTTTAACACAATAATAATGAGATTTAACAGACAGTAATGCCAAGGAATGTACAGGGGAAGTTATTAGAACCAATGGAATGTAAATAAGAAGAAAGAAGAAAGAAAAGTGGATGAAAAAATTACCAGCTGTGAGCAGGAATCGAACCTACGACCTTCGAATAACGCCTTCGAAGCTCTAACCACTGAGCTATCACAGCGGCCGTCCCTCCATCCACTTTTTGGGGGTCTATATGTGAATTTAGAAGTAGGAGTGACAGTCAGCGCCATCTATAAGACAAACAACGAGTGTGAAAACACTCTTATTCGCATGTTTTGGCGTCAAGTAGCACGTGAACTTATAATGAGCGGGCAGCTGAATAATTGTCCCTCTTATACAACCTAAACACACCAAGTCTGCCAGTACGAGACCCTCGTTCAATGAATTAAGGGAGAGAAGTGTATACCTAAGGGCTCGTATTTCCGTGGTTTAACACAATATTACTGAGATATAACAGACAGTAATGCCAAGGAATGTACAGGGGAAGTTATTAGAACCAATCGAATGTAAATAAGAAGAAAGAAGAAAGAAAAGTGGATGAAAAAATTACAAGCTGTGAGCAAGAATCGAACCTACGACCTTCGAATAACGCGTTCGATGCTTTAACCACTGAGCTATCACAGCGGCCGTCCTTCCATACACTTTTTTTGGGGTTTATATGTGAATTTAGAAGTAGGAGTGACAGTCAGCGCCATCCTTAAGCCAAACAACGAGTGTGAAAACACTCTTATTCGCATGTTTTGGCGTCACGTAGCACGTGAACTTATTATGAGCGGGCAGATGATTAATTGTCCCTCTTATACAACCTAAACACACCAAGTCTGCCAGTACGAGACCCTCGTTCAATGAAAAAAGGGAGAGAAGTGTATACCTAAGGGCTCGTATTTCCGTGGTTTAACACAATATTAATGCGATATAACAGAGTAATGCCAAGGAATGTACAGGGGAAGTTATTAGAACCAATGGAATGTAAATAAGAAGAAAGAAAAAAGAAAAGTGGATGAAAAAATTACCAGCTGTGAGCAGGAATCGAACCTACGACCTTCGAATAACGCGTTCGATGCTTTAACCACTGAGCTATCACAGCGGCCGTCCCTCCATCCACTTTTTTTGGGGGTTTATATGTGAATTTAGAAGTAGGAGTGACAGTCAGCGCCATCTATAAGCCAAACAACGAGTGTGAAAACACTCTTATTCGCATGTTTTGGCGTCACGTAGCACGTGAACTTATTATGAGCGGGCAGCTGATTAACTGTCGCTCTTATACAACCTAAACACACCAAGTCTGCCAGTACGAGACCCTCGTTCAATGAAATAAGGGAGAGAAGTGTATACCTAAGGGCTCGTATTTCCGTGGTTTAACACAATATTACTGAGATATAACAGACAGTAATGCCAAGGAATGTACAGGGGAAGTTATTTGAACCAATGGAATGTATATAAGAAGAAAGAAAAATGAAAAAATTACCAGCTGTTAGCAGGAATCGAACCTACGACCTTCAAATAACGCGTTCAATGCTCTAACCACTGAGCTATCAC
The DNA here is from genome assembly GCF_043290135.1 of Rhipicephalus microplus. Lineage (NCBI taxonomy): Eukaryota > Metazoa > Arthropoda > Arachnida > Ixodida > Ixodidae > Rhipicephalus > Rhipicephalus microplus. The sequence continues at coordinate 67,199,167 of NC_134707.1, read as the reverse complement.
AGCGGCCGTCCCTCCATCCACTTTTTTTGGGGGTTTATATGTGAATTTAGAAGTAGGAGTGACAGTCAGCGCCATTATTAAGCCAAACAACGAGTGTGAGAACACTCTTATTCGCATGTTTTGGCGTCACGTAGCACGTGAACTTATTATGAGCGGGCAGCTGATTAATTGTCCCTCTTATACAACCTAAACACACCAAGTCTGCCAGTACGAGACCCTCATTCAATGAAATAAGGGAGAGAAGTGTATACCTAAGGGCTCGTATTTCCGTGGTTTAACACAATATTAATGAGATTTAACAGACAGTAATGCCAAGGAATGTACAGGGGAAGTTATTAGAACCATTGGAATGTAAATAAGAAGAAAGAAGAAAGAAAAGTGGATGAAAAAAATTACCAGCTGTGAGCAGGAATCGAACCTACGACCTTCGAATAACGCGTTCGATGCTCTAACCACTGAGCTATCACAGCGGCCGTCCCTCCATCCACTTTTTTTGGGGGTCTATATGTGAATTTAGAAGTAGGAGTGACAGTCAGCGCCATCTATAAGCCAAACAACGAGTGTGAAAACACTCTTATTCGCATGTTTTGGCGTCACGTAGCGCGTGAACTTATTATGAGCGGGCAGCTGATTAATTGTCTCTCTTATACAACCTAAACACACCAAGTCTGCCAGTACGAGACCCTCGTTCAATGAAATAAGGGAGAGAAGTGTATACCTAAGGGCTCGTATTTCCGTGGTTTAACACAATATTAATGAGATTTAACAGACAGTAATGCCAAGGAATGTACAGGGGAAGTTATTAGAACCATTGGAATGTAAATAAGAAGAAAGAAGAAAGAAAAGTGGATGAAAAATATTACCAGCTGTGAGCAGGAATCGAACCTACGACCTTCGAATAACGCGTTCGATGCTCTAACCACTGAGCTATCACAGCGGCCGTCCCTCCATCCACTTTTTTGGGGGTTTATATGTGAATTTAGAAGTAGGAGTGACAGTCAGCGCCATCTATAAGCCAAACAACGAGTGTGAAAACACTCTTATTCGCATGTTTTGGCGTCACGTAGCACGTGAACCTATTATGAGCGGGCAGCTGATTAATTGTCCCTCTTATACAACCTAAACACACCAAGTCTGCCAGTACGAGACCATCGTTCATTGAAATAAGGGAGAGAAGTGTATACCTAAGGGCTCGTATTTCCGTGGTTTAACACAATATTAATGAGATTTAACAGACAGTAATGCCAAGGAATGTACAGGGGAAGTTATTAGAACCAATCGAATGTAAATACGAAGAAAGAAGAAAGGAAAGTGGATGAAAAAATTACCAGCTGTGAGCAGGAATCGAACCTACGACCTTCGAATAACGCGTTCGATGCTGTAACCACTGAGCTATCACAGCGGCCGTCCCTCCATCCACTTTTTTTGGGGGTTTATATGTGAATTTAGAAGTAGGAGTGACAGTCAGCGCCATCTATAAGCCAAACAACGAGTGTGAAAACACTCTTATTCGCATGTTTTGGCGTCACGTAGCACGTGAACTTATTATGAGCGGGCAGCTGATTAACTGTCCCTCTTATACAACCTAAACACACCAAGTCTGCCAGTACGAGACCCTCGTTCAATGAAATAAGGGAGAGAAGTGTATACATAAGGGCTCGTATTTCCGTGGTTTAACACAATATTACTGAGATATAACAGACAGTAATGCCAAGAAATGTACAGGGGAAGTTATTTGAATCAATGGAATGTATATAAGAAGAAAGAAAAGTGGATGAAAAAATTACCAGCTGTGAGCAGGAATCGAACCTACGACCTTCGAATAACGCGTTCGATGCTCTAACCACTGAGCTATCACAGCGGCCGTCCCTCCATCCACTTTTTTGGGGTTTATATGTGAATTTAGAAGTAGTAGTGACAGTCAGCGCCATCTATAAGCCAAACAACGAGTGTGAGAACACTCTTATTCGCATGTTTTGGCGTCACGTAGCACGTGAACTTATTATGAGCGGGCAGATGATTAATTGTCCCTCTTATACAACCTAAACACACCAAGTCTGCCAGTACGAGACCCTCGTTCAATGAAAAAAGGGAGAGAAGTGTATACCTAAGGGCTCGTATTTCCGTGGTTTAACACAATATTACTGAGATATAACAGACAGTAATGCCAAGGAATGTACAGGGGAAGTTATTTGAACCAATGGAATGTATATAAGAAGAAAGAAAAGTGGATGAAAAAATTACCAGCTGTGAGATGGAATCGAACTTACGACCTTCGAATAACGCGTTCGATGCTCTAACCACTGAGCTATCACAGCGGCCGTCCCTCCATCCACTTTTCTGGGGGTCTATATGTGAATTTAGAAGTAGGAGTGACAGTCAGCGCCATCTATAAGCCAAACAACGAGTGTGAAAACACTTTTATTCGCATGTTTTGGCGTCACGTAGCAGGTGAACTTATAATGAGCGGGCAGCTGAATAATTGTCCCTCTTATACAACCTAAACACACCAAGTCTGCCAGTACGAGACCCTCGTTCAATGAAATAAGGGAGGGAAGTGTATACCTAAGGGCTCGTCTTTCCGTGGTTTAACACAATATTACTGAGATATAACAGACAGTAATGCCAAGGAATGTACAGGGGAAGTTATTAGAACCAATCGAATGTAAATAAGAAGAAAGAAGAAAGAAAAGTGGATGAAAAAATTACCAGCTGTTAGCAGGAATCGAACCTACGACCTTCGAATAACGCGTTCGATGCTCTAACCACTGAGCTATCACAGCGGCCGTCCCTCCATCCACTTTTTGGGGGGTTTATATGTGAATTTAGAAGTAGGAGTGACAGTCAGCGCCATCTATAGGCCAAACAACGAGTGTGAAAACACTCTTATTCGCATGTTTTGGCGTCACGTAGCACGTGAATTTATTATGAGCGGGCAGCTGATTAATTGTCCCTCTTATACAACCTAAACACACCAAGTCTGCCAGTACGAGACCCTTATTCAATGAAATAAGGCAGAGAAGTGTATACCTAAGGGCTCGTATTTCCGTGCTTTAACACAATAATAATGAGATTTAACAGACAGTAATGCCAAGGAATGTACAGGGGAAGTTATTAGAACCAATGGAATGTAAATAAGAAGAAAGAAGAAAGAAAAGTGGATGAAAAAATTACCAGCTGTGAGCAGGAATCGAACCTACGACCTTCGAATAACGCCTTCGAAGCTCTAACCACTGAGCTATCACAGCGGCCGTCCCTCCATCCACTTTTTGGGGGTCTATATGTGAATTTAGAAGTAGGAGTGACAGTCAGCGCCATCTATAAGACAAACAACGAGTGTGAAAACACTCTTATTCGCATGTTTTGGCGTCAAGTAGCACGTGAACTTATAATGAGCGGGCAGCTGAATAATTGTCCCTCTTATACAACCTAAACACACCAAGTCTGCCAGTACGAGACCCTCGTTCAATGAATTAAGGGAGAGAAGTGTATACCTAAGGGCTCGTATTTCCGTGGTTTAACACAATATTACTGAGATATAACAGACAGTAATGCCAAGGAATGTACAGGGGAAGTTATTAGAACCAATCGAATGTAAATAAGAAGAAAGAAGAAAGAAAAGTGGATGAAAAAATTACAAGCTGTGAGCAAGAATCGAACCTACGACCTTCGAATAACGCGTTCGATGCTTTAACCACTGAGCTATCACAGCGGCCGTCCTTCCATACACTTTTTTTGGGGTTTATATGTGAATTTAGAAGTAGGAGTGACAGTCAGCGCCATCCTTAAGCCAAACAACGAGTGTGAAAACACTCTTATTCGCATGTTTTGGCGTCACGTAGCACGTGAACTTATTATGAGCGGGCAGATGATTAATTGTCCCTCTTATACAACCTAAACACACCAAGTCTGCCAGTACGAGACCCTCGTTCAATGAAAAAAGGGAGAGAAGTGTATACCTAAGCGCTCGTATTTCCGTGGTTTAACACAATATTACTGAGATATAACAGACAGTAATGCCAAGGAATGTACAGGGGAAGTTATTTGAACCAATGGAATGTATATAAGAAGAAAGAAAAGTGGATGAAAAAATTACCAGCTGTGAGATGGAATCGAACTTACGACCTTCGAATAACGCGTTCGATGCTCTAACCACTGAGCTATCACAGCGGCCGTCCCTCCATCCACTTTTCTGGGGGTCTATATGTGAATTTAGAAGTAGGAGTGACAGTCAGCGCCATCTATAAGCCAAACAACGAGTGTGAAAACACTTTTATTCGCATGTTTTGGCGTCACGTAGCAGGTGAACTTATAATGAGCGGGCAGCTGAATAATTGTCCCTCTTATACAACCTAAACACACCAAGTCTGCCAGTACGAGACCCTCGTTCAATGAAATAAGGGAGGGAAGTGTATACCTAAGGGCTCGTCTTTCCGTGGTTTAACACAATATTACTGAGATATAACAGACAGTAATGCCAAGGAATGTACAGGGGAAGTTATTAGAACCAATCGAATGTAAATAAGAAGAAAGAAGAAAGAAAAGTGGATGAAAAAATTACCAGCTGTTAGCAGGAATCGAACCTACGACCTTCGAATAACGCGTTCGGTGCTCTAACCACTGTGCTATCACAGCGGCCGTCCCTCCATCCACTTTTTTGGGGGGTCTATATGTGAATTTAGAAGTAGGAGTGACAGTCAGCGCCATCTATAAGCCAAACAACGAGTGTGAAAACACTCTTATTCGCATGTTTTGGCGTCACGTAGCACGTGAATTTATTATGAGCGGGCAGCTGATTAATTGTCCCTCTTATACAACCTAAACACACCAAGTCTGCCAGTACGAGACCCTCGTTCAATGAAAAAAGGGAGAGAAGTGTATACCTAAGTGCTCGTATTTCCGTGGTTTAACACAATATTAATGCGATATAACAGACAGTAATGCCAAGGAATGTACAGGGGAAGTTATTAGAACCAATGGAATGTAAATAAGAAGAAAGAAAAAAGAAAAGTGGATGAAAAAATTACCAGCTGTGAGCAGGAATCGAACCTACGACCTTCGAATAACGCGTTCGATGCTTTAACCACTGAGCTATCACAGCGGCCGTCCTTCCATACACTTTTTTTGGGGTTTATATGTGAATTTAGAAGTAGGAGTGACAGTCAGCGCCATCCTTAAGCCAAACAACGAGTGTGAGAACACTCTTATTCGTATGTTTTGGCGTCACGTAGCACGTGAACTTATTATGAGCGGGCAGCTGATTAACTGTCCCTCTTATACAACCTAAACACACCAAGTCTGCCAGTACGAGACCCTCCTTCAATGAAATAAGGGAGAGAAGTGTATACCTAAGGGCTCGTATTTCCGTGGTTTAACACAATATTACTGAGATATAACAGACAGTAATGCCAAGGAATGTACAGGGGAAGTTATTTGAACCAATGGAATGTATATAAGAAGAAAGAAAAGTGGATGAAAAAATTACCAGCTGTGAGCAGGAATCGAACCTACGACCTTCGAATAACGCGTTCGATGCTCTAACCACTGAGCTATCACAGCGGCCGTCCCTCCATCCACTTTTCTGGGGGTCTATATGTGAATTTAGAAGTAGGAGTGACAGTCAGCGCCATCTATAAGCCAAACAACGAGTGTGAAAACACTCTTATTCGCATGTTTTGGCGTCACGTAGCACGTGAACTTATAATGAGCGGGCAGCTGAATAATTGTCCCTCTTATACAACCTAAACACACCAAGTCTGCCAGTACGAGACCCTTAATCAATGAAATAAGGCAGAGAAGTGTATACCTAAGGGCTCGTATTTCCGTGCTTTAACACAATATTAATGAGATTTAACAGACAGTAATGCCAAGGAATGTACAGGGGAAGTTATTAGAACCAATGGATTGTAAATAAGGAGAAAGAAGAAAGAAAAGTGGATGAAAAAATTACCAGCTGCGAGCAGGAATCGAACCTACGACCTTCGAATAAAGCGTTCGATGCTCTGACCACTGAGCTATCACAGCGGCCGTCCCTCCATCCACTTTTTTGGGGGGTCTATATGTGAATTTAGAAGTAGGAGTGACAGTCAGCGCCATCTATAAGCCAAACAACGAGTGTGAAAACACTCTTATTCGCATGTTTTGGCGTCACGTAGCACGTGAATTTATTATGAGCGGGAAGCTGATTAATTGTCCCTCTTATACAACCTAAACACACCAAGTCTGCCAGTACGAGACCCTCGTTCAATGAAAAAAGGGAGAGAAGTGTATACCTAAGGGCTCGTATTTCCGTGGTTTAACACAATATTAATGCGATATAACAGAGTAATGCCAAGGAATGTACAGGGGAAGTTATTAGAACCAATGGAATGTAAATAAGAAGAAAGAAAAAAGAAAAGTGGATGAAAAAATTACCAGCTGTGAGCAGGAATCGAACCTACGACCTTCGAATAACGCGTTCGATGCTTTAACCACTGAGCTATCACAGCGGCCGTCCCTCCATCCACTTTTTTTGGGGGTTTATATGTGAATTTAGAAGTAGGAGTGACAGTCAGCGCCATCTATAAGCCAAACAACGAGTGTGAAAACACTCTTATTCGCATGTTTTGGCGTCACGTAGCACGTGAACTTATTATGAGCGGGCAGCTGATTAACTGTCCCTCTTATACAACCTAAACACACCAAGTCTGCCAGTACGAGACCCTCGTTCAATGAAATAAGGGAGAGAAGTGTATACCTAAGGGCTCGTATTTCCGTGGTTTAACACAATATTACTGAGATATAACAGACAGTAATGCCAAGGAATGTACAGGGGAAGTTATTTGAACCAATGGAATGTATATAAGAAGAAAGAAAAATGAAAAAATTACCAGCTGTTAGCAGGAATCGAACCTACGACCTTCAAATAACGCGTTCAATGCTCTAACCACTGAGCTATCACAGCGGCCGTCCCTCCATCCACTTTTTTTGGGGGTTTATATGTGAATTTAGAAGTAGGAGTGACAGTCAGCGCCATCTATAAGCCAAACAACGAGTGTGAGAACACTCTTATTCGCATGTTTTGGCGTCACGTAGCACGTGAACTTATTATGAGCGGGCAGCTGATTAATTGTCCCTCTTATACAACCTAAACACACCAAGTCTGCCAGTACGAGACCCTCATTCAATGAAATAAGGGAGAGAAGTGTATACCTAAGGGCTCGTATTTCCGTGGTTTAACACAATATTAATGAGATTTAACAGACAGTAATGCCAAGGAATGTACAGGGGAAGTTATTAGAACCATTGGAATGTAAATAAGAAGAAAGAAGAAAGAAAAGTGGATGAAAAAAATTACCAGCTGTGAGCAGGAATCGAACCTACGACCTTCGAATAACGCGTTCGATGCTCTAACCACTGAGCTATCACAGCGGCCGTCCCTCCATCCACTTTTTTTGGGGGTCTATATGTGAATTTAGAAGTAGGAGTGACAGTCAGCGCCATCTATAAGCCAAACAACAAGTGTGAAAACACTCTTATTCGCATGTTTTGGCGTCACGTAGCGCGTGAACTTATTATGAGCGGGCAGCTGATTAATTGTCTCTCTTATACAACCTAAACACACCAAGTCTGCCAGTACGAGGCCCTCGTTCAATGAAATAAGGGAGAGAAGTGTATACCTAAGGGCTCGTATTTCTGTGGTTTAACACAATATTAATGAGATTTAACAGACAGTAATGCCAAGGAATGTACAGGGGAAGTTATTAGAACCATTGGAATGTAAATAAGAAGAAAGAAGAAAGAAAAGTGGATGAAAAATATTACCAGCTGTGAGCAGGAATCGAACCTACCACCTTCGAATAACGCGTTCGATGCTCTAACCACTGAGCTATCACAGCGGCCGTCCCTCCATCCACTTTTTTGGGGGTTTATATGTGAATTTAGAAGTAGGAGTGACAGTCAGCGCCATCTATAAGCCAAACAACGAGTGTGAAAACACTCTTATTCGCATGTTTTGGCGTCACGTAGCACGTGAACCTATTATGAGCGGGCAGATGATTAATTGTCCCTCTTATACAACCTAAACACACCAAGTCTGCCAGTACGAGACCCTCGTTCATTGAAATAAGGGAGAGAAGTGTATACCTAAGGGCTCGTATTTCCGTGGTTTAACACAATATTAATGAGATTTAACAGACAGTAATGCCAAGGAATGTACAGGGGAAGTTATTAGAACCAATCGAATGTAAATAAGAAGAAAGAAGAAAGAAAAGTGGATGAAAAAATTACCAGCTGTGAGCAGGAATCGAACCTACGACCTTCGAATAACGCGTTCGGTGCTCTAACCACTGAGCTATCACAGCGGCCGTCCCTCCATCCACTTTTTGGGGGGTTTATATGTGAATTTAGAAGTAGGAGTGACAGTCAGCGCCATCTATAGGCCAAACAACGAGTGTGAAAACACTCTTATTCGCATGTTTTGGCGTCACGTAGCACGTGAACTTATTATGAGCGGGCAGCTGATTAACTGTCCCTCTTATACAACCTAAACACACCAAGTCTGCCAGTACGAGACCCTCGTTCAATGAAATAAGGGAGAGAAGTGTATACCTAAGGGCTCGTATTTCCGTGGTTTAACACAATATTACTGAGATATAACAGACAGTAATGCCAAGGAATGTACAGGGGAAGTTATTAGAACCAATCGAATGTAAATACGAAGAAAGAAGAAAGGAAAGTGGATGAAAAAATTACCAGCTGTGAGCAGGAATCGAACCTACGACCTTCGAATAACGCGTTCGATGCTGTAACCACTGAGCTATCACAGCGGCCGTCCCTCCATCCACTTTTTTTTGGGGTTTATATGTGAATTTAGAAGTAGGAGTGACAGTCAGCGCCATCTATAAGCCAAACAACGAGTGTGAAAACACTCTTATTCGCATGTTTTGGCGTCACGTAGCACGTGAACTTATTATGAGCGGGCAGCTGATTAACTGTCCCTCTTATACAACCTAAACACACCAAGTCTGCCAGTACGAGACCCTCGTTCAATGAAATAAGGGAGAGAAGTGTATACCTAAGGGCTCGTATTTCCGTGGTTTAACACAATATTACTGAGATATAACAGACAGTAATGCCAAGGAATGTACAGGGGAAGTTATTTGAACCAATGGAATGTATATAAGAAGAAAGAAAAATGAAAAAATTACCAGCTGTTAGCAGGAATCGAACCTACGACCTTCAAATAACGCGTTCAATGCTCTAACCACTGAGCTATCACAGCGGCCGTCCCTCCATCCACTTTTTTGGGGGGTTTATATGTGAATTTAGAAGTAGGAGTGACAGTCAGCGCCATCTATAAGCCAAACAACGAGTGTGAGAACACTCTTATTCGCATGTTTTGGCGTCACGTAGCACGTGAACTTATTATGAGCGGGCAGCTGATTAATTGTCCCTCTTATACAACCTAAACACACCAAGTCTGCCAGTACGAGACCCTCATTCAATGAAATAAGGGAGAGAAGTGTATACCTAAGGGCTCGTATTTCCGTGGTTTAACACAATATTAATGAGATTTAACAGACAGTAATGCCAAGGAATGTACAGGGGAAGTTATTAGAACCATTGGAATGTAAATAAGAAGAAAGAAGAAAGAAAAGTGGATGAAAAAAATTACCAGCTGTGAGCAGGAATCGAACCTACGACCTTCGAATAACGCGTTCGATGCTCTAACCACTGAGCTATCACAGCGGCCGTCCCTCCATCCACTTTTTTTGGGGGTCTATATGTGAATTTAGAAGTAGGAGTGACAGTCAGCGCCATCTATAAGCCAAACAACAAGTGTGAAAACACTCTTATTCGCATGTTTTGGCGTCACGTAGCGCGTGAACTTATTATGAGCGGGCAGCTGATTAATTGTCTCTCTTATACAACCTAAACACACCAAGTCTGCCAGTACGAGGCCCTCGTTCAATGAAATAAGGGAGAGAAGTGTATACCTAAGGGCTCGTATTTCCGTGGTTTAACACAATATTAATGAGATTTAACAGACAGTAATGCCAAGGAATGTACAGGGGAAGTTATTAGAACCATTGGAATGTAAATAAGAAGAAAGAAGAAAGAAAAGTGGATGAAAAATATTACCAGCTGTGAGCAGGAATCGAACCTACGACCTTCGAATAACGCGTTCGATGCTCTAACCACTGAGCTATCACAGCGGCCGTCCCTCCATCCACTTTTTTGGGGGTTTATATGTGAATTTAGAAGTAGGAGTGACAGTCAGCGCCATCTATAAGCCAAACAACGAGTGTGAAAACACTCTTATTCGCATGTTTTGGCGTCACGTAGCACGTGAACCTATTATGAGCGGGCAGCTGATTAATTGTCCCTCTTATACAACCTAAACACACCAAGTCTGCCAGTACGAGACCCTCGTTCATTGAAATAAGGGAGAGAAGTGTATACCTAAGGGCTCGTATTTCCGTGGTTTAACACAATATTAATGAGATTTAACAGACAGTAATGCCAAGGAATGTACAGGGGAAGTTATTAGAACCAATCGAATGTAAATAAGAAGAAAGAAGAAAGAAAAGTGGATGAAAAAATTACCAGCTGTGAGCAGGAATCGAACCTACGACCTTCGAATAACGCGTTCGGTGCTCTAACCACTGAGCTATCACAGCGGCCGTCCCTCCATCCACTTTTTGGGGGGTTTATATGTGAATTTAGAAGTAGGAGTGACAGTCAGCGCCATCTATAGGCCAAACAACGAGTGTGAAAACACTCTTATTCGCATGTTTTGGCGTCACGTAGCACGTGAACTTATTATGAGCGGGCAGCTGATTAACTGTCCCTCTTATACAACCTAAACACACCAAGTCTGCCAGTACGAGACCCTCGTTCAATGAAATAAGGGAGAGAAGTGTATACCTAAGGGCTCGTATTTCCGTGGTTTAACACAATATTACTGAGATATAACAGACAGTAATGCCAAGGAATGTACAGGGGAAGTTATTAGAACCAATCGAATGTAAATACGAAGAAAGAAGAAAGGAAAGTGGATGAAAAAATTACCAGCTGTGAGCAGGAATCGAACCTACGACCTTCGAATAACGCGTTCGATGCTGTAACCACTGAGCTATCACAGCGGCCGTCCCTCCATCCACTTTTTTTTGGGGTTTATATGTGAATTTAGAAGTAGGAGTGACAGTCAGCGCCATCTATAAGCCAAACAACGAGTGTGAAAACACTCTTATTCGCATGTTTTGGCGTCACGTAGCACGTGAACTTATTATGAGCGGGCAGCTGATTAACTGTCCCTCTTATACAACCTAAACACACCAAGTCTGCCAGTACGAGACCCTCGTTCAATGAAATAAGGGAGAGAAGTGTATACCTAAGGGCTCGTATTTCCGTGGTTTAACACAATTTTAATGAGATATAACAGAGAGTAATGCCAAGGAACGAACAGGGGAAGTTATTAGAACCAATGGAATGTAAATAAGAAGAAAGAAGAAAGAAAAGTGGATGAAAAAATTACCAGCTGTGAGCAGGAATCGAACCTACGACCTTCGAATAACGCGCTCGATGCTCTAACCACTGAGCTATCACAGCGGCCGTCCCTCCATCCACTTTTTTGGGGTTTATATGTGAATTTAGAAGTAGGAGTAACAGTCAGCGCCATCTATAAGCCAAACAACGAGTGTGAAAACACTCTTATTCGCATGTTTTGGCGTCACGTAGCACGTGAACTTATTATGAGCGGGCAGCTGATTAATTGTCCCTCTTATACAACCTAAACACACTAAGTCTGCCAGTACGAGACCCTCGTTCAATGAAATAAGGGAGACAAGTGTATACCTAAGGGCTCGTCTTTCCGTGGTTTTACACAATATTACTGAGATATAACAGACAGTAATGCCAAGGAATGTACAGGGGAAGTTATTAGAACCAATCGAATGTAAATAAGAAGAAAGAAGAAAGAAAAGTGGATGAAAAAATTACCAGCTGTTAGCAGGAATCGAACCTACGACCTTCGAATAACGCGTTCGATGCTCTAACCACTGAGCTATCACAGCGGCCGTCCCTCCATCCACTTTTTGGGGGGTTTATATGTGAATTTAGAAGTAGGAGTGACAGTCAGCGCCATCTATAGGCCAAACAACGAGTGTGAAAACACTCTTATTCGCATGTTTTGGCGTCACGTAGCACGTGAACTTATTATGAGCGGGCAGCTGATTAATTGTCCCTCTTATACAACCTAAACACACCAAGTCTGCCAGTACGAGACCCTTATTCAATGAAATAAGGCAGAGAAGTGTATACCTAAGGGCTCGTATTTCCGTGCTTTAACACAATAATAATGAGATTTAACAGACAGTAATGCCAAGGAATGTACAGGGGAAGTTATTAGAACCAATGGAATGTAAATAAGGAGAAAGAAGAAAGAAAAGTGGATGAAAAAATTACCAGCTGTGAGCAGGAATCGAACCTACGACCTTCGAATAACGCGTTCGATGCTCTGACCACTGAGCTATCACAGCGGCCGTCCCTCCATCCACTATTTTTGGGGGTCTATATGTGAATTTAGAAGTAGGAGTGACAGTCAGCGCCATCTATAAGCCAAACAACGAGTGGGAAAACACTCTTATTCGCATGCTTTGGCGTCACGTAGCACGTGAACTTATTATGAGCGGGCAGCTGATTAATGGTTCCTCTTATACAACCTAAACACACCAAGTCTGCCAGTACGAGACCCTCATTCAATGAAATAAGGTAGAGAAGTGTATACCTAAGGGCTCGTATTTCCGTGCTTTAACACAATATTAATGAGATTTAACAGACAGTAATGCCAAGGAATGTACAGGGGAAGTTATTTGAACCAATGGAATGTATATATGAAGAAAGAAAAGTGAATGAAAAAATTTCCAGCTGTGAGCAGGAATCGAACCTACGACCTTCGAATAATGCGTTCGATGCTCTAACCACTGAGCTATCACAGCAGCCGTCCCTCCATCCACTTTTTTGGGGTTTATATGTGAATTTAGAAGTAGTAGTGACAGTCAGCGCCATCTAAAAGCCAAACAACGAGTGTGAGAACACTCTTATTTGCATGTTTTGGCGTCACGTAGCACGTGAACTTATTATGAGCGGGCAGATGATTAATTGTCCCTCTTATACAACCTAAACACACCAAATCTGCCAGTACGAGACCCTCATTCAATGAAATAAGGTAGAGAAGTGTATACCTAAGGGCTCGTATTTCCGTGCTTTAACACAATATTAATGAGATTTAACAGACAGTAATGCCAAGGAATGTACAGGGGAAGTTATTAGAACCAAAGGAATGTCAATAAGGAGAAAGAAGAAAGAAAAGTGGATGAAAAAATTACCAGCTGTGAGCAGGAATCGAACCTACGCCTTCGAATAACGCGTTCGATGCTCTAACCACTGAGCTATCACAGCGGCCGTCCCTCCATCCACTTTTTTGGGGTTTATATGTGAATTTAGAAGTAGGAGTGACAGTCAGCGCCATCTATAAGCCAAATAAAGAGTGTGAAAACACTCTTATTCGCATGATCTGGCGTCACGTAGCACGTGAATTTATTATGAGCAGGCAGCTGATTAATTGTCCCTATTATACAACCTAAACACACCAAGTCTGCCAGTACGAAACCCTCGTTCAATGAAAAAAGGGAGAGAAGTGTATACCTAAGGGCTCGTATTTCCGTTGTTTAACACAATATTAATGAGATATAACAGACAGTAATGCCAAGGAATGTGCAGGGGAAGTTATTAGAACCAATGGAATGTAAATAAGAAGACAGAAGAAAGAAAAGTGGATGAAAAAATTACCAGCTGTGAGCAGGAATCGAACCTACGACCTTCGAATAACGCGTTCGATGCTCTAACCACAGAGCTATCACAGGGGCCGTCCCTCCATCCACTTTTTTTGGGGTTTATATGTGAATTTAGAAGTAGGAGTGACAGTCAGCGCCATCTATAAGCCAAACAACGAGTGTGAAAACACTCTTATTCGCATGTTTTGGCGTCACGTAGCACGTGAACTTATTATGAGCGGGCAGCTGATTAATTGTCCCTCTTATACAACCTAAACACACCAAGTCTGCCAGTACGAGACCCTCGTTCAATGAAATAAGGGAGAGAAGTGTATACCTAAGGGCTCGTATTTCCGTGGTTTAACACAATTTTAATGAGATATAACAGAGAGTAATGCCAAGGAACGTACAGGGGAAGTTATTAGAACCAATGAAATGTAAATAAGAAGAAAGAAGAAAGAAAAGTGGATGAAAAAATTACCAGCTGTGAGCAGGAATCGAACCTACGACCTTTGAATAACGCGTTCGATGCTCTAACCACTGAGCTATCACAGCGGCCGTCCCTCCATCCACTTTTTTTGGGGTTTATATGTGAATTTAGAAGTAGGAGTAACAGTCAGCGCCATCTATAAGCCAAACAACGAGTGTGAAAACACTCTTATTCGCATGTTTTGGCGTCACGTAGCACGTGAACTTATTATGAGCGGGCAGCTGATCAATTGTCCCTCTTATACAACCTAAACACACCAAGTCTGCCAGTACGAGACCCTCGTTCAATGAAAAAAGGGAGAGAAGTGTATACCTAAGGGCTCGTATTTCCGTGGTTTAACACAGTATTAATGAGATATAACAGACAGTAATGCCAAGGAATGTACAGGGGAAGTTATTAGAACCAATGGAATGTAAATAAGAAGACAAAAGAAAGAAAAGTGGATGAAAAAATTACCAGCTGTGAGCAGGAATCGAACCTACAACCTTCGAATAACGCGTTCGATGCTCTAACCACTGAGCTATCACAGCGGCCGTCCCTCCATCCACTTTTTTGGGGGTCTATATGTAAATTTAGAAGTAGGAGTGACAGTCAGCGCCATCTATAAGCCAAACAACGAGTGTGAAAACACTCTTATTCGCATGTTTTGGCGTCACGTAGCACGTGAACTTATAATGAGCGGGCAGCTGAATAATTGTCCCTCTTATACAATCTAAACAAACTAAGTCTGCCAGTACGAGACCCTCGTTCAATGAAATAAGGGAGAGAAGTGTATACCTAAGGGCTCGTCTTTCCGTGGTTTAACACAATATTACTGAGATATAACGGACAGTAATGCCAAGGAATGTACAGGGGAAGTTATTAGAACCAATGGAATGTAAATAAGAAGAAAGAAGAAAAAAAAGTGGATGAAAAAATTACCAGCTGTGAGCAGAAATTGAACCTACGACCTTCGAATAACGCGTTCGAAGCTCTAACCACTGAGCTATCACAGCGGCCGTCCCTCCATCCACTTTTTTGGGGGTTTATATGTGAATTTAGAAGTAGGAGTGACAGTCAGCGCCATCTATAAGCCAAACAACCAGTGTGAAAACACTCTTATTCGCATGTTTTGGCGTCACGTAGCACGTGAACTTATTATGAGCGGGCAGCTGATCAATTGTCCCTCTTATACAACCTAAACACACCAAGTCTGCCAGTACGAAACCCTCGTTCAATGAAATAAGGGAGAGAAGTGTATACCTAAGGGCTCGTATTTCCGTGGTTTAACACAATAAAAATGAGATATAACAGACAGTAATGCCAAGGAATGTACAGGGGAATGTATTAGAACCAATGGAATGTAAATAGGAAGACAGAAGAAAGAAAAGTGGATGAAAAAATTACCAGCTGTGAGCAGGAATCGAACCTACGACCTTCGAATAACGCGTTCGATGCTCTAACCACAGAGCTATCACAGGGGCCGTCCCTCCATCCACTTTTTTGGGGGTTTATATGTGAATTTAGAAGTAGGAGTGACAGTCAGCGCCATCTATAAGCCAAACAACGAGTGTGAAAACACTCTTATTCGCATGTTTTGGCGTCACGTAGCACGTGAACTTATTATGAGCGGGCAGCTGATTAATTGTCCCTCTTATACAACCTAAACACACCAAGTCTGCCAGTACGAGACCCTCGTTCAATGAAATAAGGGAGAGAAGTGTATACCTAAGGGCTCGTATTTCCGTGGTTTAACACAATTTTAATGAGATATAACAGAGAGTAATGCCAAGGAACGTACAGGGGAAGTTATTAGAACCAATGAAATGTAAATAAGAAGAAAGAAGAAAGAAAAGTGGATGAAAAAATTACCAGCTGTGAGCAGGAATCGAACCTACGACCTTCGAATAACGCGTTCGATGCTCTAACCACTGAGCTATCACAGCGGCCGTCCCTCCATCCACTTTTTTGGGGTTTATATGTGAATTTAAGTAGGAGTAACAGTCAGCGCCATCTATAAGCCAAACAACGAGTGTGAAAACACTCTTATTCGCATGTTTTGGCGTCACGTAGCACGTGAACTTATTATGAGAGGGCAGCTGATCAATTGTCCCTCTTATACAACCTAAACACACTAAGTCTGCCAGTACGAGACCCTCGTTCAATGAAATAAGGGAGAGAAGTGTATACCTAAGGGCTCGTCTTTCCGTGGTTTAACACAATATTACTGAGATATAACGGACAGTAATGCCAAGGAATGTACAGGGGAAGTTATTAGAACCAATCGAATGTAAATAAGAAGAAAGAAGAAAGAAAAATGGATGAAATAATTACCAGCTGTTAGCAGGAATCGAACCTACGACTTTCGAATAACGCGTTCGATGCTCTAACCACTGAGCTATCACAGCGGCCGTACCTCCATTCACTTTTTTGGGGGGTTTATATGTGAATTTAGAAGTAGGAGTGACAGTCAGTGGCATCTATAAGCCAAACAACGAGTGTGAAAACACTCTTATTCGAATGTTTTGGCGTCACGTAGCACGTGAACTTATTATGAGCGGGCAGCTGATCAATTGTCCCTCTTATACAACCTAAACACACCAAGTCTGCCAGTACGAAACCCTCGTTCAATGAAATAAGGGAGTGAAGTGTATACCTAAGGGCTCGTATATCCATGCTTTAACATAATATTAATGAGATTTAACACACAGTAATGCCAAGGAATGTACAGGGGAAGTTATTAGAACCAATGAAATGTAAATAAGAAGAAAGAAGAAAGAAAAGTGGATGAAAAAATTACCAGCTGTGAGCAGGAATCGAACCTACGACCTTCGAATAACGCGTTCGATGCTCTAACCACTGAGCTATCACAGCGGCCGTCCCTCCATCCACTTTTTTTGGGGTTTATATGTGAATTTAGAAGTAGGAGTAACAGTCAGCGCCATCTATAAGCCAAACAACGAGTGTGAAAACACTCTTATTCGCATGTTTTGGCGTCACGTAGCACGTGAACTTATTATGAGCGGGCAGCTGATCAATTGTCCCTCTTATACAACCTAAACACACTAAGTCTGCCAGTACGAGACCCTCGTTCAATGAAATAAGGGAGAGAAGTGTATACCTAAGGGCTCGTCTTTCCGTGGTTTAACACAATATTACTGAGATATAACGGACAGTAATGCCAAGGAATGTACAGGGGAAGTTATTAGAACCAATCGAATGTAAATAAGAAGAAAGAAGAAAGAAAAATGGATGAAATAATTACCAGCTGTTAGCAGGAATCGAACCTACGACTTTCGAATAACGCGTTCGATGCTCTAACCACTGAGCTATCACAGCGGCCGTACCTCCATTCACTTTTTGGGGGGTTTATATGTGAATTTAGAAGTAGGAGTGACAGTCAGTGGCATCTATAAGCCAAACAACGAGTGTGAAAACACTCTTATTCGCATGTTTTGGCGTCACGTAGCACGTGAACTTATTATGAGCGGGCAGCTGAATAATTGTCCCTCTTATACAACCTAAACACACCAAGTCTGCCACTACGAGACCTTCGTTCAATAAAATAAGGGAGAGAAGTGTATACCTAAGGGCTCGTATTTCCCTGGTTTAACACAATAATAATGTGATATAACAGATAGTCATGCCAAGGAATGTACAGGGGAAGTTATTAGAACCAATGGAATGTAAATAAGAAGAAAGAAGAAAAAAAGTGGATGAAAAAATTACCAGCTGTGAGCAGGAATTGAACCTACGACCTTCGAATAACGCGTTCGATGCTCTAACCACTGAGCTATCACAGCGGCCGTCCCTCCATCCACTTTTTTGGGGGTTTATATGTGAATTTAGAAGTAGGAGTGACAGTCAGCGCCATCTATAAGCCAAACAACCAGTGTGAAAACACTCTTATTCGCATGTTTTGGCGTC
Source organism: Rhipicephalus microplus (assembly GCF_043290135.1). Lineage (NCBI taxonomy): Eukaryota > Metazoa > Arthropoda > Arachnida > Ixodida > Ixodidae > Rhipicephalus > Rhipicephalus microplus. Next base: position 67,180,954 of record NC_134707.1, on the reverse strand, counting down.
ACGTAGCACGTGAACTTATTATGAGCGGGCAGCTGATCAATTGTCCCTCTTATACAACCTAAACACACCAAGTCTGCCAGTACGAAACCCTCGTTCAATGAAATAAGGGAGAGAAGTGTATACCTAAGGGCTCGTATTTCCGTGGTTTAACACAATAATAATGAGATATAACAGACAGTAATGCCAAGGAATGTACAGGGGAATGTATTAGAACCAATGGAATGTAAATAAGAAGAAAGAAGAAAGAAAAGTGGATGAAAAAATTACCAGCCTTGAGCAGGAATTGAACCTACGACCTTCGAATAACGCGTTCGATGCTCTAACGACTGAGCTGTCACAGCGGCCGTCCCTCCATCCACTTTTTTTGGGGTTTATATGTGAATTTAGAAGTAGGAGTGACAGTCAGTGCCATCTATAAGCCAAACAACGAGTGTGAAAACACTCTTATTCGCATGTTTTGGCGTCACGTAGCACGTGAATTTATTATGAGCGGGCAGCTGAATAATTGTCCCTCTCATACAACCTAAACACACCAAGTCTGCCAGTACGAGACCCTCGTTCAATGAAATAAAGGAGAGAAGTGTATACCTAAGGGCTCGTCTTTCCGTGGTTTAACACAATATTACTGAGATATAACAGACAGTAATGCCAAGGAATGTACAGGGGAAGGTATTAGAACCAATGGAATGTAAATATGGCGAAAGAAGAAAGAAAAGTGGATAAAAAATTACCAGCTATGAGCAGGAATCGAACCTACGACCTTCGAATAACGCGTTCGATGCTCTAACCACTGAGCTATCACAGCGGCCGTCTCTCCATCCACTTTTTTGGGGGTTTATATGTGAATTTAGAAGTAGGCGTGACAGTCAGCGCCATCTATAAGCCAAACAACGAGTGTGAAAACGCTCTTATTCGCATGTTTTGGCGTCACGTAGCACGTGAACTTATTATGAGCGGGCAGCTGATCAATTGTCCCTCTTATACAACCTAAACACACCAAGTCTGCCAGTACGAAACCCTCGTTCAATGAAATAAGGGAGAGAAGTGTATACCTAAGGGCTCGTATATCCATGCTTTAACATAATATTAATGAGATTTAACACACAGTAATGCCAAGGAATGTACAGGGGAAGTTATTAGAACCAATGGAATGTAAATAAGGAGAAAGAAGAAAGAAAAGTGGATGAAAAAATTACCAGCTGTGAGCAGGAATCGAACCTACAACCTTCGAATAACGCGTTCGATGCTCTAACCACTGAGCTATCACAGCGGCCGTCCCTCCATCCACATTTTTGGGGGTCTATATGTGAATTTAGAAGTAGGAGTGACAGTCAGCGCACTCTATAAGCCAAACAACCAGTGTGAAAACAATCTTATTCGCATGTTTTGGCGTCACGTAGCACGTGAACTTATTATGAGCGGGCCGCTGAATAATTGTCCCTCTTATACAACCTAAACACACCAAGTCTGCCAGTACGAGACCCTCGTTCAATGAAATAAGGGAGAGAAGTGTATACCTAAGGGCTCGTCTCTCCGTGGTTAAACACAATATTACTGAGATATAACAGACAGTAATGCCAAGGAATGTACAGGGGAAGTTATTAGAACCAATCTAATGTAAATAAGAAGATAGAAGAAAGAAAACTGGATGAAAAAGTTACCAGCTGTGAGCAGGAATCGAACCTACGACCTTCGAATAACGCGTTCGATGCTCTAACCACTGAGCTATCACAGCGGCCGTCCCTCCTTCCACTTTTTTGGGGGTTTATATGTGAATTTAGAAGTAGGAGTGACAGTCAGCGCCATCTATAGGCCAAACAACGAGTGTGAAAACACTCTTATTCGCATGTTTTGGCATGACGTAGCACGTGAACTTATTATGATCGGGCAGCTGAATAATTGTCCCTCTTATACAACCTAAACACACCAAGTCTGCCAGTACGAGACCCATATTCAATGAAATAAGGGAGAGAAGTGTATACCTAAGGGCTCGTATTTCCGTGCTTTAACACAATATTAATGAGATTTAACAGACAGTAATGCCAAGGAATGTACAGGGGAAGTTATCAGAACCAATGGAATGTAAATAGGGAGAAAGAGGAAAGAAAAGTGGATGAAAAAATTACCAGCTGTGAGCAGGAATCGAACCTACGACCTTCGAATAACGCGTTTGATGGTCTGACCACTGAGCTATCAAAGCGGCCGTCCCTCCATCCACTTTTTGTGGGGGTCTATATGTGAATTTAGAAGTAGGAGTGACAGTCAGCGCCATCTATAAGCCAAACAACGAGTGTGAAAACACTCTTATTCGCATGTTTTGGCGTCACGTAGCACATGAATTTATTATGAGCGGGCAGCTGATTAATTGTCCCTCTTATACAACCTAAACACACCAAGTCTGCCAGTACGAGACCCTCGTTCAATAAAAAAGGGAGAAAAGTGTATACCTAAGGGCTCGTATTTCCGTGGTTTAACACAATATTAATGCGATATAACAGACAGTAATGCCAAGGAATGTACAGGGGAAGTTATTAGAACCAATGGAATGTAAATAAGAAGAAAGAAAAAAAATGGATGAAAAAATTACCAGCTGTGAGCAGGAATCGAACCTACGACCTTAGAATAACGCGTTCTATGCTCTAACCACTGAGCTATCACAGCGGCCGTCCCTCCATCCACCTTTTTTTGGGGTTTATATGTGAATTTAGAAGTAGGAGTGACAGTCAGCGCCATCTATAAGCCAAACAACGAGTGTGAAAACACTCTTATTCGCATGTTTTGGTGTCACGTAGCACGTGAACTTATTATGAGCGGGCAGCTGAATAATTGTCCCTCTTATACAACCTAAACACACCAAGTCTGCCAGTACGAGACCCTCGTTCAATGAAATAAGGGAGAGAAGTGTATACCTAAGGGCTCGTATTTCCGTGGTTTAACACAATATTACTGAGATATAACAGACAGTAATGCCAAGGAATGTACAGGGGAAGTTATTTGAACCAATGGAATGTATATAAGAAGAAAGAAAAGTGGATGAAAAAATTACCAGCTGTGAGCAGGAATCGAACCTACGACCTTCGAATAACGCGTTCGATGCTCTAACCACTGAGCTATCACAGCGGCCGTCCCTCCATCCACTTTTTTGGGGTTTATATGTGAATTTAGAAGTAGGAGTGACAGTCAGCGCCATCTATAAGCCAAATAACGAGTGTGAAAACACTCTTATTCGCATGTTTTGGCGTCACGTAGCACGTGAATTTATTATGAGCAGGCAGCTGATTAATTGTCCTTCTTATACAACCTAAACACACCAAGTCTGCCAGTACGAGACCCTCGTTCAATGAAAAAAGGGAGAGAAGTGTATACCTAAGGGCTCGTATTTCCGTGGTTTAACACAGTATTAATGAGATATAACAGACAGTAATGCCAAGGAATGTACAGGGGAAGTTATTAGAACCAATGGAATGTAAATAAGAAGACAAAAGAAAGAAAAGTGGATGAAAAAATTACCAGCTGTGAGCAGGAATCGAACCTACGACCTTCGAATAACGCGTTCGATGCTCTAACCACTGAGCTATCACAGCGGCCGTCCCTCCATCCACTTTTTTGGGGGTCTATATGTAAATTTAGAAGTAGGAGTGACAGTCAGCGCCATCTATAAGCCAAACAACGAGTGTGAAAACACTCTTATTCGCATGTTTTGGCATCACGTAGCACGTGAACTTATAATGAGCGGGCAGCTGAATAATTGTCCCTCTTATACAACCTAAACACACTAAGTCTGCCAGTACGAGACCCTCGTTCAATGAAATAAGGAAGAGAAGTGTATACCTAAGGGCTCGTCTCTCCGTGGTTAAACACAATATTACTGAGATATAACAGACAGTAATGCCAAGGAATGTACAGGGGAAGTTATTAGAACCAATCTAATGTAAATAAGAAGATAGAAGAAAGAAAACTGGATGAAAAAGTTACCAGCTGTGAGCAGGAATCGAACCTACGACCTTCGAATAACGCGTTCGATGCTCTAACCACTGAGCTATCACAGCGGCCGTCCCTCCTTCCACTTTTTTGGGGGTTTATATGTGAATTTAGAAGTAGGAGTGACAGTCAGCGCCATCTATAGGCCAAACAACGAGTGTGAAAACACTCTTATTCGCATGTTTTGGCGTGACGTAGCACGTGAACTTATTATGATCGGGCAGCTGAATAATTGTCCCTCTTATACAACCTAAACACACCAAGTCTGCCAGTACGAGACCCATATTCAATGAAATAAGGGAGAGAAGTGTATACCTAAGGGCTCGTATTTCCGTGCTTTAACACAATATTAATGAGATTTAACAGACAGTAATGCCAAGGAATGTACAGGGGAAGTTATCAGAACCAATGGAATGTAAATAGGGAGAAAGAGGAAAGAAAAGTGGATGAAAAAATTACCAGCTGTGAGCAGGAATCGAACCTACGACCTTCGAATAACGCGTTTGATGGTCTGACCACTGAGCTATCAAAGCGGCCGTCCCTCCATCCACTTTTTTTGGGGGTCTATATGTGAATTTAGAAGTAGGAGTGACAGTCAGCGCCATCTATAAGCCAAACAACGAGTGTGAAAACACTCTTATTCGCATGTTTTGGCGTCACGTAGCACGTGAATTTATTATGAGCGGGCAGCTGATTAATTGTCCCTCTTATACAACCTAAACACACCAAGTCTGCCAGTACGAGACCCTCGTTCAATAAAAAAGGGAGAAAAGTGTATACCTAAGGGCTCGTATTTCCGTGGTTTAACACAATATTACTGAGATATAACAGACAGTAATGCCAAGGAATGTACAGGGGAAGTTATTTGAACCAATGGAATGTATATAAGAAGAAAGAAAAGTGGATGAAAAAATTACCAGCTGTGAGCAGGAATCGAACCTACGACCTTCGAATAACGCGTTCGATGCTCTAACCACTGAGCTATCACAGCGGCCGTCCCTCCATCCACTTTTTTTGTGGTTTATATGTGAATTTAGAAGTAGGAGTGACAGTCAGCGCCATCTATAAGCCAAACAACGAGTGTGAAAACACTCTTATTCGCATGTTTTGGCGTCACGTAGCACGTGAACTTATTATGAGCGGGCAGCTGATTAATTGTCCCTCTTATACAACCTAAACACACCAAGTCTGCCAGTACGAGACCCTCATTCAATGAAATAAGGGAGAGAAGTGTATACCTAAGGGCTCGTATTTCCGTGCTTTAACACAATTTTAATGAGATATAACAGAGAGTAATGCCAAGGAATGTACAGGGGAAGGTATTAGAACCAATGGAATGTAAATAAGAAGAAAGAAGAAAGAAAAGTGGATGAAAAAATTACCAGCCTTGAGCAGGAATTGAACCTACGACCTTCGAATAACGCGTTCGATGCTCTAACGACTGAGCTGTCACAGCGGCCGTCCCTCCATCCACTTTTTTTGGGGTTTATATGTGAATTTAGAAGTAGGAGTGACAGTCAGTGCCATCTATAAGCCAAACAACGAGTGTGAAAACACTCTTATTCGCATGTTTTGGCGTCACGTAGCACGTGAATTTATTATGAGCGGGCAGCTGAATAATTGTCCCTCTCATACAACCTAAACACACCAAGTCTGCCAGTACGAGACCCTCGTTCAATGAAATAAAGGAGAGAAGTGTATACCTAAGGGCTCGTCTTTCCGTGGTTTAACACAATATTACTGAGATATAACAGACAGTAATGCCAAGGAATGTACAGGGGAAGGTATTAGAACCAATGGAATGTAAATAAGGCGAAAGAAGAAAGAAAAGTGGATAAAAAAATTACCAGCTATGAGCAGGAATCGAACCTACGACCTTCGAATAACGCGTTCGATGCTCTAACCACTGAGCTATCACAGCGGCCGTCTCTCCATCCACTTTTTTGGGGGTTTATATGTGAATTTAGGAGTAGGCGTGACAGTCAGCGCCATCTATAAGCCAAACAACGAGTGTGAAAACGCTCTTATTCGCATGTTTTGGCGTCACGTAGCACGTGAACTTATTATGAGCGGGCAGCTGATCAATTGTCCCTCTTATACAACCTAAACACACCAAGTCTGCCAGTACGAAACCCTCGTTCAATGAAATAAGGGAGAGAAGTGTATACCTAAGGGCTCGTATATCCATGCTTTAACATAATATTAATGAGATTTAACACACAGTAATGCCAAGGAATGTACAGGGGAAGTTATTAGAACCAATGGAATGTAAATAAGGAGAAAGAAGAAAGAAAAGTGGATGAAAAAATTACCAGCTGTGAGCAGGAATCGAACCTACAACCTTCGAATAACGCGTTCGATGCTCTAACCACTGAGCTATCACAGCGGCCGTCCCTCCATCCACATTTTTGGGGGTCTATATGTGAATTTAGAAGTAGGAGTGACAGTCAGCGCACTCTATAAGCCAAACAACCAGTGTGAAAACAATCTTATTCGCATGTTTTGGCGTCACGTAGCACGTGAACTTATTATGAGCGGGCCGCTGAATAATTGTCCCTCTTATACAACCTAAACACACCAAGTCTGCCAGTACGAGACCCTCGTTCAATGAAATAAGGGAGAGAAGTGTATACCTAAGGGCTCGTCTCTCCGTGGTTAAACACAATATTACTGAGATATAACAGACAGTAATGCCAAGGAATGTACAGGGGAAGTTATTAGAACCAATCTAATGTAAATAAGAAGATAGAAGAAAGAAAACTGGATGAAAAAGTTACCAGCTGTGAGCAGGAATCGAACCTACGACCTTCGAATAACGCGTTCGATGCTCTAACCACTGAGCTATCACAGCGGCCGTCCCTCCTTCCACTTTTTTGGGGGTTTATATGTGAATTTAGAAGTAGGAGTGACAGTCAGCGCCATCTATAGGCCAAACAACGAGTGTGAAAACACTCTTATTCGCATGTTTTGGCATGACGTAGCACGTGAACTTATTATGATCGGGCAGCTGAATAATTGTCCCTCTTATACAACCTAAACACACCAAGTCTGCCAGTACGAGACCCATATTCAATGAAATAAGGGAGAGAAGTGTATACCTAAGGGCTCGTATTTCCGTGCTTTAACACAATATTAATGAGATTTAACAGACAATAATGCCAAGGAATGTACAGGGGAAGTTATCAGAACCAATGGAATGTAAATAGGGAGAAAGAGGAAAGAAAAGTGGATGAAAAAATTACCAGCTGTGAGCAGGAATCGAACCTACGACCTTCGAATAACGCGTTTGATGGTCTGACCACTGAGCTATCAAAGCGGCCGTCCCTCCATCCACTTTTTTTGGGGGTCTATATGTGAATTTAGAAGTAGGAGTGACAGTCAGCGCCATCTATAAGCCAAACAACGAGTGTGAAAACACTCTTATTCGCATGTTTTGGCGTCACGTAGCACGTGAATTTATTATGAGCGGGCAGCTGATTAATTGTCCCTCTTATACAACCTAAACACACCAAGTCTGCCAGTACGAGACCCTCGTTCAATAAAAAAGGGAGAAAAGTGTATACCTAAGGGCTCGTATTTCCGTGGTTTAACACAATATTAATGCGATATAACAGACAGTAATGCCAAGGAATGTACAGGGGAAGTTATTAGAACCAATGGAATGTAAATAAGAAGAAAGAAAAAAAATGGATGAAAAAATTACCAGCTGTGAGCAGGAATCGAACCTACGACCTTAGAATAACGCGTTCGATGCTCTAACCACTGAGCTATCACAGCGGCCGTCCCTCCATCCACCTTTTTTTGGGGTTTATATGTGAATTTAGAAGTAGGAGTGACAGTCAGCGCCATCTATAAGCCAAACAACGAGTGTGAAAACACTCTTATTCGCATGTTTTGGTGTCACGTAGCACGTGAACTTATTATGAGCGGGCAGCTGAATAATTGTCCCTCTTATACAACCTAAACACACGAAGTCTGCCAGTACGAGACCCTCGTTCAATGAAATAAGGGAGAGAAGTGTATACCTAAGGGCTCGTATTTCCGTGGTTTAACAGAATATTACTGAGATATAACAGACAGTAATGCCAAGGAATGTACAGGGGAAGTTATTTGAACCAATGGAATGTATATAAGAAGAAAGAAAAGTGGATGAAAAAATTACCAGCTGTAAGCAGGAATCGAACCTACGACCTTCGAATAACGCGTTCGATGCTCTAACCACTGAGCTATCACAGCGGCCGTCCCTCCATCCACTTTTTTTGGGGGTTTATATGTGAATTTAGAAGTAGGAGTGACAGTCAGCGCCATCTATAAGCCAAACAACGAGTGTGAAAACACTCTTATTCGCATGTTTTGGCGTCACGTAGCACGTGAACTTATTATGAGCGGGCAGCTGAATAATTGTCCCTCTTATACAACCTAAACACACCAAGTCTGCCAGTACGAGACCCTCATTCAATGAAATAAGGGAGAGAAGTTTATACCTAAGGGCTCGTATTTCCGTGCTTTAACACAATTTTAATGAGATATAACAGAGAGTAATGCCAAGGAACGTACAGGGGAAGTTATTAGAACCAATGGAATGTAAATAAGAAGAAAGAAGAAAGAAAAGTGGATGAAAACATTACCAGCTGTGAGCAGGAATCGAACCTACGACCTTCGAATAACGCGTTCGATGCTCTAACCACTGAGCTATCACAGCGGCCGTCCCTCCATCCACTTTTTTGGGGTTTATATGTGAATTTAGAAGTAGGAGTGACAGTCAGCGCCATCTATAAGCCAAATAACGAGTGTGAAAACACTCTTATTCGCATGTTTTGGCGTCACGTAGCACGTGAATTTATTATGAGCAGGCAGCTGATTAATTGTCCTTCTTATACAACCTAAACACACCAAGTCTGCCAGTACGAGACCCTCGTTCAATGAAAAAAGGGAGAGAAGTGTATACCTAAGGGCTCGTATTTCCGTGGTTTAACACAGTATTAATGAGATATAACAGACAGTAATGCCAAGGAATGTACAGGGGAAGTTATTAGAACCAATGGAATGTAAATAAGAAGACAAAAGAAAGAAAAGTGGATGAAAAAATTACCAGCTGTGAGCAGGAATCGAACCTACGGCCTTCGAATAACGCGTTCGATGCTCTAACCACTGAGCTATCACAGCGGCCGTCCCTCCATCCACTTTTTTGGGGGTCTATATGTAAATTTAGAAGTAGGAGTGACAGTCAGCGCCATCTATAAGCCAAACAACGAGTGTGAAAACACTCTTATTCGCATGTTTTGGCGTCACGTAGCACGTGAACTTATAATGAGCGGGCAGCTGAATAATTGTCCCTCTTATACAACCTAAACACACTAAGTCTGCCAGTACGAGACCCTCATTCAATGAAATAAGGAAGAGAAGTGTATACCTAAGGGCTCGTCTCTCCGTGGTTAAACACAATATTACTGAGATATAACAGACAGTAATGCCAAGGAATGTACAGGGGAAGTTATTAGAACCAATCTAATGTAAATAAGAAGATAGAAGAAAGAAAACTGGATGAAAAAGTTACCAGCTGTGAGCAGGAATCGAACCTACGACCTTCGAATAACGCGTTCGATGCTCTAACCATTGAGCTATCACAGCGGCCGTCCCTCCTTCCACTTTTTTGGGGGTTTATATGTGAATTTAGAAGTAGGAGTGACAGTCAGCGCCATCTATAGGCCAAACAACGAGTGTGAAAACACTCTTATTCGCATGTTTTGGCGTGACGTAGCACGTGAACTTATTATGATCGGGCAGCTGAATAATTGTCCCTCTTATACAACCTAAACACACCAAGTCTGCCAGTACGAGACCCATATTCAATGAAATAAGGGAGAGAAGTGTATACCTAAGGGCTCGTATTTCCGTGCTTTAACACAATATTAATGAGATTTAACAGACAGTAATGCCAAGGAATGTACAGGGGAAGTTATCAGAACCAATGGAATGTAAATAGGGAGAAAGAGGAAAGAAAAGTGGATGAAAAAATTACCAGCTGTGAGCAGGAATCGAACCTACGACCTTCGAATAACGCGTTTGATGGTCTGACCACTGAGCTATCAAAGCGGCCGTCCCTCCATCCACTTTTTTTGGGGGTCTATATGTGAATTTAGAAGTAGGAGTGACAGTCAGCGCCATCTATAAGCCAAACAACGAGTGTGAAAACACTCTTATTCGCATGTTTTGGCGTCACGTAGCACGTGAATTTATTATGAGCGGGCAGCTGATTAATTGTCCCTCTTATACAACCTAAACACACCAAGTCTGCCAGTACGAGACCCTCGTTCAATAAAAAAGGGAGAAAAGTGTATACCTAAGGGCTCGTATTTCCGTGGTTTAACACAATATTAATGCGATATAACAGACAGTAATGCCAAGGAATGTACAGGGGAAGTTATTAGAACCAATGGAATGTAAATAAGAAGAAAGAAAAAAAATGGATGAAAAAATTACCAGCTGTGAGCAGGAATCGAACCTACGACCTTAGAATAACGCGTTCGATGCTCTAACCACTGAGCTATCACAGCGGCCGTCCCTCCATCCACCTTTTTTTGGGGTTTATATGTGAATTTAGAAGTAGGAGTGACAGTCAGCGCCATCTATAAGCCAAACAACGAGTGTGAAAACACTCTTATTCGCATGTTTTGGTGTCACGTAGCACGTGAACTTATTATGAGCGGGCAGCTGAATAATTGTCCCTCTTATACAACCTAAACACACGAAGTCTGCCAGTACGAGACCCTCGTTCAATGAAATAAGGGAGAGAAGTGTATACCTAAGGGCTCGTATTTCCGTGGTTTAACAGAATATTACTGAGATATAACAGACAGTAATGCCAAGGAATGTACAGGGGAAGTTATTTGAACCAATGGAATGTATATAAGAAGAAAGAAAAGTGGATGAAAAAATTACCAGCTGTAAGCAGGAATCGAACCTACGACCTTCGAATAACGCGTTCGATGCTCTAACCACTGAGCTATCACAGCGGCCGTCCCTCCATCCACTTTTTTTGGGGGTTTATATGTGAATTTAGAAGTAGGAGTGACAGTCAGCGCCATCTATAAGCCAAACAACGAGTGTGAAAACACTCTTATTCGCATGTTTTGGCGTCACGTAGCACGTGAACTTATTATGAGCGGGCAGCTGAATAATTGTCCCTCTTATACAACCTAAACACACCAAGTCTGCCAGTACGAGACCCTCATTCAATGAAATAAGGGAGAGAAGTTTATACCTAAGGGCTCGTATTTCCGTGCTTTAACACAATTTTAATGAGATATAACAGAGAGTAATGCCAAGGAACGTACAGGGGAAGTTATTAGAACCAATGGAATGTAAATAAGAAGAAAGAAGAAAGAAAAGTGGATGAAAACATTACCAGCTGTGAGCAGGAATCGAACCTACGACCTTCGAATAACGCGTTCGATGCTCTAACCACTGAGCTATCACAGCGGCCGTCCCTCCATCCACTTTTTTGGGGTTTATATGTGAATTTAGAAGTAGGAGTGACAGTCAGCGCCATCTATAAGCCAAATAACGAGTGTGAAAACACTCTTATTCGCATGTTTTGGCGTCACGTAGCACGTGAATTTATTATGAGCAGGCAGCTGATTAATTGTCCTTCTTATACAACCTAAACACACCAAGTCTGCCAGTACGAGACCCTCGTTCAATGAAAAAAGGGAGAGAAGTGTATACCTAAGGGCTCGTATTTCCGTGGTTTAACACAGTATTAATGAGATATAACAGACAGTAATGCCAAGGAATGTACAGGGGAAGTTATTAGAACCAATGGAATGTAAATAAGAAGACAAAAGAAAGAAAAGTGGATGAAAAAATTACCAGCTGTGAGCAGGAATCGAACCTACGGCCTTCGAATAACGCGTTCGATGCTCTAACCACTGAGCTATCACAGCGGCCGTCCCTCCATCCACTTTTTTGGGGGTCTATATGTAAATTTAGAAGTAGGAGTGACAGTCAGCGCCATCTATAAGCCAAACAACGAGTGTGAAAACACTCTTATTCGCATGTTTTGGCGTCACGTAGCACGTGAACTTATAATGAGCGGGCAGCTGAATAATTGTCCCTCTTATACAACCTAAACACACTAAGTCTGCCAGTACGAGACCCTCATTCAATGAAATAAGGAAGAGAAGTGTATACCTAAGGGCTCGTCTCTCCGTGGTTAAACACAATATTACTGAGATATAACAGACAGTAATGCCAAGGAATGTACAGGGGAAGTTATTAGAACCAATCTAATGTAAATAAGAAGATAGAAGAAAGAAAACTGGATGAAAAAGTTACCAGCTGTGAGCAGGAATCGAACCTACGACCTTCGAATAACGCGTTCGATGCTCTAACCATTGAGCTATCACAGCGGCCGTCCCTCCTTCCACTTTTTTGGGGGTTTATATGTGAATTTAGAAGTAGGAGTGACAGTCAGCGCCATCTATAGGCCAAACAACGAGTGTGAAAACACTCTTATTCGCATGTTTTGGCGTGACGTAGCACGTGAACTTATTATGATCGGGCAGCTGAATAATTGTCCCTCTTATACAACCTAAACACACCAAGTCTGCCAGTACGAGACCCATATTCAATGAAATAAGGGAGAGAAGTGTATACCTAAGGGCTCGTATTTCCGTGCTTTAACACAATATTAATGAGATTTAACAGACAGTAATGCCAAGGAATGTACAGGGGAAGTTATCAGAACCAATGGAATGTAAATAGGGAGAAAGAGGAAAGAAAAGTGGATGAAAAAATTACCAGCTGTGAGCAGGAATCGAACCTACGACCTTCGAATAACGCGTTTGATGGTCTGACCACTGAGCTATCAAAGCGGCCGTCCCTCCATCCACTTTTTTTGGGGGTCTATATGTGAATTTAGAAGTAGGAGTGACAGTCAGCGCCATCTATAAGCCAAACAACGAGTGTGAAAACACTCTTATTCGCATGTTTTGGCGTCACGTAGCACGTGAATTTATTATGAGCGGGCAGCTGATTAATTGTCCCTCTTATACAACCTAAACACACCAAGTCTGCCAGTACGAGACCCTCGTTCAATAAAAAAGGGAGAAAAGTGTATACCTAAGGGCTCGTATTTCCGTGGTTTAACACAATATTAATGCGATATAACAGACAGTAATGCCAAGGAATGTACAGGGGAAGTTATTAGAACCAATGGAATGTAAATAAGAAGAAAGAAAAAAAATGGATGAAAAAATTACCAGCTGTGAGCAGGAATCGAACCTACGACCTTAGAATAACGCGTTCGATGCTCTAACCACTGAGCTATCACAGCGGCCGTCCCTCCATCCACCTTTTTTTGGGGTTTATATGTGAATTTAGAAGTAGGAGTGACAGTCAGCGCCATCTATAAGCCAAACAACGAGTGTGAAAACACTCTTATTCGCATGTTTTGGTGTCACGTAGCACGTGAACTTATTATGAGCGGGCAGCTGAATAACTGTCCCTCTTATACAACCTAAACACACCAAGTCTGCCAGTACGAGACCCTCGTTCAATGAAATAAGGGAGAGAAGTGTATACCTAAGGGCTCGTATTTCCGTGGTTTAACACAATATTACTGAGATATAACAGACAGTAATGCCAACGAATGTACAGGGGAAGTTATTTGAACCAATGGAATGTATATAAGAAGAAAGAAAAGTGAATGAAAAAATTACCAGCTGTGAGCAGGAATCGAACCTACGACCTTCGAATAACGCGTTCGTTGCTCTAACCACTGAGCTATCACAGCGGCCGTCCCTCCATCCACTTTTTTTGGGGTTTATATGTGAATTTAGAAGTAGTAGTGACAGTCAGCGCCATCTAAAAGCCAAACAACGAGTGTGAGAACACTCTTATTTGCATGTTTTGGCGTCACGTAGCACGTGAACTTATTATGAGCGGGCAGATGATTAATTGTCCCTCTTATACAACCTAAACACACCAAGTCTGCCAGTACGAGACCCTCATTCAATGAAATAAGGTAGAGAAGTGTATACCTAAGGGCTCGTATTTCCGTGCTTTAACACAATATTGATGAGATTTAACAGACAGTAATGCCAAGGAATGTACAGGGGAAGTTATTAGAACCAAAGGAATGTCAATAAGGAGAAAGAAGAAAGAAAAGTGGATGAAAAAATTACCAGCTGTGAGCAGGAATCGAACCTACGACCTTCGATTAAAGCGTTCGATGCTCTAACCACTGAGCTATCACAGCGGCCGTCCCTCCATCCACTTTTTTGGGGTTTATATGTGAATTTAGAAGTAGGAGTGACAGTCAGCGCCATCTATAAGCCAAATAACGAGTGTGAAAACACACTTATTCGCATGTTTTGGCGTCACGTAGCACGTGAACTTATTATGAGCGGGCAGCTGATCAATTGTCCCTCTTATACAACCTAAACACACCAAGTCTGCCAGTACGAGACCCTCGTTCAATGAAAAAAGGGAGAGAAGTGTATACCTAAGGGCTCGTATTTCCGTGGTTTAACACAGTATTAATGAGATATAACAGACAGTAATGCCAAGGAATGTACAGGGGAAGTTATTAGAACCAATGGAATGTAAATAAGAAGACAAAAGAAAGAAAAGTGGATGAAAAAATTACCAGCTGTGAGCAGGAATCGAACCTACGACCTTCGAATAACGCGTTCGATGCTCTAACCACTGAGCTATCACAGCGGCCGTCCCTCCATCCACTTTTTTGGGGGTCTATATGTAAATTTAGAAGTAGGAGTGACAGTCAGCGCCATCTATAAGCCAAACAACCAGTGTGAAAACACTCTTATTCGCATGTTTTGGCGTCACGTAGCACGTGAACTTATAATGAGCGGGCAGCTGAATAATTGTCCTTCTTATACAACCTAAACACACCAAGTCTGCCAGTACGAGACCCTCGTTCAATGAAATAAGGGAGAGAAGTGTATACCTAAGGGCTCGTCTTTCCGTGGTTTAACACAATATTACTGAGATATAACGGACAGTAATGCCAAGGAATGTACAGGGGAAGTTATTAGAACCAATGGAATGTAAATAAGGCGAAAGAAGAAAGAAAAGTGGATGAAATAATTACCAGCTGTTAGCAGGAATCGAACCTACGACCTTCGAATAACGCGTTCGATGCTCTAACCACTGAGCTATCACAGCGGCCGTACCTCCATTCACTTTTTTGGGGGGTTTATATGTGAATTTAGAAGTAGGAGTGACAGTCAGTGGCATCTATAAGCCAAACAACGAGTGTGAAAACACTCTTATTCGCATGTTTTGGCGTCACGTAGCATGTGAACTTATTATGAGCTGGCAGCTGAATAATTGTCCCTCTTATACAACCTAAACACACCAAGTCTGCCACTACGAGACCTTCGTTCAATAAAATAAGGGAGAGAAGTGTATACCTAAGGGCTCGTATTTCCCTGGTTTAACACAATAATAATGTGATATAACAGATAGTCATGCCAAGGAATGTACAGGGGAAGTTATTAGAACCAATGGAATGTAAATAAGAAGAAAGAAGAAAAAAAAGTGGATGAAAAAAATACCAGCTGTGAGCAGGAATTGAACCTACGACCTTCGAATAACGCGTTCGATGCTCTAACCACTGAGCTATCACAGCGGCCGTCCCTCCATCCACTTTTTTGGGGGTTTATATGTGAATTTAGAAGTAGGAGTGACAGTCAGCGCCATCTATAAGCCAAACAACCAGTGTGAAAACACTCTTATTCGCATGTTTTGGCGTCCCGTAGCACGTGAACTTATTATGAGCGGGCAGCTGATCAATTGTCCCTCTTATACAACCTAAACACACCAAGTCTGCCAGTACGAAACCCTCGTTCAATGAAATAAGGGAGAGAAGTGTATACCTAAGGGCTCGTATTTCCGTGGTTTAACACAATAAAAATGAGATATAACAGACAGTAATGCCAAGGAATGTACAGGGGAATGTATTAGAACCAATGGAATGTAAATAAGAAGACAGAAGAAAGAAAAGTGGATGAAAAAATTACCAGCCTTGAGCAGGAATCGAACCTACGACCTTCGAATAACGCGTTCGATGCTCTAACCACAGAGCTATCACAGGGGCCGTCCCTCCATCCACTTTTTTTGGGGTTTATATGTGAATTTAGAAGTAGGAGTGACAGTCAGCGCCATCTATAAGCCAAACAACGAGTGTGAAAACACTCTTATTCGCATGTTTTGGCGTCACGTAGCACGTGAACTTATTATGAGCGGGCAGCTGATTAATTGTCCCTCTTATACAACCTAAACACACCAAGTCTGTCAGTACGAGACCCTCGTTCAATGAAATAAGGGAGAGAAGTGTATACCTAAGGGCTCGTATTTCCGTGGTTTAACACAATTTTAATGAGATATAACAGAGAGTAATGCCAAGGAACGTACAGGAGAAGTTATTAGAACCAATGAAATGTAAATAAGAAGAAAGAAGAAAGAAAAGTGGATGAAAAAATTACCAGCTGTGAGCAGGAATCGAACCTACGACCTTTGAATAACGCGTTCGATGCTCTAACCACTGAGCTATCACAGCGGCCGTCCCTCCATCCACTTTTTTTGGGGTTTATATGTGAATTTAGAAGTAGGAGTAACAGTCAGCGCCATCTATAAGCCAAACAACGAGTGTGAAAACACTCTTATTCGCATGTTTTGGCGTCACGTAGCACGTGAACTTATTATGAGCGGGCAGCTGATCAATTGTCCCTCTTATACAACCTAAACACACCAAGTCTGCCAGTACGAGACCCTCGTTCAATGAAATAAGGGAGAGAAGTGTATACCTAAGGGCTCGTATTTCCGTGCTTTAACACAATTTTGATGAGATATAACAGAGAGTAATGCCAAGGAACGTACAGGGGAAGTTATTAGAACCAATGGAATGTAAATAAGAAGAAAGAAGAAAGAAAAGTGGATGAAAACATTACCAGCTGTGAGCAGGAATCGAACCTACGACCTTCGAATAACGCGTTCGATGCTCTAACCACTGAGCTATCACAGCGGCCGTCCCTCCATCCACTTTTTTGGGGTTTATATGTGAATTTAGAAGTAGGAGTGACAGTCAGCGCCATCTATAAGCCAAATAACGAGTGTGAAAACACTCTTATTCGCATGTTTTGGCGTCACGTAGCACGTGAATTTATTATGAGCAGGCAGCTGATTAATTGTCCCTCTTATACAACCTAAACACACCAAGTCTGCCAGTACGAGACCCTCGTTCAATGAAAAAAGGGAGAGAAGTGTATACCTAAGGGCTCGTATTTCCGTGGTTTAACACAGTATTAATGAGATATAACAGACAGTAATGCCAAGGAATGTACAGGGGAAGTTATTAGAACCAATGGAATGTAAATAAGAAGACAAAAGAAAGAAAAGTGGATGAAAAAATTACCAGCTGTGAGCAGGAATCGAACCTACGACCTTCGAATAACGCGTTCGATGCTCTAACCACTGAGCTATCACAGCGGCCGTCCCTCCATCCACTTTTTTGGGGATCTATATGTAAATTTAGAAGTAGGAGTGACAGTCAGCGCCATCTATAAGCCAAACAACGAGTGTGAAAACACTCTTATTCGCATGTTTTGGCGTCACGTAGCACGTGAACTTATAATGAGCGGGCAGCTGAATAATTGTCCCTCTTATACAACCTAAACACACCAAGTCTGCCAGTACGAAACCCTCGTTCAATGAAATAAGGGAGAGAAGTGTATACCTAAGGGCTCGTATTTCCGTGGTTTAACACAATAAAAATGAGATATAACAGACAGTAATGCCAAGGAATGTACAGGGGAATGTATTAGAACCAATGGAATGTAAATAAGAAGACAGAAGAAAGAAAAGTGGATGAAAAAATTACCAGCTGTGAGCAGGAATCGAACCTACGACCTTCGAATAACGCGTTCGATGCTCTAACCACAGAGCTATCACAGGGGCCGTCCCTCCATCCACTTTTTTTTGGGTTTATATGTGAATTTAGAAGTAGGAGTGACAGTCAGCGCCATCTATAAGCCAAACAACGAGTGTGAAAACACTCTTATTCGCATGTTTTGGCGTCACGTAGCACGTGAACTTATTATGAGCGGGCAGCTGAATAATTGTCCCTCTTATACAACCTAAACACACCAAGTCTGCCACTACGAGACCTTCGTTCAATAAAATAAGGGAGAGAAGTGTATACCTAAGGGCTCGTATTTCCCTGGTTTAACACAATAATAATGTAATATAACAGATAGTCATGCCAAGGAACGTACAGGGGAAGTTATTAGAACCAATGGAATGTAAATAAGAAGAAAGAAGAAAAAAAAGTGGATGAAAAAATTACCAGCTGTGAGCAGGAATTGAACCTACGACCTTCGAATAACGCGTTCGATGCTCTAACCACTGAGCTATCACAGCGGCCGTCCCTCCATCCACTTTTTTGGGGGTTTATATGTGAATTTAGAAGTAGGAGTGACAGTCAGCGCCATCTATAAGCCAAACAACCAGTGTGAAAACACTCTTATTCGCATGTTTTGGCGTCACGTAGCACGTGAACTTATTATGAGCGGGCAGCTGATTAATTGTCCCTCTTATACAACCTAAACACACCAAGTCTGCCAGTACGAGACCCTCGTTCAATGAAAAAAGGGAGAGAAGCGTATACCTAAGGGCTCGTATTTCCGTGGTTTAACACAGTATTAATGAGATATAATAGACAGTAATGCCAAGGAATGTACAGGGGAAGTTATTAGAACCAATGGAATGTAAATAAGAAGACAAAAGAAAGAAAAGTGGATGAAAAAATTACCAGCTGTGAGCAGGAATCGAACCTACGACCTTCGAATAACGCGTTCGATGCTCTAAACACTGAGCTATCACAGCGGCCGTCCCTCCATCCACTTTTTTGGGGGTCTATATGTAAATTTAGAAGTAGGAGTGACAGTCAGCGCCATCTATAAGCCAAACAACGAGTGTGAAAACACTCTTATTCGCATGTTTTGGCGTCACGTAGCACGTGAACTTATAATGAGCGGGCAGCTGAATAATTGTCCCTCTTATACAACCTAAACACACTAAGTCTGCCAGTACGAGACCCTCGTTCAATGAAATAAGGGAGAGAAGTGTATACCTAAGGGCTCGTCTTTCCGTGGTTTAACACAATATTACTGAGATATAACGGACAGTAATGCCAAGGAATGTACAGGGGAAGTTATTAGAACCAATCGAATGTAAATAAGAAGAAAGAAGAAAGAAAAATGGATGAAATAATTACCAGCTGTTAGCAGGAATCGAACCTACGACCTTCAAATAACGCGTTCGATGCTCTAACCACTGAGCTATCACAGCGGCCGTACCTCCATTCACTTTTTTGGGGGGTTTATATGTGAATTTAGAAGTAGGAGTGACAGTCAGTGGCATCTATAAGCCAAACAACGAGTGTGAAAACACTCTTATTCGCATGTTTGGCGTCACGTAGCACGTGAACTTATTATGAGCGGGCAGCTGAATAATTGTCCCTCTTATACAACCTAAACACACCAAGTCTGCCACTACGAGACCTTCGTTCAATAAAATAAGGGAGAGAAGTGTATACCTAAGGGCTCGTATTTCCCTGGTTTAACACAATAATAATGTGATATAACAGATAGTCATGCCAAGGAATGTACAGGGGAAGTTATTAGAACCAATGGAATGTAAATAAGAAGAAAGAAGAAAAAAAAGTGGATGAAAAAATTACCAGCTGTGAGCAGGAATTGAACCTACGACCTTCGAATAACGCGTTCGATGCTCTAACCACTGAGCTATCACAGCGGCCGTCCCTCCATCCACTTTTTTGGGGGTTTATATGTGAATTTAGAAGTAGGAGTGACAGTCAGCGCCATCTATAAGCCAAACAACCAGTGTGAAAACACTCTTATTCGCATGTTTTGGCGTCACGTAGCACGTGAACTTATTATGAGCGGGCAGCTGATCAATTGTCCCTCTTATACAACCTAAACACACCAAGTCTGCCAGTACGAAACCCTCGTTCAATGAAATAAGGGAGAGAAGTGTATACCTAAGGGCTCGTATTTCCGTGGTTTAACACAATAATAATGAGATATAACAGACAGTATTGCCAAGGAATGTACAGGGGAATGTATTAGAACCAATGGAATGTAAATAAGAAGAAAGAAGAAAGAAAAGTGGATGAAAAAATTACCAGCCTTGAGCAGGAATTAAACCTACGACCTTCGAATAACGCGTTCGATGCTCTAACGACTGAGCTGTCACAGCGGCCGTCCCTCCATCCACTTTTTTGGGGGTTTATATGTGAATTTAGAAGTAGGAGTGACAGTCAGTGCCATCTATAAGCCAAACAACGAGTGTGAAAACACTCTTATTCGCATGTTTTGGCGTCACGTAGCACGTGAATTTATTATGAGCGGGCAGCTGAATAATTGTCCCTCTCATACAACCTAAACACACCAAGTCTGCCAGTACGAGACCCTCGTTCAATGAAATAAAGGAGAGAAGTGTATACCTAAGGGCTCGTCTTTCCGTGGTTTAACACAATATTACTGAGATATAACAGACAGTAATGCCAAGGAATGTACAGGGGAAGGTATTAGAACCAATGGAATGTAAATAAGGCGAAAGAAGAAAGAAAAGTGGATAAAAAAATTACCAGCTATGAGCAGGAATCGAACCTACGACCTTCGAATAACGCGTTCGATGCTCTAACCACTGAGCTATCACAGCGGCCGTCTCTCCATCCACTTTTTTGGGGGTTTATATGTGAATTTAGGAGTAGGCGTGACAGTCAGCGCCATCTATAAGCCAAACAACGAGTGTGAAAACGCTCTTATTCGCATGTTTTGGCGTCACGTAGCACGTGAACTTATTATGAGCGGGCAGCTGATCAATTGTCCCTCTTATACAACCTAAACACACCAAGTCTGCCAGTACGAAACCCTCGTTCAATGAAATAAGGGAGAGAAGTGTATACCTAAGGGCTCGTATATCCATGCTTTAACATAATATTAATGAGATTTAACACACAGTAATGCCAAGGAATGTACAGGGGAAGTTATTAGAACCAATGGAATGTAAATAAGGAGAAAGAAGAAAGAAAAGTGGATGAAAAAATTACCAGCTGTGAGCAGGAATCGAACCTACAACCTTCGAATAACGCGTTCGATGCTCTAACCACTGAGCTATCACAGCGGCCGTCCCTCCATCCACATTTTTGGGGGTCTATATGTGAATTTAGAAGTAGGAGTGACAGTCAGCGCACTCTATAAGCCAAACAACCAGTGTGAAAACAATCTTATTCGCATGTTTTGGCGTCACGTAGCACGTGAACTTATTATGAGCGGGCCGCTGAATAATTGTCCCTCTTATACAACCTAAACACACCAAGTCTGCCAGTACGAGACCCTCGTTCAATGAAATAAGGGAGAGAAGTGTATACCTAAGGGCTCGTCTCTCCGTGGTTAAACACAATATTACTGAGATATAACAGACAGTAATGCCAAGGAATGTACAGGGGAAGTTATTAGAACCAATCTAATGTAAATAAGAAGATAGAAGAAAGAAAACTGGATGAAAAAGTTACCAGCTGTGAGCAGGAATCGAACCTACGACCTTCGAATAACGCGTTCGATGCTCTAACCACTGAGCTATCACAGCGGCCGTCCCTCCTTCCACTTTTTTGGGGGTTTATATGTGAATTTAGAAGTAGGAGTGACAGTCAGCGCCATCTATAGGCCAAACAACGAGTGTGAAAACACTCTTATTCGCATGTTTTGGCATGACGTAGCACGTGAACTTATTATGATCGGGCAGCTGAATAATTGTCCCTCTTATACAACCTAAACACACCAAGTCTGCCAGTACGAGACCCATATTCAATGAAATAAGGGAGAGAAGTGTATACCTAAGGGCTCGTATTTCCGTGCTTTAACACAATATTAATGAGATTTAACAGACAGTAATGCCAAGGAATGTACAGGGGAAGTTATCAGAACCAATGGAATGTAAATAGGGAGAAAGAGGAAAGAAAAGTGGATGAAAAAATTACCAGCTGTGAGCAGGAATCGAACCTACGACCTTCGAATAACGCGTTTGATGGTCTGACCACTGAGCTATCAAAGCGGCCGTCCCTCCATCCACTTTTTTTGGGGGTCTATATGTGAATTTAAAAGTAGGAGTGACAGTCAGCGCCATCTATAAGCCAAACAACGAGTGTGAAAACACTCTTATTCGCATGTTTTGGCGTCACGTAGCACGTGAATTTATTATGAGCGGGCAGCTGATTAATTGTCCCTCTTATACAACCTAAACACACGAAGTCTGCCAGTACGAGACCCTCGTTCAATGAAATAAGGGAGAGAAGTGTATACCTAAGGGCTCGTATTTCCGTGGTTTAACAGAATATTACTGAGATATAACAGACAGTAATGCCAAGGAATGTACAGGGGAAGTTATTTGAACCAATGGAATGTATATAAGAAGAAAGAAAAGTGGATGAAAAAATTACCAGCTGTAAGCAGGAATCGAACCTACGACCTTCGAATAACGCGTTCGATGCTCTAACCACTGAGCTATCACAGCGGCCGTCCCTCCATCCACTTTTTTTGGGGGTATATATGTGAATTTAGAAGTAGGAGTGACAGTCAGCGCCATCTATAAGCCAAACAACGAGTGTGAAAACACTCTTATTCGCATGTTTTGGCGTCACGTAGCACGTGAACTTATTATGAGCGGGCAGCTGAATAATTGTCCCTCTTATACAACCTAAACACACCAAGTCTGCCAGTACGAGACCCTCATTCAATGAAATAAGGGAGAGAAGTGTATACCTAAGGGCTCGTATTTCCGTGCTTTAACACAATTTTAATGAGATATAACAGAGAGTAATGCCAAGGAACGTACAGGGGAAGTTATTAGAACCAATGGAATGTAAATAAGAAGAAAGAAGAAAGAAAAGTGGATGAAAACATTACCAGCTGTGAGCAGGAATCGAACCTACGACCTTCGAATAACGCGTTCGATGCTCTAACCACTGAGCTATCACAGCGGCCGTCCCTCCATCCACTTTTTTGGGGTTTATATGTGAATTTAGAAGTAGGAGTGACAGTCAGCGCCATCTATAAGCCAAATAACGAGTGTGAAAACACTCTTATTCGCATGTTTTGGCGTCACGTAGCACGTGAATTTATTATGAGCAGGCAGCTGATTAATTGTCCTTCTTATACAACCTAAACACACCAAGTCTGCCAGTACGAGACCCTCGTTCAATGAAAAAAGGGAGAGAAGTGTATACCTAAGGGCTCGTATTTCCGTGGTTTAACACAGTATTAATGAGATATAACAGACAGTAATGCCAAGGAATGTACAGGGGAAGTTATTAGAACCAATGGAATGTAAATAAGAAGACAAAAGAAAGAAAAGTGGATGAAAAAATTACCAGCTGTGAGCAGGAATCGAACCTACGACCTTCGAATAACGCGTTCGATGCTCTAACCACTGAGCTATCACAGCGGCCGTCCCTCCATCCACTTTTTTGGGGGTCTATATGTAAATTTAGAAGTAGGAGTGACAGTCAGCGCCATCTATAAGCCAAACAACGAGTGTGAAAACACTCTTATTCGCATGTTTTGGCGTCACGTAGCACGTGAACTTATAATGAGCGGGCAGCTGAATAATTGTCCCTCTTATACAACCTAAACACACTAAGTCTGCCAGTACGAGACCCTCGTTCAATGAAATAAGGAAGAGAAGTGTATACCTAAGGGCTCGTCTCTCCGTGGTTAAACACAATATTACTGAGATATAACAGACAGTAATGCCAAGGAATGTACAGGGGAAGTTATTAGAACCAATCTAATGTAAATAAGAAGATAGAAGAAAGAAAACTGGATGAAAAAGTTACCAGCTGTGAGCAGGAATCGAACCTACGACCTTCGAATAACGCGTTCGATGCTCTAACCATTGAGCTATCACAGCGGCCGTCCCTCCTTCCACTTTTTTGGGGGTTTATATGTGAATTTAGAAGTAGGAGTGACAGTCAGCGCCATCTATAGGCCAAACAACGAGTGTGAAAACACTCTTATTCGCATGTTTTGGCGTGACGTAGCACGTGAACTTATTATGATCGGGCAGCTGAATAATTGTCCCTCTTATACAACCTAAACACACCAAGTCTGCCAGTACGAGACCCATATTCAATGAAATAAGGGAGAGAAGTGTATACCTAAGGGCTCGTATTTCCGTGCTTTAACACAATATTAATGAGATTTAACAGACAGTAATGCCAAGGAATGTACAGGGGAAGTTATCAGAACCAATGGAATGTAAATAGGGAGAAAGAGGAAAGAAAAGTGGATGAAAAAATTACCAGCTGTGAGCAGGAATCGAACCTACGACCTTCGAATAACGCGTTTGATGGTCTGACCACTGAGCTATCAAAGCGGCCGTCCCTCCATCCACTTTTTTTGGGGGTCTATATGTGAATTTAGAAGTAGGAGTGACAGTCAGCGCCATCTATAAGCCAAACAACGAGTGTGAAAACACTCTTATTCGCATGTTTTGGCGTCACGTAGCACGTGAATTTATTATGAGCGGGCAGCTGATTAATTGTCCCTCTTATACAACCTAAACACACCAAGTCTGCCAGTACGAGACCCTCGTTCAATAAAAAAGGGAGAAAAGTGTATACCTAAGGGCTCGTATTTCCGTGGTTTAACACAATATTAATGCGATATAACAGACAGTAATGCCAAGGAATGTACAGGGGAAGTTATTAGAACCAATGGAATGTAAATAAGAAGAAAGAAAAAAAATGGATGAAAAAATTACCAGCTGTGAGCAGGAATCGAACCTACGACCTTAGAATAACGCGTTCGATGCTCTAACCACTGAGCTATCACAGCGGCCGTCCCTCCATCCACCTTTTTTTGGGGTTTATATGTGAATTTAGAAGTAGGAGTGACAGTCAGCGCCATCTATAAGCCAAACAACGAGTGTGAAAACACTCTTATTCGCATGTTTTGGTGTCACGTAGCACGTGAACTTATTATGAGCGGGCAGCTGAATAATTGTCCCTCTTATACAACCTAAACACACCAAGTCTGCCAGTACGAGACCCTCGTTCAATGAAATAAGGGAGAGAAGTGTATACCTAAGGGCTCGTATTTCCGTGGTTTAACACAATATTACTGAGATATAACAGACAGTAATGCCAAGGAATGTACAGGGGAAGTTATTTGAACCAATGGAATGTATATAAGAAGAAAGAAAAGTGGATGAAAAAATTACCAGCTGTGAGCAGGAATCGAACCTACGACCTTCGAATAACGCGTTCGATGCTCTAACCACTGAGCTATCACAGCGGCCGTCCCTCCATCCACTTTTTTTGGGGGTTTATATGTGAATTTAGAAGTAGGAGTGACAGTCAGCGCCATCTATAAGCCAAACAACGAGTGTGAAAACACTCTTATTCGCATGTTTTGGCGTCACGTAGCACGTGAACTTATTATGAGCGGGCAGCTGATTAATTGTCCCTCTTATACAACCTAAACACACCAAGTCTGCCAGTACGAGACCCTCATTCAATGAAATAAGGGAGAGAAGTGTATACCTAAGGGCTCGTATTTCCGTGCTTTAACACAATTTTAATGAGATATAACAGAGAGTAATGCCAAGGAACGTACAGGGGAAGTTATTAGAACCAATGGAATGTAAATAAGAAGAAAGAAGAAAGAAAAGTGGATGAAAACATTACCAGCTGTGAGCAGGAATCGAACCTACGACCTTCGAATAACGCGTTCGATGCTCTAACCACTGAGCTATCACAGCGGCCGTCCCTCCATCCACTTTTTTGGGGTTTATATGTGAATTTAGAAGTAGGAGTGACAGTCAGCGCCATCTATAAGCCAAATAACGAGTGTGAAAACACTCTTATTCGCATGTTTTGGCGTCACGTAGCACGTGAATTTATTATGAGCAGGCAGCTGATTAATTGTCCTTCTTATACAACCTAAACACACCAAGTCTGCCAGTACGAGACCCTCGTTCAATGAAAAAAGGGAGAGAATTGTATACCTAAGGGCTCGTATTTCCGTGGTTTAACACAGTATTAATGAGATATAACAGACAGTAATGCCAAGGAATGTACAGGGGAAGTTATTAGAACCAATGGAATGTAAATAAGGCGAAAGAAGAAAGAAAAGTGGATGAAATAATTACCAGCTGTTAGCAGGAATCGAACCTACGACCTT
This sequence comes from Rhipicephalus microplus, assembly GCF_043290135.1. Classification (NCBI taxonomy): domain Eukaryota; kingdom Metazoa; phylum Arthropoda; class Arachnida; order Ixodida; family Ixodidae; genus Rhipicephalus; species Rhipicephalus microplus. Next base: position 67,154,681 of record NC_134707.1, on the reverse strand, counting down.
CGAATAACGCGTTCGATGCTCTAACCACTGAGCTATCACAGCGGCCGTACCTCCATTCACTTTTTTGGGGGGTTTATATGTGAATTTAGAAGTAGGAGTGACAGTCAGTGGCATCTATAAGCCAAACAACGAGGGTGAAAACACTCTTATTCGCATGTTTTGGCGTCACGTAGCACGTGAACTTATTATGAGCGGGCAGCTGAATAATTGTCCCTCTTATACAACCTAAACACACCAAGTCTGCCACTACGAGACCTTCGTTCAATAAAATAAGGGAGAGAAGTGTATACCTAAGGGCTCGTATTTCCCTGGTTTAACACAATAATAATGTGATATAACAGATAGTCATGCCAAGGAATGTACAGGGGAAGTTATTAGAACCAATGGAATGTAAATAAGAAGAAAGAAGAAAAAAAAAGTGGATGAAAAAATTACCAGCTGTGAGCAGGAATTGAACCTACGACCTTCGAATAACGCGTTCGATGCTCTAACCACTGAGCTATCACAGCGGCCGTCCCTCCATCCACTTTTTTGGGGGTTTATATGTGAATTTAGAAGTAGGAGTGACAGTCAGCGCCATCTATAAGCCAAACAACCAGTGTGAAAACACTCTTATTCGCATGTTTTGGCGTCACGTAGCACGTGAACTTATTATGAGCGGGCAGCTGATCAATTGTCCCTCTTATACAACCTAAACACACGAAGTCTGCCAGTACGAAACCCTCGTTCAATGAAATAAGGGAGAGAAGTGTATACCTAAGGGCTCGTATTTCCGTGGTTTAACACAATAATAATGAGATATAACAGACAGTAATGCCAAGGAATGTACAGGGGAATGTATTAGAACCAATGGAATGTAAATAAGAAGAAAGAAGAAAGAAAAGTGGATGAAAAAATTACCAGCCTTGAGCAGGAATTGAACCTACGACCTTCGAATAACGCGTTCGATGCTCTAACGACTGAGCTGTCACAGCGGCCGTCCCTCCATCCACTTTTTTGGGGTTTATATGTGAATTTAGAAGTAGGAGTGACAGTCAGTGCCATCTATAAGCCAAACAACGAGTGTGAAAACACTCTTATTCGCATGTTTTGGCGTCACGTAGCACGTGAATTTACTATGAGCGGGCAGCTGAATAATTGTCCCTCTCATACAACCTAAACACACCAAGTCTGCCAGTACGAGACCCTCGTTCAATGAAATAAAGGAGAGAAGTGTATACCTAAGGGCTCGTCTTTCCGTGGTTTAACACAATATTACTGAGATATAACAGACAGTAATGCCAAGGAATGTACAGGGGAAGGTATTAGAACCAATGGAATGTAAATAAGGCGAAAGAAGAAAGAAAAGTGGATGAAAAAATTACCAGCTATGAGCAGGAATCGAACCTACGACCTTCGAATAACGCGTTCGATGATCTAACCACTGAGCTATCACAGCGGCCGTCCCTCCATCCACTTTTTGGGGGGTTTATATGTGAATTTAGAAGTAGGAGTGACAGTCAGCGCCATCTATAGGCCAAACAACGAGTGTGAAAACACTCTTATTCGCATGTTCTGGCGTCACATAGCACGTGAACTTATTATGAGCGGGCAGCTGATTAATTGTCCCTCTTATACAACCTAAACACACCAAGTTTGCCAGTACGAGACCCTTATTCAATGAAATAAGGCAGAGTAGTGTATACCTAAGGGCTCGTATTTCCGTGCTTTAACACAATATTAATGAGATTTAACAGACAGTAATGCCAAGGAATGTACAGGGGAAGTTATTAGAACCAATGGAATGTAAATAAGGAGAAAGAAGAAAGAAAAGTGGATGAAAAAATTACCAGCTGCGAGCAGGAATCGAACCTACGACCTTCGAATAACGCGTTCGATGCTCTGACCACTGAGCTATCACAGCGGCCGTCCCTCCATCCACTTTTTTGAGGGTCTATATGTGAATTTAGAAGTAGGAGTGGCAGTCAGCGCCATCTATAAGCCAAACAACGAGTGTGAAAACACTCTTATTCGCATGTTTTGGCGTCACGTAGCACGTGAATTTATTATGAGCGGGCAGCTGATTAACTGTCCCTCTTATACAACCTAAACACACCAAGTCTGCCAGTACGAGACCCTCGTTCAATGAAATAAGGGAGAGAAGTGTATACCTAAGGGCTCGTATTTCCGTGGTTTAACACAATATTACTGAGATATAACAGACAGTAATGCCAAGAAATGTACAGGGGAAGTTATTTGAACCAATGGAATGTATATAAGAAGAAAGAAAAGTGAATGAAAAAATTACCAGCTGTGAGCAGGAATCGAACCTACGACCTTCGAATAACGCGTTCGATGCTCTAACCACTGAGCTATCACAGCGGCCGTCCCTCCATCCACTTTTTTTGGGGTTTATATGTGAATTTAGAAGTAGTAGTGACAGTCAGCGCCATCTAAAAGCCAAACAACGAGTGTGAGAACACTCTTATTTGCATGTTTTGGCGTCACGTAGCACGTGAACTTATTATGAGCGGGCAGATGATTAATTGTCCCTCTTATACAACCTAAACACACCAAGTCTGCCAGTACGAGACCCTCATTCAATGAAATAAGGTAGAGAAGTGTATACCTAAGGGCTCGTATTTCCGTGCTTTAACACAATATTAATGAGATTTAACAGACAGTAATGCCAAGGAATGTACAGGGGAAGTTATTAGAACCAAAGGAATGTCAATAAGGAGAAAGAAGAAAGAAAAGTGGATGAAAAAATTACCAGCTGTGAGCAGGAATCGAACCTACGACCTTCGAATAAAGTGTTCGATGCTCTAACCACTGAGCTATCACAGCGGCCGTCCCTCCATCCACTTTTTTGGGGTTTATATGTGAATTTAGAAGTAGGAGTGACAGTCAGCGCCATCTATAAGCCAAATAACGAGTGTGAAAACACACTTATTCGCATGTTTTGGCGTCACGTAGCACGTGAATTTATTATGAGCAGGCAGCTGATTAATTGTCCCTCTTATACAACCTAAACACACCAAGTCTGCCAGTACGAGACCCTCGTTCAATGAAAAAAGGGAGAGAAGTGTATACCTAAGGGCTCGTATTTCCGTGGTTTAACACAGTATTAATGAGATATAACAGACAGTAATGCCAAGGAATGTACAGGGTAAGTTATTAGAACCAATGGAATGTAAATAAGAAGACAAAAGAAAGAAAAGTGGATGAAAAAATTACCAGCTGTGAGCAGGAATCGAACCTACGACCTTCGAATAACGCGTTCGATGCTCTAACCACTGAGCTATCACAGCGGCCGTCCCTCCATCCACTTTTTTGGGGGTCTATATGTAAATTTAGAAGTAGGAGTGACAGTCAGCGCCATCTATAAGCCAAACAACCAGTGTGAAAACACTCTTATTCGCATGTTTTGGCGTCACGTAGCACGTGAACTTATAATGAGCGGGCAGCTGAATAATTGTCCCTCTTATACAACCTAAACACACTAAGTCTGCCAGTACGAGACCCTCGTTCAATGAAATAAGGGAGAGAAGTGTATACCTAAGGGCTCGTCTTTCCGTGGTTTAACACAATATTACTGAGATATAACGGACAGTAATGCCAAGGAATGTACAGGGGAAGTTATTAGAACCAATCGAATGTAAATAAGAAGAAAGAAGAAAGAAAAGTGGATGAAATAATTACCAGCTGTTAGCAGGAATCGAACCTACGACCTTCGAATAACGCGTTCGATGCTCTAACCACTGAGCTATCACAGCGGCCGTACCTCCATTCACTTTTTTGGGGGGTTTATATGTGAATTTAGAAGTAGGAGTGACAGTCAGTGGCATCTATAAGCCAAACAACGAGTGTGAAAACACTCTTATTCGCATGTTTTGGCGTCACGTAGCATGTGAACTTATTATGAGCGGGCAGCTGAATAATTGTCCCTCTTATACAACCTAAACACACCAAGTCTGCCACTACGAGACCTTCGTTCAATAAAATAAGGGAGAGAAGTGTATACCTAAGGGCTCGTATTTCCCTGGTTTAACACAATAATAATGTGATATAACAGATAGTCATGCCAAGGAATGTACAGGGGAAGTTATTAGAACCAATGGAATGTAAATAAGAAGAAAGAAGAAAAAAAAGTGGATGAAAAAATTACCAGCTGTGAGCAGGAATTGAACCTACGACCTTCGAATAACGCGTTCGATGCTCTAACCACTGAGCTATCACAGCGGCCGTCCCTCCATCCACTTTTTTGGGGGTTTATATGTGAATTTAGAAGTAGGAGTGACAGTCAGCGCCATCTATAAGCCAAACAACCAGTGTGAAAACACTCTTATTCGCATGTTTTGGCGTCACGTAGCACGTGAACTTATTATGAGCGGGCAGCTGATCAATTGTCCCTCTTATACAACCTAAACACACCAAGTCTGCCAGTACGAAACCCTCGTTCAATGAAATAAGGGAGAGAAGTGTATACCTAAGGGCTCGTATTTCCGTGGTTTAACACAATAAAAATGAGATATAACAGACAGTAATGCCAAGGAATGTACAGGGGAATGTATTAGAACCAATGGAATGTAAATAAGAAGACAGAAGAAAGAAAAGTGGATGAAAAAATTACCAGCTGTGAGCAGGAATCGAACCTACGACCTTCGAATAACGCGTTCGATGCTCTAACCACAGAGCTATCACAGGGGCCGTCCCTCCATCCACTTTTTTTGGGGTTTATATGTGAATTTAGAAGTAGGAGTGACAGTCAGCGCCATCTATAAGCCAAACAACGAGTGTGAAAACACTCTTATTCGCATGTTTTGGCGTCACGTAGCACGTGAACTTATTATGAGCGGGCAGCTGATTAATTGTCCCTCTTATACAACCTAAACACACCAAGTCTGCCAGTACGAGACCCTCGTTCAATGAAATAAGGGAGAGAAGTGTATACCTAAGGGCTCGTATTTCCGTGGTTTAACACAATTTTAATGAGATATAACAGAGAGTAATGCCAAGGAACGTACAGGAGAAGTTATTAGAACCAATGAAATGTAAATAAGAAGAAAGAAGAAAGAAAAGTGGATGAAAAAATTACCAGCTGTGAGCAGGAATCGAACCTACGACCTTTGAATAACGCGTTCGATGCTCTAACCACTGAGCTATCACAGCGGCCGTCCCTCCATCCACTTTTTTGGGGTTTATATGTGAATTTAGAAGTAGGAGTAACAGTCAGCGCCATCTATAAGCCAAACAACGAGTGTGAAAACACTCTTATTCGCATGTTTTGGCGTCACGTAGCACGTGAACTTATTATGAGCGGGCAGCTGATCAATTGTCCCTCTTATACAACCTAAACACACCAAGTCTGCCAGTACGAGACCCTCGTTCAATGAAATAAGGGAGAGAAGTGTATACCTAAGGGCTCGTATTTCCGTGCTTTAACACAATTTTGATGAGATATAACAGAGAGTAATGCCAAGGAACGTACAGGGGAAGTTATTAGAACCAATGGAATGTAAATAAGAAGAAAGAAGAAAGAAAAGTGGATGAAAACATTACCAGCTGTGAGCAGGAATCGAACCTACGACCTTCGAATAACGCGTTCGATGCTCTAACCACTGAGCTATCACAGCGGCCGTCCCTCCATCCACTTTTTTGGGGTTTATATGTGAATTTAGAAGTAGGAGTGACAGTCAGCGCCATCTATAAGCCAAATAACGAGTGTGAAAACACTCTTATTCGCATGTTTTGGCGTCACGTAGCACGTGAATTTATTATGAGCAGGCAGCTGATTAATTGTCCCTCTTATACAACCTAAACACACCAAGTCTGCCAGTACGAGACCCTCGTTCAATGAAAAAAGGGAGAGAAGTGTATACCTAAGGGCTCGTATTTCCGTGGTTTAACACAGTATTAATGAGATATAACAGACAGTAATGCCAAGGAATGTACAGGGGAAGTTATTAGAACCAATGGAATGTAAATAAGAAGACAAAAGAAAGAAAAGTGGATGAAAAAATTACCAGCTGTGAGCAGGAATCGAACCTACGACCTTCGAATAACGCGTTCGATGCTCTAACCACTGAGCTATCACCGCGGCCGTCCCTCCATCCACTTTTTTGGGGATCTATATGTAAATTTAGAAGTAGGAGTAACAGTCAGCGCCATCTATAAGCCAAACAACGAGTGTGAAAACACTCTTATTCGCATGTTTTGGCGTCACGTAGCACGTGAACTTATTATGAGCGGGCAGCTGATCAATTGTCCCTCTTATACAACCTAAACACACCAAGTCTGCCAGTACGAGACCCTCGTTCAATGAAATAAGGGAGAGAAGTGTATACCTAAGGGCTCGTATTTCCGTGCTTTAACACAATTTTGATGAGATATAACAGAGAGTAATGCCAAGGAACGTACAGGGGAAGTTATTAGAACCAATGGAATGTAAATAAGAAGAAATAAGAAAGAAAAGTGGATGAAAACATTACCAGCTGTGAGCAGGAATCGAACCTACGACCTTCGAATAACGCGTTCGATGCTCTAACCACTGAGCTATCACAGCGGCCGTCCCTCCATCCACTTTTTTGGGGTTTATATGTGAATTTAGAAGTAGGAGTGACAGTCAGCGCCATCTATAAGCCAAATAACGAGTGTGAAAACACTCTTATTCGCATGTTTTGGCGTCACGTAGCACGTGAATTTATTATGAGCAGGCAGCTGATTAATTGTCCCTCTTATACAACCTAAACACACCAAGTCTGCCAGTACGAGACCCTCGTTCAATGAAAAAAGGGAGAGAAGTGTATACCTAAGGGCTCGTATTTCCGTGGTTTAACACAGTATTAATGAGATATAACAGACAGTAATGCCAAGGAATGTACAGGGGAAGTTATTAGAACCAATGGAATGTAAATAAGAAGACAAAAGAAAGAAAAGTGGATGAAAAAATTACCAGCTGTGAGCAGGAATCGAACCTACGACCTTCGAATAACGCGTTCGATGCTCTAACCACTGAGCTATCACCGCGGCCGTCCCTCCATCCACTTTTTTGGGGATCTATATGTAAATTTAGAAGTAGGAGTGACAGTCAGCGCCATCTATAAGCCAAACAACGAGTGTGAAAACACTCTTATTCGCATGTTTTGGCGTCACGTAGCACGTGAACTTATAATGAGCGGGCAGCTGAATAATTGTCCCTCTTATACAACCTAAACACACCAAGTCTGCCAGTACGAAACCCTCGTTCAATGAAATAAGGGAGAGAAGTGTATACCTAAGGGCTCGTATTTCCGTGGTTTAACACAATAAAAATGAGATATAACAGACAGTAATGCCAAGGAATGTACAGGGGAATGTATTAGAACCAATGGAATGTAAATAAGAAGACAGAAGAAAGAAAAGTGGATGAAAAAATTACCAGCTGTGAGCAGGAATCGAACCTACGACCTTCGAATAACGCGTTCGATGCTCTAACCACTGAGCTATCACAGCGGCCGTACCTCCATTCACTTTTTTGGGGGGTTTATATGTGAATTTAGAAGTAGGAGTGACAGTCAGTGGCATCTATAAGCCAAACAACGAGTGTGAAAACACTCTTATTCGCATGTTTTGGCGTCACGTAGCATGTGAACTTATTATGAGCGGGCAGCTGGATAATTGTCCCTCTTATACAACCTAAACACACCAAGTCTGCCACTACGAGACCTTCGTTCAATAAAATAAGGGAGAGAAGTGTATACCTAAGGGCTCGTATTTCCCTGGTTTAACACAATAATAATGTGATATAACAGATAGTCATGCCAAGGAATGTACAAGGGAAGTTATTAGAACCAATGGAATGTAAATAAGAAGAAAGAAGAAAAAAAAGTGGATGAAAAAATTACCAACTGTGAGCAGGAATTGAACCTACGACCTTCGAATAACGCGTTCGATGCTCTAACCACTGAGCTATCACAGCGGCCGTCCCTCCATCCACTTTTTTGGGAGTTTATATGTGAATTTAGAAGTAGGAGTGACAGTCAGCGCCATCTATAAGCCAAACAACCAGTGTGAAAACACTCTTATTCGCATGTTTTGGCGTCACGTAGCACGTGAACTTATTATGAGCGGGCAGCTGATCAATTGTCCCTCTTATACAACCTAAACACACCAAGTCTGCCAGTACGAAACCCTCGTTCAATGAAATAAGGGAGAGAAGTGTATACCTAAGGGCTCGTATTTCCGTGGTTTAACACAATAAAAATGAGATATAACAGACAGTAATGCCAAGGAATGTACAGGGGAATGTATTAGAACCAATGGAATGTAAATAAGAAGACAGAAGAAAGAAAAGTGGATGAAAAAATTACCAGCTGTGAGCAGGAATCGAACCTACGACCTTCGAATAACGCGTTCGATGCTCTAACCACAGAGCTATCACAGGGGCCGTCCCTCCATCCACTTTTTTTGGGGTTTATATGTGAATTTAGAAGTAGGAGTGACAGTCAGCGCCATCTATAAGCCAAACAACGAGTGTGAAAACACTCTTATTCGCATGTTTTGGCGTCACGTAGCACGTGAACTTATTATGAGCGGGCAGCTGATTAATTGTCCCTCTTATACAACCTAAACACACCAAGTCTGCCAGTACGAGACCCTCGTTCAATGAAATAAGGGAGAGAAGTGTATACCTAAGGGCTCGTATTTCCGTGGTTTAACACAATTTTAATGAGATATAACAGAGAGTAATGCCAAGGAACGTACAGGAGAAGTTATTAGAACCAATGAAATGTAAATAAGAAGAAAGAAGAAAGAAAAGTGGATGAAAAAATTACCAGCTGTGAGCAGGAATCGAACCTACGACCTTTGAATAACGCGTTCGATGCTCTAACCACTGAGCTATCACAGCGGCCGTCCCTCCATCCACTTTTTTGGGGTTTATATGTGAATTTAGAAGTAGGAGTAACAGTCAGCGCCATCTATAAGCCAAACAACGAGTGTGAAAACACTCTTATTCGCATGTTTTGGCGTCACGTAGCACGTGAACTTATTATGAGCGGGCAGCTGATCAATTGTCCCTCTTATACAACCTAAACACACCAAGTCTGCCAGTACGAGACCCTCGTTCAATGAAATAAGGGAGAGAAGTGTATACCTAAGGGCTCGTATTTCCGTGCTTTAACACAATTTTGATGAGATATAACAGAGAGTAATGCCAAGGAACGTACAGGGGAAGTTATTAGAACCAATGGAATGTAAATAAGAAGAAAGAAGAAAGAAAAGTGGATGAAAACATTACCAGCTGTGAGCAGGAATCGAACCTACGACCTTCGAATAACGCGTTCGATGCTCTAACCACTGAGCTATCACAGCGGCCGTCCCTCCATCCACTTTTTTGGGGTTTATATGTGAATTTAGAAGTAGGAGTGACAGTCAGCGCCATCTATAAGCCAAATAACGAGTGTGAAAACACTCTTATTCGCATGTTTTGGCGTCACGTAGCACGTGAATTTATTATGAGCAGGCAGCTGATTAATTGTCCCTCTTATACAACCTAAACACACCAAGTCTGCCAGTACGAGACCCTCGTTCAATGAAAAAAGGGAGAGAAGTGTATACCTAAGGGCTCGTATTTCCGTGGTTTAACACAGTATTAATGAGATATAACAGACAGTAATGCCAAGGAATGTACAGGGGAAGTTATTAGAACCAATGGAATGTAAATAAGAAGACAAAAGAAAGAAAAGTGGATGAAAAAATTACCAGCTGTGAGCAGGAATCGAACCTACGACCTTCGAATAACGCGTTCGATGCTCTAACCACTGAGCTATCACCGCGGCCGTCCCTCCATCCACTTTTTTGGGGATCTATATGTAAATTTAGAAGTAGGAGTGACAGTCAGCGCCATCTATAAGCCAAACAACGAGTGTGAAAACACTCTTATTCGCATGTTTTGGCGTCACGTAGCACGTGAACTTATAATGAGCGGGCAGCTGAATAATTGTCCCTCTTATACAACCTAAACACACCAAGTCTGCCAGTACGAAACCCTCGTTCAATGAAATAAGGGAGAGAAGTGTATACCTAAGGGCTCGTATTTCCGTGGTTTAACACAATAAAAATGAGATATAACAGACAGTAATGCCAAGGAATGTACAGGGGAATGTATTAGAACCAATGGAATGTAAATAAGAAGACAGAAGAAAGAAAAGTGGATGAAAAAATTACCAGCTGTGAGCAGGAATCGAACCTACGACCTTCGAATAACGCGTTCGATGCTCTAACCACAGAGCTATCACAGGGGCCGTCCCTCCATCCACTTTTTTTTGGGTTTATATGTGAATTTAGAAGTAGGAGTGACAGTCAGCGCCATCTATAAGCCAAACAACGAGTGTGAAAACACTCTTATTCGCATGTTTTGGCGTCACGTAGCACGTGAACTTATTATGAGCGGGCAGCTGAATAATTGTCCCTCTTATACAACCTAAACACACCAAGTCTGCCACTACGAGACCTTCGTTCAATAAAATAAGGGAGAGAAGTGTATACCTCAGGGCTCGTATTTCCCTGGTTTAACACAATAATAATGTAATATAACAGATAGTCATGCCAAGGAACGTACAGGGGAAGTTATTAGAACCAATGGAATGTAAATAAGAAGAAAGAAGAAAAAAAAGTGGATGAAAAAATTACCAGCTGTGAGCAGGAATTGAACCTACGACCTTCGAATAACGCGTTCGATGCTCTAACCACTGAGCTATCACAGCGGCCGTCCCTCCATCCACTTTTTTGGGGGTTTATATGTGAATTAAGAAGTAGGAGTGACAGTCAGCGCCATCTATAAGCCAAACAACCAGTGTGAAAACACTCTTATTCGCATGTTTTGGCGTCACGTAGCACGTGAACTTATTATGAGCGGGCAGCTGATTAATTGTCCCTCTTATACAACCTAAACACACCAAGTCTGCCAGTACGAGACCCTCGTTCAATGAAAAAAGGGAGAGAAGTGTATACCTAAGGGCTCGTATTTCCGTGGTTTAACACAGTATTAATGAGATATAACAGACAGTAATGCCAAGGAATGTACAGGGGAAGTTATTAGAACCAATGGAATGTAAATAAGAAGACAAAAGAAAGAAAAGTGGATGAAAAAATTACCAGCTGTGAGCAGGAATCGAACCTACGACCTTCGAATAACGCGTTCGATGCTCTAACCACTGAGCTATCACAGCGGCCGTCCCTCCATCCACTTTTTTGGGGGTCTATATGTAAATTTAGAAGTAGGAGTGACAGTCAGCGCCATCTATAAGCCAAACAACGAGTGTGAAAACACTCTTATTCGCATGTTTTGGCGTCACGTAGCACGTGAACTTATAATGAGCGGGCAGCTGAATAATTGTCCCTCTTATACAACCTAAACACACTAAGTCTGCCAGTACGAGACCCTCGTTCAATGAAATAAGGGAGAGAAGTGTATACCTAAGGGCTCGTCTTTCCGTGGTTTAACACAATATTACTGAGATATAACGGACAGTAATGCCAAGGAATGTACAGGAGAAGTTATTAGAACCAATCGAATGTAAATAAGAAGAAAGAAGAAAGAAAAATGGATGAAATAATTACCAGCTGTTAGCAGGAATCGAACCTACGACCTTTGAATAACGCGTTCGATGCTCTAACCACTGAGCTATCACAGCGGCCGTACCTCGATTCACTTTTTTGGGGGGTTTATATGTGAATTTAGAAGTAGGAGTGACAGTCAGTGGCATCTATAAGCCAAACAACGAGTGTGAAAACACTCTTATTCGCATGTTTTGGCGTCACGTAGCACGTGAACTTATTATGAGCGGGCAGCTGAATAATTGTCCCTCTTATACAACCTAAACACACCAAGTCTGCCACTACGAGACCTTCGTTCAATAAAATAAGGGAGAGAAGTGTATACCTAAGGGCTCGTATTTCCCTGGTTTAACACAATAATAATGTGATATAACAGATAGTCATGCCAAGGAATGTACAGGGGAAGTTATTAGAACCAATGGAATGTAAATAAGAAGAAAGAAGAAAAAAAAGTGGATGAAAAAATTACCAGCTGTGAGCAGGAATTGAACCTACGACCTTCGAATAACGCGTTCGATGCTCTAACCACTGAGCTATCACAGCGGCCGTCCCTCCATCCACTTTTTTGGGGGTTTATATGTGAATTTAGAAGTAGGAGTGACAGTCAGCGCCATCTATAAGCCAAACAACCAGTGTGAAAACACTCTTATTCGCATGTTTTGGCGTCACGTAGCACGTGAACTTATTGTGAGCGGGCAGCTGATCAATTGTCCCTCTTATACAACCTAAACACACCAAGTCTGCCAGTACGAAACCCTCGTTCAATGAAATAAGGGAGAGAAGTGTATACCTAAGGGCTCGTATTTCCGTGGTTTAACACAATAATAATGAGATATAACAGACAGTATTGCCAAGGAATGTACAGGGGAATGTATTAGAACCAATGGAATGTAAATAAGAAGAAAGAAGAAAGAAAAGTGGATGAAAAAATTACCAGCCTTGAGCAGGAATTAAACCTACGACCTTCGAATAACGCGTTCGATGCTCTAACGACTGAGCTGTCACAGCGGCCGTCCCTCCATCCACTTTTTTGGGGGTTTATATGTGAATTTAGAAGTAGGAGTGACAGTCAGTGCCATCTATAAGCCAAACAACGAGTGTGAAAACACTCTTATTCGCATGTTTTGGCGTCACGTAGCACGTGAATTTATTATGAGCGGGCAGCTGAATAATTGTCCCTCTCATACAACCTAAACACACCAAGTCTGCCAGTACGAGACCCTCGTTCAATGAAATAAAGGAGAGAAGTGTATACCTAAGGGCTCGTCTTTCCGTGGTTTAACACAATATTACTGAGATATAACAGACAGTAATGCCAAGGAATGTACAGGGGAAGGTATTAGAACCAATGGAATGTAAATAAGGCGAAAGAAGAAAGAAAAGTGGATGAAAAAATTACCAGCTATGAGCAGGAATCGAACCTGCGACCTTCGAATAACGCGTTCGATGCTCTAACCACTGAGCTATCACAGCGGCCGTCTCTCCATCCACTTTTTTGGGGGTTTATATGTGAATTTAGAAGTAGGCGTGACAGTCAGCGCCATCTATAAGCCAAACAACGAGTGTGAAAACGCTCTTATTCGCATGTTTTGGCGTCACGTAGCACGTGAACTTATTATGAGCGGGCAGCTGATCAATTGTCCCTCTTATACAACCTAAACACACAAAGTCTGCCAGTACGAAACCCTCGTTCAATGAAATAAGGGAGAGAAGTGTATACCTAAGGGCTCGTATATCCATGCTTTATCATAATATTAATGAGATTTAACAGACAGTAATGCCAAGGAATGTACAGGGGAAGTTATTAGAACCAATGGAATGTAAATAAGGAGAAAGAAGAAAGAAAAGTGGATGAAAAAATTACCAGCTGTGAGCAGGAATCGAACCTACAACCTTCGAATAACGCGTTCGATGCTCTAACCACTGAGCTATCACAGCGGCCGTCCCTCCATCCACATTTTTGGGGGTCTATATGTGAATTTAGAAGTAGGAGTGACAGTCAGCGCACTCTATAAGCCAAACAACCAGTGTGAAAACAATCTTATTCGCATGTTTGGCGTCACGTAGCACGTGAACTTATTATGAGCGGGCAGCTGAATAATTGTCCCTCTTATACAACCTAAACACACCAAGTCTGCCAGTACGAGACCCTCGTTCAATGAAATAAGGGAGAGAAGTGTATACCTAAGGGCTCGTCTCTCCGTGGTTAAACACAATATTACTGAGATATAACAGACAGTAATGCCAAGGAATGTACAGGGGAAGTTATTAGAACCAATCTAATGTAAATAAGAAGATAGAAGAAAGAAAACTGGATGAAAAAGTTACCAGCTGTGAGCAGGAATCGAACCTACGACCTTCGAAGAACGCGTTCGATGCTCTAACCACTGAGCTATCACAGCGGCCGTCCCTCCTTCCACTTTTTTGGGGGTTTATATGTGAAATAGAAGTAGGAGTGACAGTCAGCGCCATCTATAGGCCAAACAACGAGTGTGAAAACACTCTTATTCGCATGTTTTGGCGTGACGTAGCACGTGAACTTATTATGATCGGGCAGCTGAATAATTGTCCCTCTTATACAACCTAAACACACCAAGTCTGCCAGTACGAGACCCATATTCAATGAAATAAGGGAGAGAAGTGTATACCTAAGGGCTCGTATTTCCGTGCTTTAACACAATATAATGAGATTTAACAGACAGTAATGCCAAGGAATGTACAGGGGAAGTTATCAGAACCAATGGAATGTAAATAGGGAGAAAGAAGAAAGAAAAGTGGATGAAAAAATTACCAGCTGTGAGCAGGAATCGAACCTACGACCTTCGGATAACGCGTTTGATGGTCTGACCACTGAGCTATCAAAGCGGCCGTCCCTCCATCCACTTTTTTTGGGGGTCTATATGTGAATTTAGAAGTAGGAGTGACAGTCAGCGCCATCTATAAGCCAAACAACCAGTGTGAAAACACTCTTATTCGCATGTTTTGGCGTCACGTAGCACGTGAATTTATTATGAGCGGGCAGCTGATTAATTGTCCCTCTTATACAACCTAAACACACCAAGTCTGCCAGTACGAGACCCTCGTTCAATAAAAAAGGGAGAAAAGTGTATACCTAAGGGCTCGTATTTCCGTGGTTTAACACAATATTAATGCGATATAACAGACAGTAATGCCAAGGAATGTACAGGGGAAGTTATTAGAACCAATGGAATGTAAATAAGAAGAAAGAAAAAAAAATGGATGAAAAAATTACCAGCTGTGAGCAGGAATCGAACCTACGACCTTCGAATAACGCGTTCGATGCTCTAACCACTGAGCTATCACAGCGGCCGTCCCTCCATCCACTTTTTTGGGGTTTATATGTGAATTTAGAAGTAGGAGTGACAGTCAGCGCCATCAATAAGCCAAACAACGAGTGTGAAAACACTCTTATTCGCATGTTTTGGTGTCACGTAGCACGTGAACTTATTATGAGCGGGCAGCTGAATAATTGTCCCTCTTATACAACCTAAACACACCAAGTCTGCCAGTACGAGACCCTCGTTCAATGAAATAAGGGAGAGAAGTGTATACCTAAGGGCTCGTATTTCCGTGGTTTAACACAATATTACTGAGATATAACAGACAGTAATGCCAAGGAACGTACAGGGGAAGTTATTTGAACCAATGGAATGTATATAAGAAGAAAGAAAAGTGGATGAAAAAATTACCAGCTGTGAGCAGGAATCGAACCTACGACCTTCGAATAACGCGTTCGATGCTCTAACCACTGAGCTATCACAGCGGCCGTCCCTCCATCCACTTTTTTTTGGGGTTTATATGTGAATTTAGAAGTAGGAGTGACAGTCAGCGCCATCTATAAGCCAAACAACGAGTGTGAAAACACTCTTATTCGCATGTTTTGGCGTCACGTAGCACGTGAACTTATTATGAGCGGGCAGCTGATTAATTGTCCCTCTTATACAACCTAAACACACCAAGTCTGCCAGTACGAGACCCTCATTCAATGAAATAAGGGAGAGAAGTGTATACCTAAGGGCTCGTATTTCCGTGCTTTAACACAATTTTAATGAGATATAACAGAGAGTAATGCCAAGGAACGTACAGGGGAAGTTATTAGAACCAATGGAATGTAAATAAGAAGAAAGAAGAAAGAAAAGTGGATGAAAACATTACCAGCTGTGAGCAGGAATCGAACCTACGACCTTCGAATAACGCGTTCGATGCTCTAACCACTGAGCTATCACAGCGGCCGTCCCTCCATCCACTTTTTTGGGGTTTATATGTGAATTTAGAAGTAGGAGTGACAGTCAGCGCCATCTATAAGCCAAATAACGAGTGTGAAAACACTCTTATTCGCATGTTTTGGCGTCACGTAGCACGTGAATTTATTATGAGCAGGCAGCTGATTAATTGTCCCTCTTATACAACCTAAACACACCAAGTCTGCCAGTACGAGACCCTCGTTCAATGAAAAAAGGGAGAGAAGTGTATACCTAAGGGCTCGTATTTCCGTGGTTTAACACAGTATTAATGAGATATAACAGACAGTAATGCCAAGGAATGTACAGGGGAAGTTATTAGAACCAATGGAATGTAAATAAGAAGACAAAAGAAAGAAAAGTGGATGAAAAAATTACCAGCTGTGAGCAGGAATCGAACCTACGACCTTCGAATAACGCGTTCGATGCTCTAACCACTGAGCTATCACAGCGGCCGTCCCTCCATCCACTTTTTTGGGGGTCTATATGTAAATTTAGAAGTAGGAGTGACAGTCAGCGCCATCTATAAGCCAAACAACGAGTGTGAAAACACTCTTATTCGCATGTTTTGGCGTCACTTAGCACGTGAACTTATAATGAGCGGGCAGCTGAATAATTGTCCCTCTTATACAACCTAAACACACCAAGTCTGCCAGTACGAGACCCTCGTTCAATGAAATAAGGGAGAGAAGTGTATACCTAAGGGCTCGTATTTCCGTGGTTTAACACAATATTACTGAGATATAACAGACAGTAATGCCAAGGAACGTACAGGGGAAGTTATTTGAACCAATGGAATGTATATAAGAAGAAAGAAAAGTGGATGAAAAAATTACCAGCTGTGAGCAGGAATCGAACCTACGACCTTCGAATAACGCGTTCGATGCTCTAACCACTGAGCTATCACAGCGGCCGTCCCTCCATCCACTTTTTTTTGGGGTTTATATGTGAATTTAGAAGTAGGAGTGACAGTCAGCGCCATCTATAAGCCAAACAACGAGTGTGAAAACACTCTTATTCGCATGTTTTGGCGTCACGTAGCACGTGAACTTATTATGAGCGGGCAGCTGATTAATTGTCCCTCTTATACAACCTAAACACACCAAGTCTGCCAGTACGAGACCCTCATTCAATGAAATAAGGGAGAGAAGTGTATACCTAAGGGCTCGTATTTCCGTGCTTTAACACAATTTTAATGAGATATAACAGAGAGTAATGCCAAGGAACGTACAGGGGAAGTTATTAGAACCAATGGAATGTAAATAAGAAGAAAGAAGAAAGAAAAGTGGATGAAAACATTACCAGCTGTGAGCAGGAATCGAACCTACGACCTTCGAATAACGCGTTCGATGCTCTAACCACTGAGCTATCACAGCGGCCGTCCCTCCATCCACTTTTTTGGGGTTTATATGTGAATTTAGAAGTAGGAGTGACAGTCAGCGCCATCTATAAGCCAAATAACGAGTGTGAAAACACTCTTATTCGCATGTTTTGGCGTCACGTAGCACGTGAATTTATTATGAGCAGGCAGCTGATTAATTGTCCCTCTTATACAACCTAAACACACCAAGTCTGCCAGTACGAGACCCTCGTTCAATGAAAAAAGGGAGAGAAGTGTACACCTAAGGGCTCGTATTTCCGTGGTTTAACACAGTATTAATGAGATATAACAGACAGTAATGCCAAGGAATGTACAGGGGAAGTTATTAGAACCAATGGAATGTAAATAAGAAGACAAAAGAAAGAAAAGTGGATGAAAAAATTACCAGCTGTGAGCAGGAATCGAACCTACGACCTTCGAATAACGCGTTCGATGCTCTAACCACTGAGCTATCACAGCGGCCGTCCCTCCATCCACTTTTTTGGGGGTCTATATGTAAATTTAGAAGTAGGAGTGACAGTCAGCGCCATCTATAAGCCAAACAACGAGTGTGAAAACACTCTTATTCGCATGTTTTGGCGTCACTTAGCACGTGAACTTATAATGAGCGGGCAGCTGAATAATTGTCCCTCTTATACAACCTAAACACACTAAGTCTGCCAGTACGAGACCCTCGTTCAATGAAATAAGGAAGAGAAGTGTATACCTAAGGGCTCGTCTTTCCGTGGTTTAACACAATATTACTGAGATATAACGGACAGTAATGCCAAGGAATGTACAGGGGAAGCTATTAGAACCAATCGAATGTAAATAAGAAGAAAGAAGAAAGAAAAGTGGATGAAATAATTACCAGCTGTTAGCAGGAATCGAACCTACGACCTTCGAATAACGCGTTCGATGCTCTAACCACTGAGCTATCACAGCGGCCGTACCTCCATTCACTTTTTTGGGGGGTTTATATGTGAATTTAGAAGTAGGAGTGACAGTCAGTGGCATCTATAAGCCAAACAACGAGTGTGAAAACACTCTTATTCGCATGTTTTGGCGTCACGTAGCACGTGAACTTATTATGAGCGGGCAGCTGAATAATTGTCCCTCTTATACAACCTAAACACACCAAGTCTGCCACTACGAGACCTTCGTTCAATAAAATAAGGGAGAGAAGTGTATACCTAAGGGCTCGTATTTCCCTGGTTTAACACAATAATAATGTGATATAACAGATAGTCATGCCAAGGAATGTACAGGGGAAGTTATTAGAACCAATGGAATGTAAATAAGAAGAAAGAAGAAAAAAATGTGGATGAAAAAATTACCAGCTGTGAGCAGGAATTGAACCTACGACCTTCGAATAACGCGTTCGATGCTCTAACCACTGAGCTATCACAGCGGCCGTCCCTCCATCAACTTTTTTGGGGGTTTATATGTGAATTTAGAAGTAGGAGTGACAGTCAGCGCCATCTATAAGCCAAACAACCAGTGTGAAAACACTCTTATTCGCATGTTTTGGCGTCACGTAGCACGTGAACTTATTATGAGCGGGCAGCTGATCAATTGTCCCTCTTATACAACCTAAACACACCAAGTCTGCCCTTACGAAACCCTCGTTCAATGAAATAAGGGAGAGAAGTGTATACCTAAGGGCTCGTATTTCCGTGGTTTAACACAATAATAATGAGATATAACAGACAGTAATGCGAAGGAATGTACAGGGGAATGTATTAGAACCAATGGAATGTAAATAAAAAGAAAGAAGAAAGAAAAGTGGATGAAAAAATTACCAGCCTTGAGCAGGAATTGAACCTACGACCTTCGAATAACGCGTTCGATGCTCTAACGACTGAGCTGTCACAGCGGCCGTCCCTCCATCCACTTTTTTGGGGGGTTTATATGTGAATTTAGAAGTAGGAGTGACAGTCAGCGCCATCTATAAGCCAAACAACGAGTGTGAAAACACTCTTATTCGCATGTTTTGGCGTCGCGTAGCACGTGAACTTATTATGAGCGGGCAGCTGATTAATTGTCCCTCTCATACAACCTAAACACACCAAGTCTGCCAGTACGAGACCCTCGTTCAATGAAATAAGGGAGAGAAGTGTATACCTAAGGGCTCGTATTTCCGTGGTTTAACACAATATTAATGAGATATAACAGACAGTAATGCCAAGGAATGTACAGGGGAATGTATTAGAACCAATGCAATGTAAATAAGAAGAAAGAAGAAAGAAAAGTGGATGAAAAAATTACCAGCCTTGAGCAGGAATTGAACCTACGACCTTTGAATAACGCGCTCGATGCTCTAACGACTGAGCTATCACAGCGGCCGTCCCTCCATCCACATTTTTGGGGGTCTATATGTGAATTTAGAAGTAGGAGTGACAGTCAGCGCACTCTATAAGCCAAACAACCAGTGTGAAAACAATCTTATTCGCATGTTTTGGCGTCACGTAGCACGTGAACTTATTATGAGCGGGCAGCTGAATAATTGTCCCTCTTATACAACCTAAACACACCAAGTCTGCCAGTACGAGACCCTCGTTCAATGAAATAAGGGAGAGAAGTGTATACCTAAGGGCTCGTCTCTCCGTGGTTAAACACAATATTACTGAGATATAACAGACAGTAATGCCAAGGAATGTACAGGGGAAGTTATTAGAACCAATCTAATGTAAATAAGAAGATAGAAGAAAGAAAACTGGATGAAAAAGTTACCAGCTGTGAGCAGGAATCGAACCTACGACCTTCGAATAACGCGTTCGATGCTCTAACCACTGAGCTATCACAGCGGCCGTCCCTCCTTCCACTTTTTTGGGGGTTTATATGTGAATTTAGAAGTAGGAGTGACAGTCAGCGCCATCAATAGGCCAAACAACGAGTGTGAAAACACTCTTATTCGCATGTTTTGGCGTGACGTAGCACGTGAACTTATTATGATCGGGCAGCTGAATAATTGTCCCTCTTATACAACCTAAACACACCAAGTCTGCCAGTACGAGACCCATATTCA
This sequence comes from Rhipicephalus microplus, assembly GCF_043290135.1. Classification (NCBI taxonomy): domain Eukaryota; kingdom Metazoa; phylum Arthropoda; class Arachnida; order Ixodida; family Ixodidae; genus Rhipicephalus; species Rhipicephalus microplus. The sequence continues at coordinate 67,134,451 of NC_134707.1, read as the reverse complement.
ATGAAATAAGGGAGAGAAGTGTATACCTAAGGGCTCGTATTTCCGTGCTTTAACACAATATTAATGAGATTTATCAGACAGTAATGCCAAGGAATGTACAGGGGAAGTTATCAGAACCAATGGAATGTAAATAAGGAGAAAGAAGAAAGAAAAGTGGATGAAAAAATTACCAGCTGTGAGCAGGAATAGAACCTACGACCTTCGAATAACGCGTTTGATGGTCTGACCACTGAGCTATCAAAGCGGCCTTCCCTCCATCCACTTTTTTGGGGGTCTATATGTGAATTTAGAAGTAGGAGTGACAGTCAGCGCCATCTATAAGCCAAACAACGAGTGTGAAAACACTCTTGTTCGCATGTTTTGGCGTCACGTAGCACGTGAATTTATTATGAGCGGGCAGCTGATTAATTGTCCCTCTTATACAACCTAAACACACCAAGTCTGCCAGTACGAGACCCTCGTTCAATAAAAAAGGGAGAAAAGTGTATACCTAAGGGCTCGTATTTCCGTGGTTTAACACAATATTAATGCGATATAACAGACAGTAATGCCAAGGATTGTACAGTGGAAGTTATTAGAACCAATGGAATGTAAATAAGAAGAAAGAAAAAAAATGGATGAAAAAATTACCAGCTGTGAGCAGGAATCGAACCTACGACCTTCGAATAACGCGTTCGATGCTCTAACCACTGAGCTATCACAGCGGCCGTCCCTCCATCCACCTTTTTTTGGGGTTTATATGTGAATTTAGAAGTAGGAGTGACAGTCAGCGCCATCTATAAGCCAAACAACGAGTGTGAAAACACTCTTATTCGCATGTTTTGGTGTCACGTAGCACGTGAACTTATTATGAGCGGGCAGCTGAATAATTGTCCCTCTTATACAACCTAAACACACCAAGTCTGCCAGTACGAGACCCTCGTTCAATGAAATAAGGGAGAGAAGTGTATACCTAAGGGCTCGTATTTCCGTGGTTTAACACAATATTACTGAGATATAACAGACAGTAATGCCAAGGAATGTACAGGGGAAGTTATTTGAACCAATGGAATGTATATAAGAAGAAAGAAAAGTGGATGAAAAAATTACCAGCTGTGAGCAGGAATCGAACCTACGACCTTCGAATAACGCGTTCGATGCTCTACCCACTGAGCTATCACAGCGGCCGTCCCTCCATCCACTTTTTTTGGGGGTTTATATGTGAATTTAGAAGTAGGAGTGACAGTCAGCGCCATCTATAAGCCAAACAACGAGTGTGAAAACACTCTTATTCGCATGTTTTGGCGTCACGTAGCACGTGAACTTATTATGAGCGGGCAGCTGATTAATTGTCCCTCTTATACAACCTAAACACACCAAGTCTGCCAGTACGAGACCCTCATTCAATGAAATAAGGGAGAGAAGTGTATACCTAAGGGCTCGTATTTCCGTGGTTTAACACAATATTAATGAGATATAACAGACAGTAATGCCAAGGAATGTACAGGGGAAGTTATTAGAACCAATGGAATGTAAATAAAAAGAAAGAAGAAAGAAAAGTTGATGAAGAAATTACAAGCTGTGAGCAGGAATCGAACCTACGACCTTCGAATAACGCGTTCGATGCTCTAACCACTGAGCTATCACAGCGGCCGTCCCTCCATCCACTTTTTTGGGGGGTTTATATGTGAATTTAGAAGTAGGAGTGACAGTCAGCGCCATCTATAAGCCAAACAACGAGTGTGAAAACACTCTTATTCGCATGTTTTGGCGTCGCGTAGCACGTGAACTTAATATGAGCGGGCAGCTGAATAATTGTCCCTCTTATACAACCTAAACACACCAAGCCTGCCAGTACGAGACCCTCGTTCAATGAAATAAGGGAGAGAAGTGTATACCTAAGGGCTCGTATTTCCGTGGTTTAACACAATAATAATGTGATATAACAGATAGTCATGCCAAGGAATGTACAGGGGAAGTTATTAGAACCAATGGAATGTAAATAAGAAGAAAGAAGAAAGAAAAGTGGATGAAAAAATTACCAGCTGTGAGCAGGAATATACACTACGACCTTCGAATAACGCGTTCGATGCTCTAACCACTGAGCTATCACAGCGGCCGTCTCTCCATCCACTTTTTTGGGTGTTTATATGTGAATTTAGAAGTAGGCGTGACAGTCAGCGCCATCTATAAGCCAAACAACGAGTGTGAAAACACTCTTATTCGCATGTTTTGGCGTCCCGTAGCACGTGAACTTATTATGAGCGGGCAGCTGATTAATTGTCCCTCTCATACAACCTAAACACACCAAGTCTGCCAGTACGAGACCCTCGTTCAATGAAATAAGGGAGAGAAGTGTATACCTAAGGGCTCGTATTTCCGTGGTTTAACACAATATTACTGAGATATAACAGACAGTAATGCCAAGGAATGTACAGGGGAAGGTATTAGAACCAATAGAATGTAAATAAGGCGAAAGAAGAAAGAAAAGTGGATGAAAAAATTACCAGCTGTGAGCAGGAATCGAACCTACGACCTTCGAATAACGCGTTCGATGCTCTAACCACTGAGCTATCACAGCGGCTGTCCCTCCATCCACTTTTTTTCGAGGTTTATATGTGAATTCAGAAGTAGGCGTGACAGTCTGCGCCATCTATAAGCCAAACAACGAGTGTGAAAACACTCTTATTCGCATGTTTTGGTGTCACGTAGCACGTGAACTTATTATGAGCGGGCAGCTGATTAATTGTCCCTCTTACACAACCTAAACACACCAAGTCTGCCAGTACGAGACCCTGGTTCAAAGAATTAAGGGAGAGAAGTGTATACCTAAGGGCTCGTATTTCCGTGGTTTAAAACAATATTAATGAGATATAACAGACAGTAATGCCAAGGAATGTACAGGGGAATGTATTAGAACCAATGGAATGTAAATAAGAAGAAAGAAGAAAAAAAAGTGGATGAAAGAATTACCAGCTGTGAGCAGGAATCGAACCTACGACCTTCGAATAACGCGTTCGATGCTCTAACCACTGAGCTATCACAGCGGCCGTCCCTCCTTCCACTTTTTTTGGGGTTTATATGTGAATTTAGAAGTAGGAGTGACAGTCAGCGCCATCTATAAGCCAAACAACGAGTGCGAAAACACTCTTATTCGCATGTTTTGGCGACACGTAGCACGTGAATTTATTATGAGCGGGTAGCTGATTAATTGTCCCTCTTATACAACCTAAACACACCAAGTCTGCCAGTACGAGACCCTTATTCAATGAAATAAGGGAGAGAAGTGTATACCTAAGGGCTCGTATTTCCGTGCTTTAACACAATATTAATGAGATTTAACAGACAGTAATGCCAAGGAATGTACAGGGGAAGTTATTAGAACCAATGGAATGTAATTAGGGAGAAAGAAGAAAAAAAAGTGGATGAAAAAATTACCAGCTGTGAGCAGGAATCGAACCTACGACCTTCGAATAACGCGTTCGATGCTCTAACCACTGAGCTATCACAGCGGCCGTCCCTCCATTCACCTTTTTTGGGGGTTTATACGTGAATTTAGAAGTAGGAGTGACAGTCAGCGCCATCTATAAGCCAAACAACGAGTGTGAAAACACTCTTATTCGCATGTTTTGGCGTCACGTAGCACGTGAACTTATTATGAGCGGGCAGCTGATTAATTGTCCCTCTTATACAACCTAAACACACCAAGTCTGCCAGTACGAGACCCTCGTTCAATGAAATAAGGGAGAGAAGTGTATACCTAAGGGCTCGTATTTCCGTGGTTTAACACAATATTACTGAGATATAACAGACAGTAATGCCAAGGAATGTACAGGGGAAGTTGTTTGAACCAATGGAATGTATATAAGAAGAAAGAAAAGTGGATGAAAAAATTACCAGCTGTGAGCAGGAATCGAACCTACGACCTTCGAATAACGCGTTCGATGCTCTAACCACTGAGCTATCACAGCGGCCGTCCCTCCATCCACTTTTTTTGGGGTTTATATGTGAATTTAGAAGTAGGAGTGACAGTCAGCTCCATCTATAAGCCAAACAACGAGTGTGAAAACACTCTTATTCGCATGTTTTGGCGTCACGTAGCGCGTGAACTTATTATGAGCGGGCAGCTGATTAATTGTCCCTCTTATACAACATAACACACCAAGTCTGCCAGTACGAGACCCTCGTTCAATGAAATAAGGGAGAGAAGTGTATACCTAAGGGCTCGTATTTCCGTGGTTTAACACAATATTACTGAGATATAACAGACAGTAATGCCAAAGAATGTACAGGGGAAGTTGTTTGAACCAATGGAATGTATATAAGAAGAAAGAAAAGGGGATGCAAAAATTACCAGCTGTGAGCAGGAATCGAACCTACGACCTTCGAATAACGCGTTCGATGCTCTAACCACTGAGCTATCACAGCGGCCGTCCCTCCATCCACTTTTTTGGGGGGTTTATATGTGAATTTAGAAGTAGGAGTGACAGTCAGCGCCATCTATAAGCCAAACAACGAGTGTGAAAACACTCTTATTCGCATGTTTTGGCGTCGCGTAGCACGTGAACTTATTATGAGCGGGCAGCTGAATAATTGTCCCTCTTATACAACCTAAACACACCAAGCCTGCCAGTACGAGACCCTCGTTCAATGAAATAAGGGAGAGAAGTGTATACATAAGGGCTCGTATTTCCGTGGTTTAACACAATAATAATGTGATATAACAGATAGTCATGCCAAGGAATGTACAGGGGAAGTTATTAGAACCAATGGAATGTAAATAAGAAGAAAGAAGAAAGAAAAGTGGATGAAAAAATTACCACCTGTGAGCAGGAATATACCCTACGACCTTCGAATAACGCGTTCGATGCTCTAACCACTGAGCTATCACAGCGGCCGTCCCTCCATCCACTTTTTTTGGGGGTTTATATGTGAATTTAGAAGTAGGAGTGACAGTCAGCGCCATCTATAAGCCAAACAACGAGTGTGAAAACACTCTTATTCGCATGTTTTGGCGTCCCGTAGCACGTGAACTTGTTATGAGCGGGCAGCTGATTAATTGTCCCTCTCATACAACCTAAACACACCAAGTCTGCCAGTACGAGACCCTCGTTCAATGAAATAAGGGAGAGAAGTGTATACCTAAGGGCTCGTATTTCCGTGGTTTAACACAATATTACTGAGATATAACAGACAGTAATGCCAAGGAATGTACAGGGGAAGGTATTAGAACCAATAGAATGTAAATAAGGCGAAAGAAGAAAGAAAAGTGGATGAAAAAATTACCAGCTGTGAGCAGGAATCGAACCTACGACCTTCAAATAACGCGTTCGATGCTCTAACCACTGAGCTATCACAGCGGCCGTCCCTCCATCCACTTTTTTTCGGGGTTTATATGTGAATTTAGAAGTAGGCGTGACAGTCTGCGCCATCTATAAGCCAAACAACAAGTGTGAAAACACTCTTATTCGCATGTTTTGGTGTCACGTAGCACGTGAACTTATTATGAGCGGGCAGCTGATTAATTGTCCCTCTTACACAACCTAAACACACCAAGTCTGCCAGTACGAGACCCTCGTTCAATGAATTAAGGGAGAGAAGTGTATACCTAAGGGCTCGTATTTCCGTGGTTTAACACAATAATAATGAGATATAACAGACAGTAATGCCAAGGAATGTACAGGAGAATGTATTAGAACCAATGGAATGTAAATAAGAAGAAAGAAGAAAAAAAAGTGGATGAAAGAATTACCAGCTGTGAGCAGGAATCGAACCTACGACCTTCGAATAACGCGTTCGATGCTCTAACCACTGAGCTATCACAGCGGCCGTCCCTCCTTCCACTTTTTTTGGGGTTTATATGTGAATTTAGAAGTAGGAGTGACAGTCAGCGCCATCTATAAGCCAAACAACGAGTGCGAAAACACTCTTATTCGCATGTTTTGGCGACACGTAGCACGTGAATTTATTATGAGCGGGCAGCTGATTAATTGTCCCTCTTATACAACCTAAACACACCAAGTCTGCCAGTACGAGACCCTTATTCAATGAAATAAGGGAGAGAAGTGTATACCTAAGGGCTCGTATTTCCGTGCTTTAACACAATATTAATGAGATTTAACAGATAGTAATGCCAAGGAATGTACAGGGGAAGTTATTAGAACCAATGGAATGTAATTAGGGAGAAAGAAGAAAGAAAAGTGGATGAAGAAATTACCAGCTGTGAGCAGGAATCGAACCTACGACCTTCGAATAACGCGTTCGATGCTCTGACCACTGAGCTATCACAGCGGCCGTCCCTCCATCCACTTTTTTTGGGGGTCTATATGTGAATTTAGAAGTAGGAGTGACAATCAGCGCCATCTATAAGCCAAACAACGAGTGTGAAAACACTCTTATTCGCATGTTTTGGCGTCACGTAGCACGTGAATTTATTATGAGCGGGCAGCTGATTAATTGTCCCTCTTATACAACCTAAACACACCAAGTCTGCCAGTACGAGACCCTCGTTCAATGAAAAAAGGGAGAGAAGTGTATACCTAAGCGCTCGTATTTCCATGGTTTAACACAATATTAATGCGATATAACAGACAGTAATGCCAAGGAATGTACAGGGGAAGTTATTAGAACCAATGGAATGTAAATAAGAAGAAAGAAAAAAGAAAAGTGGATGAAAAAATTACCAGCTGTGAGCAGGAATCGAACCTACGACCTTCGAATAACGCGTTCGATGCTCTAACCACTGAGCTATCACAGCGGCCGTCCCTCCATTCACCTTTTTTTGGGGTTTATATGTGAATTTAGAAGTAGGAGTGACAGTCAGCGCCATCTATAAGCCAAACAACGAGTGTGAAAACACTCTTATTCGCATGTTTTGGCGTCACGTAGCACGTGAACTTATTATGAGCGGGCAGCTGATTAATTGTCCCTCTTATACAACCTAAACACACCAAGTCTGCCAGTATGAGACCCTCGTTCAATGAAATAAGGGAGAGAAGTGTATACCTAAGGGCTCGTATTTCCGTGGTTTAACACAATATTACTGAGATATAACAGACAGTATTGCCAAGGAATGTACAGGGGAAGTTATTTGAACCAATGGAATGTATATAAGAAGAAAGAAAAGTGGATGAAAAAATTACCAGCTGTGAGCAGGAATCGAACCTACGACCTTCGAATAACGCGTTCGATGCTCTAACCACTGAGCTATCACAGCGGCCGTCCCTCCATCCACTTTTTTGGGGTTTATATGTGAATTTAGAAGTAGGAGTGACAGTCAGCGCCATCTATAAGCCAAACAACGAGTGTGAAAACACTCTTATTCGCATGTTTTGGCGTCACGTAGCACGTGAACTTATTATGAGCGGGCAGCTGATTAATTGTCCCTCTTATACAACCTAAACACACCAAGTCTGCCAGTACGAGACCCTCATTCAATGAAATAAGGGAGAGAAGTGTATACCTAAGGGCTCGTATTTCCGTGCTTTAACACAATATTAATGAGATTTAACAGACAGTAATGCCAAGGAATGTACAGGGGAAGTTATTAGAACCAAAGGAATGTAAATAAGGAGAAAGAAGAAAGAAAAGTCGATGAAAAAATTACCAGCTGTGAGCAGGAATCGAACCTACGACCTTCGAATAACGCGTTCGATGCTCTAACCACTGAGCTATCACAGCGGCCGTCCCTCCATCCACTTTTTTGTGGGTCTATATGTGAATTTAGAAGTAGGAGTGACAGTCAGCGCCATCTATAAGCCAAACAACGAGTGTGAAAACACTCTTATTCGCATGTTTTGGCGTCACGTAGCGCGTGAACTTATTATGAGCGGGCAGCTGATTAATTGTCCCTCTTATACAACCTAAACACACCAAGTCTGCCAGTACGAGACCCTCGTTCAATGAAATAAGGGAGAGAAGTGTATACCTAAGGGCTCGTATTTCCGTGGTTTAACACAATGATAATGAGATTTAACAGACAGTAATGCCAAGGAATGTACAGGGGAAGTTATTAGAACCATTGGAATGTATATAAGTAGAAAGAAGAAAGAAAAGTGGATGAAAAAATTACCAGCTGTGAGCAGGAATCGAACCTACGACCTTCGAATAACGCGTTCGATGCTCTAACCACTGAGCTATCACAGCGGCCGTCCCTCCATCCACTTTTTTGGGGGTTTATATGTGAATTTAGAAGTAGGAGTGACAGTCAGCGCCATCTATAAGCCAAACAACGATTGTGAAAACACTCTTATTCGCATGTTTTGGCGTCAAGTAGCACGTGAACTTATTATTAGCGGGCAGCTGATTAATTGTCCCTCTTATACAACCTAAACACAACAAGTCTGCCAGTACGAGACCCTCGTTCAATGAATTAATGGAGAGAAGTGTATACCTAAGGGCTCGTATTTCCGTGGTTTAACACAATATTAATGAGATATAACAGACAGTAATGCCAAGGAATGTACAGGGGAAGTTATTAGAACCAATGGAATGTAAATAAGGAGAAAGAAGAAAGAAAAGTGGATGAAAAAATTACCAGCTGTGAGCAGGAATCGAACCTACGACCTTCGAATAACGCGTTCGATGCTCTAACCACTGAGCTATCACAGCGGCCGTCCCTCCATCCACTTTTTTGGGGGTTTATATGTGAATTTAGAAGTAGGAGTGACAGTCAGCGCCATCTATAAGCCAAATAACCAGTGCGAAAACACTCTTATTCGCATGTTTTGGCGTCACGTAGCACGTGAATTTATTATGAGCAGGCAGCTGATTAATTGTCCCTCTTACACAACCTAAACACACCAAGTCTGCCAGTACGAGACCCTCGTTCAATGAAAAAAGGGAGAGAAGTGTATACCTAAGGGCTCGTATTTCCGTGGTTTAACACAATATTAATGAGATATAACAGACAGTAATGCCAAGGAATGTACAGGGGAAGTTATTAGAACCAATGGAATGTAAATAAGAAGACAGAAGAAAGAAAAGTGGATGAAAAAATTACCAGCTGTGAGCAGGAATCGAACCTACGACCTTCGAATAACGCGTTCGATGCTCTAACCACAGAGCTATCACAGCGGCCGTCCCTCCATCCACTTTTTTTGGGGTTTATATGTGAATTTAGAAGTAGGAGTGACAGTCAGCGCCATCTATAAGCCAAACAACGAGTGTGAAAACACTCTTATTCGCATGTTTTGGCGTCACGTAGCACGTGAACTTATTATGAGCGGGCAGCTGATTAATTGTCCCTCTTATACAACCTAAACACACCAAGTCTGCCAGTACGAGACCCTCATTCAATGAAATAAGGGAGAGAAGTGTATACCTAAGGGCTCGTATTTCCGTGCTTCAACACAATATTAATGAGATTTAACAGACAGTAATGCCAAGGAATGTACAGGGGAAGTTATTAGAACCAAAGGAATGAAAATAAGGAGAAAGAAGGAAGAAAAGTGGATAAAAAAATTACCAGCTGTGAACAGGAATCGAACCTACGACCTTCGAATAACGCGTTCGATGCTCTAACCACTGAGCTAACACAGCGGCCGTCCCTCCATCCACTTTTTTTGGGGGTCTATATGTGAATTTAGAAGTAGGAGTGACAGTCAGCGCCATCTATAAGCCAAACAACGAGTGTGAAAACACTCTTATTCGCATGTTTTGGCGTCACGTAGCACGTGAACTTATTATGAGCGGGCAGCTGGTTAATTGTCCCTCTTAGACAACCTAAACACACCAAGTCTGCCAGTACGAGACCCTCGTTCAATGAAATAAGGGAGAGAAGTGTATACCTAAGGGCTCGTATTTCCGTGGTTCAACACAATATTAATCAGATATAACAGACAGTAATGCCAAGGAATGTACAGGGGAAGTTATTAGAACCAATGGAATGTAAATAGGAAGAAAGAAGAAAGAAAAGTGGATGAAAAAATTACCAGCTTTGAGCAGGAATCGAACCTACGACCTTCGAATAACGCGTTCGATGCTCTAACCACTGAGCTATCACAGCGGCCGTCCCTCCATCCACTTTTTTGGGGGGTTTATATGTGAATTTAGAAGTAGGATTGACAGTCAGCGCCATCTATAAGCCAAACAACGAGTGTGAAAACACTCTTATTCGCATAGTTTGGCGTCACGTAGCACGTGAACTTATTATGAGCGGGCAGCTGATTAATTGTCCCTCTTATACAAGCTAAACACACCAAGTCTGCCAGTACGAGACCCTCGTTCAATGAAATAAGGGAGAGAAGTGTATACCTAAGGGCTCGTATTTCCATGGTTTAACACAATAATAATGAGATATAACAGACAGTAATGCCAAGGAATGTACAGGGGAAGTAATTAGAACCAATGAAATGTAAATAAGAAGAAAGAAGAAAGAAAAGTGGATGAAAAAATTACCAGCTGTGAGCGGGAATCGAACCTACGACCTTCGAATAACGCGTTCGATGCTCTAACCACTGAGCTATCACAGCGGCCGTACCTCCATTCACTTTTTTGGGGGGTTTATATGTGAATTTAGAAGTAGGAGTGACAGTCAGCGCCATCTATAAGCCAAACAACGAGTGTGAAAACACTCTTATTCGCATGTTTTGGCGTCACGTAGCACGTGAACTTATTATGAGCGGGCAGCTGATTAATTGTCCCTCTTATACAACCTAAACACACCAAGTCTGCCAGTACGAGACCCTCGTTCAATGAAATAAGGGAGAGAAGTGTATACCTAAGGGCTCGTATTTCCGTGGTTTAACACAATATTAATGAGATATAACAGACAGTAATGACAAGGAATGTACAGGGGAAGTTATTAAAACCAATGGAATGTAAATAAGAAGAAAGAAGAAAGAAAAGGGGATGCAAAAATTACCAGCTGTGAACAGGAATCGAACCTACGACCTTCGAATAACGCGTTCGATGCTCTAACCACTGAGCTATCACAGCGGCCGTCCCTCCTTCCACTTTTTTTAGGGTTTATATGTGAATTTAGAAAAGTAGGAGTGACAGTCAGCGCCATCTATAAGCCAAACAACGAGTGTGAAAACACTCTTATTCGCATGTTTTGGCGACACGTAGCACGTGAATTTATTATGAGCGGGCAGCTGATTAATTGTCCCTCTTATACAACCTAAACACACCAAGTCTGCCAGTACGAGACCCTTATTCAATGAAATAAGGGAGAGAAGTGTATACCTAAGGGCTCATATTTCCGTGCTTTAACACAATATTAATGAGATTTAACAGACAGTAATGCCAAGGAATGTACAGGGGAAGTTATTAGAACCAATGGAATGTAATTAGGGAGAAAGAAGAAAGAAAAGTCGATGAAAAAATTACCAGCTGTGAGCAGGAATCGAACCTACGACCTTCGAATAACGCGTTCGATGCTCTGATCACTGAGCTATCACAGCGGCCGTCCCTCCATCCACTTTTTTTGGGGGTCTATATGTGAATTTAGAAGTAGGAGTGACAGTCAGCGCCATCTATAAGCCAAACAACGAGTGTGAAAACACTCTTATTCGCATGTTTTGGCATCACGTAGCACGTGAATTTATTATGAGCGGGCAGCTGATTAATTGTCCCTCTTATACAACCTAAACACACCAAGTCTGCCAGTACGAGACCCTCGTTCAATGAAAAAAGGGAGAGAAGTGTATACCTAAGCGCTCGTATTTCCATGGTTTAACACAATATTAATGCGATATAACAGACAGTAATGCCAAGGAATGTACAGGGGAAGTTATTAGAACCAATGGAATGTAAATAAGAAGAAAGAAAAAAGAAAAGTGGATGAAAAAATTACCAGCTGTGAGCAGGAATCAAACCTACGACCTTCGAATAACGCGTTCGATGCTCTAACCACTGAGCTATCACAGCGGCCGTCCCTCCATTCACCTTTTTTGGGGTTTATATGTGAATTTAGAAGTAGGAGTGACAGTCAGCGCCATCTATAAGCCAAACAACGAGTGTGAAAACACTCTTATTCGCATGTTTTGGCGTCACGTAGCACGTGAACTTATTATGAGCGGGCAGCTGATTAATTGTCCCTCTTATACAACCTAAACACACCAAGTCTGCCAGTACGAGACCCTCGTTCAATGAAATAAGGGAGAGAAGTGTATACCTAAGGGCTCGTATTTCCGTGGTTTAACACAATATTACTGAGATATAACAGACAGTAATGCCAAGGAATGTACAGGGGAAGTTATTTGAAGCAATGGAATGTATATAAGAAGAAAGAAAAGTGGATGAAAAAATTACCAGCTGTGAGCAGGAATCGAACCTACGACCTCCGAATAACGCGTTCGATGCTCTAACCACTGAGTTATCACAGCGGCCGTCCCTCCATAAACTTTTTTGGGGTTTATATGTGAATTTAGAAGTAGGAGTGACAGTCAGCGCCATCTATAAGCCAAACAACGAGTGTGAAAACACTCTTATTCGCATGTTTTGGCGTCACGTAGCACGTGAACTTATTATGAGCGGGCAGCTGATTAATTGTCCCTCTTATACAACCTAAACACACCAAGTCTGCCAGTACGAGACCCTCATTCAATGAAATAAGGGAGAGAAGTGTATACGTAAGGGCTTGTATTTCCGTGCTTTAACACAATATTAATGAGATTTAACAGACAGTAATGCCAAGGAATGTACAGGGGAAGTTATTAGAACCAAAGGAATGTAAATAAGGAGAAAGAAGAAAGAAAAGTCGATGAAAAAATTACCAGCTGTGAGCAGGAATCAAACCTACGACCTTCGAATAACGCGTTCGATGCTCTAACCACTGAGCTATCACAGCGGCCGTCCCTCCATCCACTTTTTTTGTGGGTCTATATGTGAATTTAGAAGTAGGAGTGACAGTCAGCGCCATCTATAAGCCAAACAACGAGTGTGAAAACACTCTTATTCGCATGTTTTGGCGTCACGTAGCGCGTGAACTTATTATGAGCGGGCAGCTGATTAATTGTCCCTCTTATACAACCTAAACACACAAAGTCTGCCAGTACGAGACCCTCGTTCAATGAAATAAGGGAGAGAAGTATATACCTAAGGGCTCGTATTTCCGTGGTTTAACACAATAATAATGAGATTTAACAGACAGTAATGCCAAGGAATGTACAGGGGAAGTTATTAGAACCATTGGAATGTAAATAAGAAGAAAGAAGAAAGAAAAGTGGATGAAAAAATTACCAGCTGTGAGCAGGAATCGAACCTACGACCTTCGAATAACGCGTTCGATGCTCTAACCACTGAGCTATCACAGCGGCCGTCCCTCCATCCACTTTTTTGGGGGTTTATATGTCAATTTAGAAGTAGGAGTGACAGTCAGCGCCATCTATAAGCCAAATAACGAGTGCGAAAACACTCTTATTCGCATGTTTTGGCGTCACGTAGCACGTGAATTTATTATGAGCAGGCAGCTGATTAATTGTCCCTCTTACACAACCTAAACACACCAAGTCTGCCAGTACGAGACCCTCGTTCAATGAAAAAAGGGAGAGAAGTGTATACCTAAGGGCTCGTATTTCCGTGGTTTAACACAATAATAATGAGATATAACAGACAGTAATGCCAAGGAATGTACAGGTTAAGGTATTAGAACCAATGGAATGTAAATGAGAAGACAGAAGAAAGAAAAGTGGATGAAAAAATTACCAGCTGTGAGCAGGAATCGAACCTACGACCTTCGAATAACGCGTTCGATGCTCTAACCACAAAGCTATGACAGCGGCCGTCCCTCCATCCACTTTTTTTGGGGTTTATATGTGAATTTAGAAGTAGGAGTGACAGTCAGCGCCATCTATAAGCCAAACAACGAGTGTGAAAACACTCTTATTCGCATGTTTTGGCGTCACGTAGCACGTGAACTTATTATAAGCGGGCAGCTGATTAATTGTCCCTCTTATACAACCTAAACACACCAAGTCTGCCAGTACGAGACCCTCATTCAATGAAATAAGGGAGAGAAGTGTATACCTAAGGGCTCGTATTTCCGTGCTTTAACACAATATTAATGAGATTTAACAGACAGTAATGCCAAGGAATGTAGAGGGGAAGTTATTAGAACCAAAGGAATGTAAATAAGGAGAAAGAAGAAAGAAAAGTGGATGAAAAAATTACCAGCTGTGAGCAGGAATCGGACCTACGACCTTCGAATAACGCGTTCGATGCTCTAACCACTGAGCTAACACAGCGGCCGTCCCTCCATCCACTTTTTTGGGGGGTCTATATGTGAATTTAGAAGTAGGAGTGACAGTCAGCGCCATCTATAAGCCAAACAACGAGTGTGAAAACACTCTTATTCGCATGTTTTGGCGTCACGTAGCACGTGAACTTATTATGAGCGGGCAGCTGATTAATTGTCCCTCTTATACAACCTAAACACACCAAGTCTGCCAGTACGAGACCCTCGTTCAATGAAATAAGGGAGAGAAGTGTATACCTAAGGGCTCGTATTTCCGTGCTTTAACACAATATTAATGAGATTTAACAGACAGTAATGCCAAGGAATGTACAGGGGAAGTTATTAGAACCAAAGGAATGTAAATAAGGAGAAAGAAGAAAGAAAAGTCGATGAAAAAATTACCAGCTGTGAGCAGGAATCAAACCTACGACCTTCGAATAACGCGTTCGATGCTCTAACCACTGAGCTATCACAGCGGCCGTCCCTCCATCCACTTTTTTTGTGGGTCTATATGTGAATTTAGAAGTAGGAGTGACAGTCAGCGCCATCTATAAGCCAAACAACGAGTGTGAAAACACTCTTATTCGCATGTTTTGGCGTCACGTAGCGCGTGAACCTATTATGAGCGGGCAGCTGATTAATTGTCCCTCTTATACAACCTAAACACACCAAGTCTGCCAGTACGAGACCCTCGTTCAATGAAATAAGGGAGAGAAGTGTATACCTAAGGGCTCGTATTTCCGTGGTTTAACACAATAATAATGAGATTTAACAGACAGTAATGCCAAGGAATGTACAGGGGAAGTTATTAGAACCATTGGAATGTAAATAAGAAGAAAGAAGAAAGAAAAGTGGATGAAAAAATTACCAGCTGTGAGCAGGAATCGAACCTACGACCTTCGAATAACGCGTTCGATGCTCTAACCACTGAGCTATCACAGCGGCCGTCCCTCCATCCACTTTTTTGGGGGTTTATATGTCAATTTAGAAGTAGGAGTGACAGTCAGCGCCATCTATAAGCCAAATAACGAGTGCGAAAACACTCTTATTCGCATGTTTTGGCGTCACGTAGCACGTGAATTTATTATGAGCAGGCAGCTGATTAATTGTCCCTCTTATACAACCTAAACACACCAAGTCTGCCAGTACGAGACCCTCATTCAATAAAATAAGGGAGAGAAGTGTATACCTAAGGGCTCGTATTTCCGTGCTTTAACACAATATTAATGAGATTTAACAGACAGTAATGCCAAGGAATGTACAGGGGAAGTTATTAGAACCAAAGGAATGTAAATAAGGAGAAAGAAGAAAGAAAAGTGGATGAAAAAATTACCAGCTGTGAGCAGGAATCGGACCTACGACCTTCGAATAACGCGTTCGATGCTCTAACCACTGAGCTAACACAGCGGCCGTCCCTCCATCCACTTTTTTTGGGGGTCTATATGTGAATTTAGAAGTAGGAGTGACAGTCAGCGCCATCTATAAGCCAAACAACGAGTGTGAAAACACTCTTATTCGCATGTTTTGGCGTCACGTAGCACGTGAACTTATTATGAGCGGGCAGCTGGTTAATTGTCCCTCTTAGACAACCTAAACACACCAAGTCTGCCAGTACGAGACCCTCGTTCAATGAAATAAGGGAGAGAAGTGTATACCTAAGGGCTCGTATTTCCGTGGTTCAACACAATATTAATCAGATATAACAGACAGTAATGCCAAGGAATGTACAGGGGAAGTTATTAGAACCAATGGAATGTAAATAAGAAGAAAGAAGAAAGAAAAGTGGATGAAAAAATTACCAGCTTTGAGCAGGAATCGAACCTACGACCTTCGAATAACGCGTTCGATGCTCTAACCACTGAGCTATCACAGCGGCCGTCCCTCCATCCACTTTTTTGGGGGGGTTTATATGTGAATTGAGAAGTAGGATTGACAGTCAGCGCCATCTATAAGCCAAACAACGAGTGTGAAAACACTCTTATTCGCATAATTTGGCGTCACGTAGCACGTGAACTTATTATGAGCGGGCAGCTGATTAATTGTCTCTCTTATACAAGCTAAACACACCAAGTCTGCCAGTACGAGACCCTCGTTCAATGAAATAAGGGAGAGAAGTGTATACCTAAGGGCTCGTATTTCCGTGGTTTAACACAATAATAATGAGATATAACAGACAGTAATGCCAAGGAATGTACAGGGGAAGTTATTAGAACCAATGGAATGTAAATAAGAAGAAAGAAGAAAGAAAAGTGGATGAAAAAATTACCAGCTGTGAGCGGGAATCGAACCTACGACCTTCGAATAACGCGTTCGATGCTCTAACAACTGAGCTATCACAGCGGCCGTACCTCCATTCACTTTTTTGGGGGGTTTATATGTGAATTTAGAAGTAGGAGTGACAGTCAGCGCCATCTATAAGCCAAACAACGAGTGTGAAAACACTCTTATTCGCATGTTTTGGCGTCACGTAGCACGTGAACTTATTATGAGCGGGCAGCTGATTAATTGTCCCTCTTATACAACCTAAACACACCAAGTCTGCCAGTACGAGACCCTCGTTCAATGAAATAAGGGAGAGAAGTGTATACCTAAGGG
The DNA here is from genome assembly GCF_043290135.1 of Rhipicephalus microplus. NCBI lineage: Eukaryota > Metazoa > Arthropoda > Arachnida > Ixodida > Ixodidae > Rhipicephalus > Rhipicephalus microplus. Next base: position 67,117,698 of record NC_134707.1, on the reverse strand, counting down.
CTCGTATTTCCGTGGTTTAACACAATATTAATGAGATATAACAGACAGTAATGCCAAGGAATGTACGGGGGAAGTAATTAGAACCAATGGAATGTAAATAAGAAGAAAGAAGAAAGAAAAGGGGATGCAAAAATTACCAGCTGTGAGCAGGAATCGAACCTACGACCTTCGAATAACGCGTTCGATGCTCTAACCACTGAGCTATCACAGCGGCCGTCCCTCCATCCACTTTTTTTGGGGTTTATAAGTGAATTTAGAAGTAGGAGTGACAGTCAGCGCCATCTATAAGCCAAACAACGAGTGTGAAAACACTCTTATTCGCATGTTTTGGCGTCACGTAGCACGTGAACATATTATGAGCGCGCAGCTGATTAATTGTCTCTCTTATACAACCTAAACACACCAAGTCTGCCAGTACGAGATCCTCGTTCAATGAACAAAGGGAGAGAAGTGTATACCTAATGGCTCGTATTTCTGTGGTTTAACCCAATAATAATGAGATATAACAGACAGTAATGCCAATTAATGTACAGGGGAAGTTATTAGAACCAATGGAATGTAAATAAGAAGAAAGAAGAGAAAAAAGTGGATGAAAAAATTACCAGCTCTGTGCAGGAATCGAACCTATGGCCTTCGAATAACGCGTTCGATGCTCTAACCACTGAGCTATCACAGTGGCCGTCCCTCCATCCTTTTTTGGGGGGTTTATATGTGAATTTAGAAGTAGGAGTGACAGTCAGCGCCATCTATAAGCCAGAAAACGAGTGTGAAAACACTCTTATTCGCATGTTTTGGCGTCACGTAGCAAGTGAACTTATTATGAGCGGGCAGCTGATTAATTGTCCCTCTTATACAACCTAAACACACCAAGTCTGCCAGTACGAGACCCTCGTTCAATGAAATAAGGGAGAGAAGTGTATACCTAAGGGCTCGTATTTCCGTGGTTTAACACAATAATAATGAGATTTAACAGACACTAATGCCAAGGAATGTACAGGGGAAGTTATTAGAACCATTGGAATGTAAATAAGAAGAAAGAAGAAAGAAAAGTGGATGAAAAAATTACCAGCTGTGAGCAGGAATCGAACCTACGACCTTCGAATAACGCGTTCGATGCTCTAACCACTGAGCTATCACAGCGGCCGTCCCTCCATCCACTTTTTTGGGGGTTTATATGTGAATTTAGAAGTAGGAGTGACAGTCAGCGCCATCTATAAGCCAAACAACGATTGTGAAAACACTCTTATTCGCATGTTTTGGCGTCAAGTAGCACGTGAATTTATTATGAGCAGGCAGCTGATTAATTGTCCCTCTTACACAACCTAAACACACCAAGTCTGCCAGTGCGAGACCCTCGTTCAATGAAAAAAGGGAGAGAAGTGTATACCTAAGGGCTCGTATTTCCGTGGTTTAACACAATATTAATGAGATATAACAGACAGTAATGCCAAGGAATGTACAGGGGAAGTTATTAGAACCAATGGAATGTAAATAAGAAGACAGAAGAAAGAAAAGTGGATGAAAAAATTACCAGCTGTGAGCAGGAATCGAACCTACGACCTTCGAATAACGCGTTCGATGCTCTAACCACTGAGCTAACACAGCAACCGTCCCTCCATCCACTTTTTTTGGGGTCTATATGTGAATTTAGAAGTAGGAGTGACAGTCAGCGCCATCTATAAGCCAAACAACGAGTGTGAAAACACTCTTATTCGCATGTTTTGGCGTCACGTAGCACGTGAACTTATTATGAGCGGGCAGCTGGTTAATTGTCCCTCTTAGACAACCTAAACACACCAAGTTTGCCAGTACGAGACCCTCGTTCAATGAAATAAGGGAGAGAAGTGTATACCTAAGGGCTCGTATTTCCGTGGTTCAACACAATATTAATCAGATATAACAGACAGTGAGAGAGAAAAAGAGAGAAAATTTAATGCGGAAAGGCAGGGAGGTTAACCAGAAAACATATCCGGTTTGCTACCCTGCACTGGGGAAGGGGTAAAGGGGAAAGGGAGGAAGAGAAGCACAAACACACACACACACTCGCACACAGTAGTGTCACAATCGTTCAACGAGGCGGGTCGCTCGCAGAAAACTTCATCAGCGCCTTCGTTGCTTTCTGGCGTGAGGCTCGATCTTTCCGACATTCCAAGATTGACTGCTCAGAAAATGGCTGGTCGTCGAGGCGAGCAAACACTGCTGAGAGGGACTGTCGCTGAGAGCTGTACTGGGGGCACTGACATAAAATATGTTCAATTGTTTCGTCATTGTCGCAATGGTCGCATGTAGCGCTGTCTCTCATTCCGATGCGGCAGGCAAAAGCGTTCGTGAAAGACACCCCAAGCCACATACGGCAGAGAAGGGTCGTCTCGGATCGGGGTAGGCCAGATGGAATAGTAAGTCGTAGGCATGGGTCCAGGCGGTGAAGACGGGTGTGGAGAAAACCGGGCGTATTCCGCATAGACCTTGCGACATCCTGCGCAAGCGTATTAATCTTTGCTGCTGCGTCGCTTCTTGATAATGGAATAGGTTCCATCACTCCATTTTCGTGAGCATTCTTAGCTGCATTGTCGGCATGTTCGTTACCGATGATGCCGCAATGGCCTGGTAACCACTGAAAAGATATGTCATGTCCTTCGTCCATTAGGTGATGGTACAGTTGTCGTATTTCGAGCGCCAATTGGTCTTGAGGTCCACGACGTAGAGCATTGTGTAGACATTGGAGAGCTGGTTTCGAATCAGTAAAAATGCTCCATTTTTGTGGTGTCTCTTGGTCAATCCTGCGGAGTGCGCTGCGGAGTGCCGCGAGCTCCACGGCTGTCGATGTCGTCTTGTGTGACGTTCTGAACTGGATGGTTTCGGCTCTTGCTGGGAAGATCACAGCTCCTGCAGATCCTCCAACAGTTGTCGAGCCATCCGTGTAAAGTTTGACATGATCTTTGTATTCTTCGTGTAGCATGAGTAGAATCATCTGTTTTAAAGCTGGCGCCGAGAGCTCCGCCTTCTTGCGAATCCCCGGCACTGTCAAGCGCAGTTTTGGTCGGTCCAAGCACCAAGGAGGTGTTAGTATCCGTTCCGGAGGCGTGTAGACTGTTGGAAGGCACTCACGGAAAGTCAATACTCTCTTACAGAAGGAGGCACTCGGTCGATCTTCTGGAAGCGAAGCTAGGTGGTGGGCAGGGGCGCGAGCAAGGTGTCTAATATGAGCTCTAAGCACCTCCAAAGTAATGTGCACTGTGGCCGGATGATCTTTGGCGATTGCGATGGTTTCCGCTGTTGATGTACAGCGTGGTAATCCAAGACAAACTCTGAGTGCCTGGCCCTGGGCGTTTTCTATTGTGCGTATACTGCTTTTGCAAGCGTTCGTCAGAACCGGCAAGCTATACCGCAGGTACCCCAGAAACAGCGTTTTGTACAAATGCAACATCGCGTGCACTGATGTGCCCCACGTTTTGCCTCCGAGGAACTTGAAAAGTTGTGCGATGGCCGTTAGGCGCTTCTTTAGAGTGGCCACATGGGGACTCCAGCAGAGATTTCGATCGATCGTGACCCCCAAAAACCTGTGGGTCCTGGCGTAGCAGACACTGTGTCCATCGATGGTGATGGGAAATGACGTCATTGCCTTCCGCGTGAACGCGACCAGCGCCGATTTCTCAGGAGAAATCTCGAGGCCTTGTTCTCTAAGGTACGCCGATATTGAATTCGCTGCTTTCTGGAGTCTCGCACGTACCTGAGGACGTGTTACACCTGATGTCCAGGCACAAATATCATCTGCATAGAGAGATATCTGCACGGAATCTGGTATGCGTTCAACGAGACCGATCAGAACCAGGTTGAACAGTGTGGGGCTCAATACACCACCTTGAGGAACACCACGGTGTGTATAATGTTCAGAAGTCGGCCCATCATCAGTTTGCATAAACAATGATCTCATATGTAGGTAGCATTGGATCCAGCGGTACACTCGCCCACCCAAACCAACTGACTCGAGGGCGTCAAGTATGGCTTCATGAGAAACATTGTCATATGCTCCTTTGACATCTAAAAATAGTGCGACAGATAACCGTCTGCTCATTTTCTGGTGTTGTACGTAGGTCACCAGGTCAATGACATTGTCAATGGAGCTCCGAAGACGACGAAAACCGGCCATGGCGTCTGGATATATTCTATGGCGTTCTAGGAACCACTCGAGTCTGGCAAGGATCATTCGCTCCATCAGCTTCCCTACGCAACTAGCCAGCGCTATTGGGCGGTATGATGTCAGCTCTAGAGGCGATTTTCCAGGTTTGAGAAGTGCAACCAACCGGCTTGTTTTCCACTCTCTGGGGACCGTTCCATCTCTCCAAGACTCATTGAATACTTCCAGCAAAGCACTTCGTGCTCGATCACCGAGATTGCATAATAGGCGGTATGATATGCCATCCGGCCCAGGCGATGACGATCGATTGCATGAAGCAAGAGCCATATTCAGTTCTTCCATTGAAAAAGGCAGGTCCAGGTGCGGGTCCAGTGAATGTGGCGTGTAATCAGCAGTAAGGGCTTCTGTGCAATTTGGCGGGCCCGCAATCTTCCTACAAAAGTCTTCCGCTACCTCGATATCCCTTCTATTTTGGAAAAGGGCCAAGGCTTTAAACGGAAAACGTTGTTGAGGAAATATGCGTAGGCCTCGCACGGTTCGCCATATTTGAGAAAGCGGTTTGCGAGGGTCTAGACTCGCGCAAAATTTCGCCCACCGTTGAAACTCCAGTTTGTCTATACGACGCTGGATCTTCTTTTGCATGCGCCTGGCCATCCGTAGATCTTGAATGGATTTTGTGCGTCGATATCTACGCTCCGCACGCCGACGAATCGCACGGAGTCGCTCTAACTCCATGTCCGTTTCTGAGGGCCTTGAAGAATATGCCAGCGTGCGCATCGCACTCTGCGCTGCTTGTTTGATCGCTTGCTCAATGCCAGAGGTTAAGCCTTTTTCACAAGTGTGTTCAATGTTGGTTGTGAATGCTGAAAGATCGATCCTCCGTACGGTTTTCGGCGGGTGGTCGCTAGCAAAGCCTTCGATGGTGAGATAACTGGGGATGTGATCGCTACCATGTGTCTCGATGTCTAAAAACCACTTAACGCTTGTGGCGAAGCGACGTGACACGAACGTCAAGTCCAAACAGCTGCTGTACGTTAATCCTCGCAGAAATGTAGGGCTCCCATCATTAAGTAGAGACAGTTCATGAGTCGATACAAATGAAGCCAGCCTCCGGCCCGTGGTATTGACTTTTGAACTTCCCCAGATTGGGTGGTGGGCGTTGAAGTCTCCTATAATTATCCACGGATCCGGGACGCTCGAAAGAATGTCATCCAGTCTTTGGCAATCAAAACGGGCTGAGGGAGATAAGTAGACACCTATTAATGTGAAGGTGAGGGTTTTCTGCTTCACAGTCAGGCAAATATATTGGTTCTCATCATGAGGCGACACAGGTTGAATGATGTAGGTAAGCTCCCGACGAATATACACAATGACCTTGCTGCTTTCGTTTCGGGTTTTGGACGGGATTGATTCGTAGCCGGATAGCCTGATCGGGTTTGATAATTTCGGTTCACATATTACGATGATTGGGAAACGGTTAGAAAACACGTACTGACGAAAATCGGAAATCCGTGATCTAAGTCCTCTTGCGTTCCACTGGATGACTGATGCTTCTCTGACGTCTTTGCGGAACGATTGTTGATCTCCTGCCATGACTCTACGCGAGGGAGGCGAGGACTGGGCTCAGCGCGTCCAACACCTGTAACCCGCTTCGAGCGGTTGGAGTTCCCAGGCTTCTTAGTATGTCTGCCATGACAGCGACGAGGGATCGTAACATCGGTATGATCTGTCGATCGACCCTTGACACATCCTCAACGGAAGTAGACTCGGTGGAAGGTGTAGGGCGGCGAGGCCTCGCAGGAGGCTCCTTTGCCGGTTGCGTACGCGGAAGCGTAGGCCACTCATCCGCAGCTGTGAGCTTCTCCACTTCATTTCGCTTCGTGCTTACTACTTCTCTCGTGCTCGGAGGAAATGGGTTATGCGCAACACTCTGTCCTACACGCCTCCGTCGGCGACTACGTCGCCGCCGTACCCTTTCAGCAGCCTCTCTGTGGGTTGAATTGTCCCTAACCATTTGTTTGATAATGGCGATTTCCTTCTTAATCCGAGGGCATTCCTTGGATGCAGCATCATGCGGACCATCACAGTTTCTGCACTTCAGACTTGTTGCCCGACATGCGTCTGCAGTGTGCGGCTCAGCGCATCGGGGGCATACTGTGGTGTTTGTACATACACTCTTGATGTGACCAATTTTCATGCAGTTATGGCACTGGAGTGGTTTAGGGACAAATGGTCGAACAGGATGTCGGAAGTGTCCCACTTTGACATGCGACGGAATGGAATCTCCTTTGAACATTATCTTTACACATCGGGTGTTTCCGAGGCGAAGTACATTCGCGATGAGAACTCCTTCGTTCGCTGGTTTTATGAGAGTTGGGAGGTCCGAATTTGCTATGGCCAAATCAATGTCGTAGATTACTCCCGCCGTGCAGGCACCGTCCATTGGAATAACCGGTCGAACTTTGATGCCTCCCAAATCTGATACTCTGCGAAGCTTGTCTATGGCGCTGGCAGTCATTGTGTCCACAGCTAGAATATTCTTCCGCGTGTTCACCCGGATATCCTTAATGTCGTTTGGTGCTACCCCCTCAAAGTACATAGAGAGAGCTTGCCTGTTTACTGCTCGAAGGCTGATGGTGGGGTCCTCGGGCATGAAGAGGATGGTGTGCGGCCAGCATTCTCCTTTTGAATGAGACGTTAATGTCCCTGCTGGTGAAGACGACTTGATACTTCTTCTTTTGGCCTTCCTGCTTCTCACGGTCTCGAAGTCGTCATCCGACGAGTCGTCGCCAGTGGCCGAGTACAGTTCCGTGTCCTCGCTGGTGCTCGAACAGGTGCTTCGTTTCCGCGACGAGCTTGCCAAAGGTGGTCTATGGTCGGACAGAGCCGCAGAAGGCTCCACGTCCACAGCCATGATGCAGTGACTATCACCGTTGGCCTCACTGGTTCTGGGCCAGGCGCGCTGATTTACCGAGGAGCTCGCCATAGCAGACCTCTGGCTGGGCGGACCAGTGGATGACTCCGCGTCCGTCGCCTTGGGGCAGGGAGCAGCGTCTCCCTTAAAAAGCGAAAAACTTGATAACAATGCTCGGAGCCGAAAGCAGAAGCGTTCTATGAAGAGACACTTCGTCGTCGTCAGTAATGCCAAGGACAGTAATGTCAGACAGTAACAGACAGTAATGCCAAGGAATGTACAGGGGAAGTTATTAGAACCAATGGAATGTAAATAAGAAGAAAGAAGAAAGAAAAGTGGATGAAAAAATTACCAGCTTTGAGCAGGAATCGAACCTACGACCTTCGAATAACGCGTTCGATGCTCTAACCACTGAGCTATCACAGCGGCCGCCACTCCATCCACTTTTTTGGGGGGTTTATATGTGAATTTAGAAGTAGGATTGACAGTCAGCGCCATCTATAAGCCAAACAACGAGTGTGAAAACACTCTTATTCGCATAATTTGGCGTCACGTAGCACGTGAACTTATTATGAGCGGGCAGCTGATTAATTGTCCCTCTTATACAAGCTAAACACACCAAGTCTGCCAGTACGAGACCCTCGTTCAATGAAATAAGGGAGAGAAGTGTATACCTAAGGGCTCGTATTTCCGTGGTTTAACACAATAATAATGAGATATAACAGACAGTAATGCCAAGGAAGGTACAGGGGAAGTTATTAGAACCAATGGAATGTAAATAAGAAGAAAGAAGAAAGAAAAGTGGATGAAAAAATTACCAGCTGTGAGCGGGAATCGAACCTACGACCTTCGAATAACGCGTTCGATGCTCTAACCACTGAGCTATCACAGCGGCCGTACCTCCATTAACTTTTTTGGGGGGTTTATATGTGAATTTAGAAGTAGGAGTGACAGTCAGCGCCATCTATAAGCCAAACAACGAGTGTGAAAACACTCTTATTCGCATGTTTTGGCGTCACGTAGCACGTGAACTTATTATGAGCGGGCAGCTGATTAATTGTCCCTCTTATACAACCTAAACACACCAAGTCTGCCAGTACGAGACCCTCGTTCAATGAAATAAGGGAGAGAAGTGTATACCTAAGGGCTCGTATTTCCGTGGTTTAACACAATATTAATGAGATATAACAGACAGTAATGCCAAGGAATGTACAGGGGAAGTTATTAGAACAAATGGAATGTAAATAAGAAGAAAGAAGAAAGAAAAGGGGATGCAAAAATTACCAGCTGTGAGCAGGAATCGAACCTACGACCTTCGAATAACGCGTTCGATGCTCTAACCACTGAGCTATCACAGCGGCCGTCCCTCCATCCACTTTTTTTGGGGTTGATATGTGAATTTAGAAGTAGGAGTGACAGTCAGCGCCATGTATAAGCCAAACAACGAGTGTGAAAACACTCTTATTCGCATGTTTTGGCGTCACGTAGCACGTGAACATATTATGAGCGCGCAGCTGATTAATTGTCCCTCTTATACAACCTAAACACACCAAGTCTGCCAGTACGAGATCCTCGTTCAATGAACAAAGGGAGAGAAGTGTATACCTAATGGCTCGTATTTCTGTGGTTTAACCCAATAATAATGAGATATAACAGACAGTAATGCCAATTAATGTACAGGGGAAGTTATTAGAACCAATGGAATGTAAATAAGAAGAAAGAAGAGAAAAAAGTGGATGAAAAAATTACCAGCTCTGAGCAGGAATCGAACCTATGGCCTTCGAATAACGCGTTCGATGCTCTAACCACTGAGCTATCACAGTGGCCGTCCCTCCATCCTTTTTTTGGGGGGTTTATATGTGAATTTAGAAGTAGGAGTGACAGTCAGCGCCATCTATAAGCCAGAAAACGAGTGTGAAAACACTCTTATTCGCATGTTTTGGCGTCACGTAGCAAGTGAACTTATTATGAGCGGGCAGCTGATTAATTGTCCCTCTTATACAACCTAAACACACCAAGTCTGCCAGTACGAGACCCTCGTTCAATGAAATAAGGGAGAGAAGTGTATACCTAAGGGCTCGTATTTCCGTGGTTTAACACAATTTTAATGAGATATAACAGACAGTAATGCCAAGGAATGTACAGGGGAAGTTATTAGAACCAATGGAATGTATATAAGAAGAAAGAAGAAAAAAAAGTGGATGAATAAATTACCAGCTGTGAGCAGGAATCGAACCTACGACCTTCGAATAACGCGTTCGATGCTCTAACCACTGAGCTATCACAGCGGCCGTCCCTCCATCCACTTTTTTTGCGGTTATATGTGAATTTAGAAGTAGGAGTGACAGTCAGCGCCATCTATAAGCCAAACAACGAGTGTGAAAACACTCTTATTCGCATGTTCTGGCGTCACGTAGCACGTGAACTTATTATGAGCGGGCAGCTGATTAATTGTCCCTCTTATACAACCTAAACACACCAAGTCTGCCAGTACGAGACCCTCGTTAAATGAAATAAGAGAGAGAAGTGTATACCTAAGGGCTCGTATTTCCGTGGTTTAACACAATAATAATGAGATATAACAGACAGTAATGCCAAGGAATGTACAGGGGAAGTTATTAGAACCAATGGAATGTAAATAAGAAGAAAGAAGAAAGAAAAGTGGATGAAAAAATTACCAGCTGTGAGCAGGAATCGAACCTACGACTTTCGAATAACGCGTTCGATGCTCTAACCACTGATCTATCACAGCGGCCGTCCCTCCATCCACTTTTTTTTGGGTTTATATGTGAATTTAGAAGTAGGAGTGACAGTCAGCGCCATCTATAAGCCAAACAACGAGTGTGAAAACACTCTTATTCGCATGTTTTGGCGTCACGTAGCACGTGAACTTATTATGAGTGGGCAGCTGAATAATTGTCCCTCTTATACAACCTAAACACACCAAGTCTGCCACTACGAGACCTTCATTCAATAAAATAAGGAAGAGAAGTGTATACCTAAGGGCTCGTATTTCCGTGGTTTAACACAATAATAATGAGATATAACAGACAGTAATGCCAAGGAATGTACAGGGGAAGTTATTAGAACCAATGGAATGTAAAAAAAAGAAAGAAGAAAGAAAAGTTGATGAAAAAATTACAAGCTGTGAGCAGGAATCGAACCTACGACCTTCGAATAACGCGTTCGATGCTCTAACCACTGAGCTATCACAGCGGCCGTCCCTCCATCCACTTTTTTGGGGGGTTTATATGTGAATTTAGAAGTAGGAGTGACAGTCAGCGCCATCTATAAGCCAAACAACGAGTGTGAAAACACTCTTATTCGCATGTTTTGGCGTCACGTAGCACGTGAACTTATTATGAGCGGGCAGCTGAATAATTGTCCCTCTTATACAACCTAAACCCACCAAGCCTGCCAGTACGAGACCCTCGTTCAATGAAAAAAGGGAGAGAAGTGTATACCTAAGGGCTCGTATTTCCGTGGTTTAACACAATATTAATGTGATATAACAGATAGTCATGCCAAGGAATGTACAGGGGTAGTTATTAGAACCAATGGAATGTAAATAAGAAGAAAGAAGAAAGAAAAGTGGATGAAAAAATTACCAGCTGTGAGCAGGAATTGAACCTACGACCTTCGAATAACGCGTTCGATGCTCTAACCACTGAGCTATCACAGCGGCCGTCCCTCCATCCACTTTTTTGGGTTTATATGTGAATTTAGAAGTAGGAGTGACAGTCAGCGCCATCTATGGGCCAAACAACGAGTGTGAAAACACTCTTATTCGCATGTTTTGGCGTCACGTAGCACGTGAACTTATTATGAGCGGGCAGCTGATTAATTGTCCCTCTTATACAACCTAAACACACCAAGTCTGCCAGTACGAGACCCTCGATAAATGAAATAAGGGAGAGAAGTGTATACCTAAGGGCTCGTATTTCCGTGGTTTAACACAATATTAATGAGATATAACAGACAGTAATGCCAAGGAATGTACAGGGGAAGTTATTAGAACCAATGGAATGTAAATAAGAAGAAAGAAGAAAGAAAAGTGGATGAAAAAATTACCAGCTGTGAGCAGGAATCGAACCTACGACCTTCGAATAACGCGTTCGATGCTCTAACCACTGAGCTATCCAGCGGCTGTCCCTCCATCCACTTTTTTGGGGGTTTATATGTGAATTTAGAAGTAGCAGTGACAGTCAGCGCCATCTATTAGCCAAACAACGAGTGTGAAAACACTCTTGTTCGCATGTTTTGGCGTCACGTAGCACGTGAAGTTATTATGAGCGGGCAGCTGATTAATTGTCCCTCTTATACAACCTAAACACACCAAGTCTGCCAGTACGAGACCCTCGTTCAATGAAATAAGAGAGAGAAGTGTATACCTAAGGGCTCGTATTTCCGTGGTTTAACACAATTTTAATGAGATATAACAGACAGTAATGCCAAGGAATGTACAGGGGAAGTTATTAGAACCAATGGAATGTATATAAGAAGAAAGAAGAAAGAAAAGTGGATAAAAAAATTACCAGCTGTGAGCAGGAATCGAACCTACGACCTTCGAATAACGCGTTCGATGCACTAACCACTGAGCTATCACAGCGGCCGTCCCTCCATCCACTTTTCTTGCGGTTTATATGTGAATTTAGAAGTAGGAGTGACAGTCAGCGCCATCTATAAGCCAAACAACGAGTGTGAAAACACTCTTATTCGCATGTTTTGGCGTCACGTAGCACGTGAACTTATTATGAGCGGGCAGCTGATTAATTGTCCCTCTTATACAACCTAAACACACCAAGTCTGCCAGTACGAGACCCTCGTTAAATGAAATAAGGGAGAGAAGTGTATACCTAAGGGCTCGTATTTCCGTGGTTTAACACAATATTAATGAGATATAACAGACAGTAATGCCAAGGAATGTACAGGGGAAGTTATTAGAACCAATGGAATGTAAATAAGAAGAAAGAAGAAAGAAAAGTGGATGAAAAAATTACCAGCTGCGAGCAGGAATCGAACCTACGACCTTCGAATAACGCGTTCGATGCTCTAACCACTGAGCTATCACAGCGGCCGTCCCTCCATCCACATTTTTTTGGGGGTTTATATGTGAATTTAGAAGTAGGAGTGACAGTCAGCGCCATCTATAAGCCAAACAACGAGTGTGAAAACACTCTTATTCGCATGTTTTGGCGTCACGTAGCACGTGAACTTATTATGAGCGGGCAGCTGAATAATTGTCCCTCTTATACAACCTAAACACACCCAGTCTGCCACTACGAGACCTTCGTTCAATAAAATAAGGGAGAGAAGTGTATACCTAAGGGCTCGTATTTCCGTGGTTTAAAACAATATTAATGAGATATAACAGACAGTAATGCCAAGGAATGTACAGGGGAAGTTATTAGAACCAATGGAATGTAAATAAGAAGAAAGAAGAAAGAAAAGTGGATGAAAAAATTACCAGCTGCGAGCAGGAATTGAACCTACGACCTTCGAATAACGTGTTCGATGCTCGAACCACTGAGCTATCACGGCGGCCGTCCCTCCATCCACTTTTTTGGGGGGTTTATATGTGAATTTATAAGTAGGAGTGACAGTCAGCGCCATCTATAAGCCAAACAACGAGTGTGAAAACACTCTTATTCGCATGTTTTGGCGTCACGTAGCACGTGAACTTATTATGAGCGGGCAGCTGAATAATTGTCCCTCTTATACAACCTAAACACACCAAGCCTGCCAGTACAAGACCCTCGTTCAATGAAATAAGGGAGAGAAGTGTATACCTAAGGGCTCGTATTTCCGTGGTTTAACACAATATTAATGTGATATAACAGATAGTCATGCCAAGAAATGTACAGGGGAAGTTAGTAGAACCAATGGAATGTAAATAAGAAGAAAGAAAAGTGGATGAAAAAATTACCAGCTGTGAGCAGGAATTGAACCTACGACCTTCGAATAACGCGTTCGATGTTCTAACCACTGAGCTATCACAGCGGCCGTCCCTCCATCCACTTTTTTTGGGGTTTATATGTGAATTTAGAAGTAGGAGTGACAGTCAGCGCCATCTATAAGCCAAACAACGAGTGTGAAAACACTCTTATTCGCACGTTTTGGCGTCACGTAGCACGTGAACTTATTATGAGCGGGCAGCTGATTAATTGTCCCTCTCATACAACCTAAACACACCAAGTCTGCCAGTACGAGACCCTCGTTCAATGAAATAAGGGAGAGAAGTGTATACCTAAGGGCTCGTATTTCCGTGGTTTAACACAATATTAATGAAATATAACAGACAGTAATGCCAAGGAATGTACACGGGAAGTTATTAGAACCAATGGAATGTAAATAAGAAGAAAGAAGAAAGAAAAGTGGATGAAAAAATTACCAGCTGTGAGCAGGAATCGAACCTATGACCTTCGAATAACGCGTTCGATGCTCTAACCACTGAGCTATCACAGCGGCCGTCCCTCCATCCACTTTTTTTGCGGTTTATATGTGAATTTAGAAGTAGGAGTGACAGTCAGCGCCATCTATAAGCCAAACAACGAGTGTGAAAGCACTCTTATTCGCATGTTTTGGCGTCACGTAGCACGTGAACTTATTATGAGCAGGCAGCTGATTAATTGTCCCTCTTATACAACCTAAACACACCAAGTCTGCCAGTACGAGACCCTCGTTAAATGAAATAAGGGAGAGAAGTGTATACCTAAGGGCTCGTATTTCCGTGGTTTAACACAATAATAATGAGATATAACAGACAGTAATGCCAAGGAATGTACAGGGGAAGTTATTAGAACCAATGGAATGTAAATAAGAAGAAAAAAGAAAGAAAAGTGGATGAAAAAAATACCAGCTGTGAGCAGGAATCGAACCTACGACCTTCGAATAACGCGTTCGATGCTCTAACCACTGAGCTATCACAGCGGCCGTCTCTCCATCCACTTTTTTTGGGTTTATATGTGAATTTAGAAGTAGGAGTGACAGTCAGCGCCATCTATAAGCCAAACAACGAGTGTGAAAACACTCTTATTCGCATGTTTTGGCGTCACGTAGCACGTGAACTTATTATGAGCGGGCAGCTGAATAATTGTCCCTCTTATACAAACTAAACACACCAAGTCTGCCACTACGAGACCTTCGTTCAATAAAATAAGGGAGAGAAGTGTATACCTAAGGGCTCGTATTTCCGTGGTTTAACACAATATTAATGAGATATAACAGACAGTAATGCCAAGGAATGTACAGGGGAAGTTATTAGAACCAATGGAATGTAAAAAAAAGAAAGAAGAAAGAAAAGTTGATGAAAAAATTACAAGCTGTGAGCAGGAATCGAACCTACGACCTTCGAATAACGCGTTCGATGCTCTAACCACTTAGCTATCACAGCGGCCGTCCCTCCATCCACTTTTTTTGGGGGTTTATATGTGAATTTAGAAGTGGGAGTGACAGTCAGCGCCATCTATAAGCCAAACAACGAGTGTGAAAACACTCTTATTCGCATGTTTTGGCGTCACGTAGCACGTGAACTTATTATGAGCGGGCAGCTGAATAATTGTCCCTCTTACACAACCTAAACCCACCAAGCCTGCCAGTACGAGACCCCCGTTCAATGAAATAAGGGAGAGAAGTGTATACCTAAGGGCTCGTATTTCCGTGGTTTAACACAATATTAATGTGATATAACAGATATTCATGCCAAGGAATGTACAGGGGAAGTTATTAGAACCAATGGAATGTAAATAAGAAGAAAGAAGAAAGAAAAGTGGATGAAAAAATTACCAGCTGTGAGCAGGAATTGAACCTACGACCTTCGAATAACGCGTTCGATGCTCTAACCACTGAGCTATCACAGCGGCCGTCCCTCCATCCACTTTTTTTGGGTTTATATGTGAATTTAGAAGTAGGAGTGAACGTCAGCGCCATCTATAAGCCAAACAACGAGTGTGAAAACACTCTTATTCGCATGTTTTGGCGTCACGTAGCACGTGAACTTATTATGAGCGGGCAGCTGATTAATTGTCCCTCTTATACAACCTAAACACACCAAGTCTGCCAGTGCGAGACCCTCGATAAATGAAATAAGGGAGAGAAGTGTATACTTTAGGGCTCGTATTTCCGTGGTTTAACACAATAATAATGAGATATAACAGACAGTAATGCCAAGGAATGTACAGGGGAAGTTATTAGAACCAATGGAATGTAAATAAGAAGAAAGAAGAAAGAAAAGTGGATGAAAAAATTACCAGCTGTGAGCAGGAATCGAACCTACGACCTTCGAATAACGCGTTCGATGCTCTAACCACTGAGCTATCCAGCGGCTGTCCCTCCATCCACTTTTTTGGGGTTTATATGTGAATTTAGAAGTAGCAGTGACAGTCAGCGCCATTTATTAGCCAAACAACGAGTGTGAAAACACTCTTATTCGCATGTTTTGGCGTCACGTAGCACGTGAACTTATTATGAGCGGGCAGCTGATTAATTGTCCCTCTTATACAACCTAAACACACCAAGTCTGCCAGTACGAGACCCTCGTTCAATGAAATAAGAGAGAGAAGTGTATACCTAAGGGCTCGTATTTCCGTGGTTTAACACAATTTTAATGAGATATAACAGACAGTAATGCCAAGGAATGTACAGGGGAAGTTATTAGAACCAATGGAATGTATATAAGAAGAAAGAAGAAAGAAAAGTGGATGAAAAAATTACCAGCTGTGAGCAGGAATCGAACCTACGACCTTCGAATAACGCGTTCGATGCACTAACCACTGAGCTATCACAGCGGCCGTCCCTCCATTCACTTTTTTTGCGGTTTATATGTGAATTTAGAAGTAGGAGTGACAGTCAGCGCCATCTATAAGCCAAACAACGAGTGTGAAAACACTCTTATTCGCATGTTTTGGCGTCACGTAGCACGTGAACTTATTATGAGTGGGCAGCTGATTAATTGTCCCTCTTATACAACCTAAACACAGCAAGTCTGCCAGTACGAGACCCTCGTTAAATGAAATAAGGGAGAGAAGTGTATACCTAAGGGCTCGTATTTCCGTGGTTTAACACAATATTAATGAGATATAACAGACAGTAATGCCAAGGAATGTACAGGGGAAGTTATTAGAACCAATGGAATGTAAATAAGAAGAAAGAAGAAAGAAAAGTGGATGAAAAAATTACCAGCTGTGAGCAGGAATCGAACCTACGACCTTCGAATAACGCGTTGGATGCTCTAACCACTGAGCTATCACAGCGGCCGTCCCTCCATAAACTTTTTTGGGGGGTTTATATGTGAATTTAGAAGTAGGAATGACAGTCAGCGCCATCTATAAGCCAAACAACGAGTGTGAAAACACTCTTATTCGCATGTTTTGGCGTCACGTAGCACGTGAACTTATTATGAGCGGGCAGCTGAATAATTGTCCCTCTTATACAACCTAAACACACCAAGCCTGCCAGTACGAGACCCTCGTTCAATGAAATAAGGGAGAGAAGTGTATACCTAAGGGCTCGTATTTCCGTGGTTTAACACAATATTAATGTGATATAACAGATAGTCATGCCAAGAAATGTACAGGGGAAGTTATTAGAACCAATGGAATGTAAATAAGAAGAAAGAAAAGTGGATGAAAAAATTACCAGCTGTGAGCAGGAATTGAACCTACGACCTTCGAATAACGCGTTCGATGCTCTAACCACTGATCTATCACAGTGGCCGTCCCTCCATCCACTTTTTTTGGGGTTTATATGTGAATTTAGAAGTAGGAGTGACAGTCAGCGCCATCTATAAGCCAAACAACGAGTGTGAAAACACTCTTATTCGCATGTTTTGGCGTCACGTAGCACGTGAACTTATTATGAGCGGGCAGCTGATTAATTGTCCCTCTCATACAACCTAAACACACCAAGGCTGCCAGTACGAGACCCTCGTTCAATGAAATAAGGGAGAGAAGTGTATACCTAAGGGCTCGTATTTCCGTGGTTTAACACAATATTAATGAGATATAACAGACAGTAATGCCAAGGAATGTACAGGGGAAGTTATTAGAACCAATCGATTGTAAATAAGAAGAAAGAAGAAAGAAAAGTGGATGAAAAAATGACCAGCTGTGAGCAGGAATTGAACCTACGACCTTCGAATAACGCGTTCGATGCTCTAACCACTGAGCTATCACAGCGGCCGTCCCTCCATCCACTTTTTTTGGGGTTTTTATGTGAATTTAGAAGTAGGAGTGACAGTCAGCGCCATCTATAAGCCATACAACGAGTGTGAAAACACTCTTATTCGCATGTTTTGGCGTCACGTAGCACGTGAATTTATTATGAGCGGGCAGCTGATTAATTGTCCCTCTTATACAACCTAAACACACCAAGTCTGCCAGTACGAGACCCTCCTTCAATGAAATAAGGGAGAGAAGTGTATACCTAAGGGCTCGTATTTCCGTGCTTTAACACAATAATAATGAGATTTAACAGACAGTAATGCCAAGGAATGTACAGGGGAAGTTATTAGAACCATTGGAATGTAAATAAGAAGAAAGAAGAAAGAAAAGTGGATAAAAAAATTACCAGCTGTGAGCAGGAATCGAACCTACGACCTTCGAATAACGCGTTCGATGCTCTAACCACTGAGCTATCACAGCGGCCGTCCCTCCATCCACTTTTTTGGGGGTTTATATGTGAGTTTATAAGTAGGAGTGACAGTCAGCGCCATCAATAAGCCAAACAACGAGTGTGAAAACACTCTTATTCGCATGTTTTGGCGTCAAGTAGCACGTGAACTTATTATGAGCGGGTAGCTGATTAATTGTCCCTCTTACACAACCTAAACACACCAAGTCTGCCAGTACGAGACCCTCGTTCAATGAAAAAAGGGAGAGAAGTGTATACCTAAGGGCTCGTATTTCCGTGGTTTAACACAATATTAATGAGATATAACAGACAGTAATGCCAAGGAATGTACAGGGGAAGTTATTAGAAGCAATGGAATGTAAATAAGAAGACAGAAGAAAGAAAAGTGGATGAAAAAATTACCAGCTGTGAGCAGGAATCGAACCGACGACCTTCGAATAACGCGTTCGATGCTCTAACCACAGAGCTATCACAGCGGCCGTCCCTCCATCCACTTTTTTGGGGTTTTTATGTGAATTTAGAAGTAGGAGTGACAGTCAGCGCCATCTATAAGCCAAACAACGAGTGTGAAAACACTCTTATTCGCATGTTTTGGCGTCACGTAGCACGTGAACTTATTATGAGCGGGCAGCTGATTAATTGTCCCTCTTATACAACCTAAACACACCAAGTCTGCCAGTACGAGACCCTCGTTCAATGAAATAAGGGAGAGAAGTGTATACCTAAGGGCTCGTATTTCCGTGGTTTAACGCAATATTAATGAGATATAACAGACAGTAATGCCAAGGAATGTACAGGGGAAGTTATTAGATCCAATGGAATGTAAATAAGAAGAAAGAAGAAAGAAAAGGGGATGAAAAAATTACCAGCTGTGAGCAGGAATCGAACCTACGACCTTCGAATAACGCGTTCGATGCTCTAACCACTGAGCTATCACAGCGGCCGTCCCTCCATCCACTTTTTTTGGGGTTTATATGTGAATTTAGAAGTAGGAGTGACAGTCAGCGCCATCTATAAGCCAAACAACGAGTGTGAAAACGCTCTTATTCGCATGTTTTGGCGTCACGTAGCACGTGAACATATTATGAGCGCGCAGCTGATTAATTGTCCCTCTTATACAACCTAAACACACCAAGTCTGCCAGTACGAGATCCTCGTTCAATGAAATAAGGGAGAGAAGTGTATACCTAATGGCTCGTATTTCTGTGGTTTAACACAATATTAATAAGATATAACAGACAGTAATGCCAATTAATGTACAGGGGAAGTTATTAGAACCAATGGAATGTAAATAAGAAGAAAGAAGAGAAAAAAGTGGATGAAAAAATTACCAGCTCTGAGCAGGAATCGAACCTACGGCCTTCGAATAACGCGTTCGATGCTCTAACCACTGAGCTATCACAGTGGCCGTCCCTCCATCCTTTTTTTTGGGGGGGGGGGGGTTTATATGTGAATTTAGAAGTAGGAGTGACAGTCAGCGCCATCTATAAGCCAGAAAACGAGTGTGAAAACACTCTTATTCGCATGTTTTGGCGTCACGTAGCAAGTGAACTTATTATGAGCGGGCAGCTGATTAATTGTCCCTCTTATACAACCTAAACACACCAAGTCTGCCAGTACGAGACCCTCGTTCAATGAAATAAGGGAGAGAAGTGTATACCTAAAGGCTCGTATTTCCGTGGTTTAACACAATTTTAATGAGATATAACAGACAGTAATGCCAAGGAATGTACAGGGGAAGTAATTAGAACCAATGGAATGTATCTAAGAAGAAAGATGAAAGAAAAGTGGATGAAAAAATTACCAGCTGTGAGCAGGAATCGAACCTACGACCTTCGAATAACGCGTTCGATGCTCTAACCACTGAGCTATAACAGCGGCCGTCCTCCATCCACTTTTTTTTGGGTTTATATGTGAATTTAGAAGTAGGAGTGACAATCAGCGCCATCTATAAGCCAAACAACGAGTGTGAAAACACTCTTATTCGCATGTTTTGGCGTCACGTAGCACGTGAACTTATTATGAGCGGGCAGCTGAATAATTGTCCCTCTTATACAACCTAAACACACCAAGTCTGCCACTACGAGACCTTCGTTCAATAAAATAAGGGAGAGAAGTGTATACCTAAGGGCTCGTATTTCCGTGGTTTAACACAATATTAATGAGATATAACAGACAGTAATGCCAAGGAATGTACAGGGGAAGTTATTAGAACCAATGGAATGTAAATAAAAAGAAAGAAGAAAGAAAAGTTGATGAAAAAATTACAAGCTGTGAGCAGGAATCGAACCTACGACCTTCGAATAACGCGTTCGATGCTCTAACCACTGAGCTATCACAGCGGCCGTCCCTCCATCCACTTTTTTTGGGGGGTTTATATGTGAATTTAGAAGTAGGAGTGACAGTCAGCGCCATCTATAAGCCAAACAACGAGTGTGAAAACACTCTTATTCGCATGTTTTGGCGTCACGTAGCACGTGAACTTATTATGAGCGGGCAGCTGAATAATTGTCCCTCTTATACAACCTAAACCCACCAAGCCTGCCAGTACGAGACCCTTGTTCAATGAAATAAGGGAGAGAAGTGTATACCTAAGGGCTCGTATTTCCGTGGTTTAACACAATATTAATGAGATATAACAGACAGTAATGCCAAGGAATGTACAGGGGAAGTTATTAGAACCAATGGAATGTAAATAAGAAGAAAGAAGGAAGAAAAGTGGATGAAAAAATCACCAGCTGTGAGCAGGAATCGATCCTACGACCTTCGAATAACGCGTTCGATGCTCTAACCACTGAGCTATCCAGCGGCTGTCCCTCCATCCACTTTTTTTGGGGTTTATATGTGAATTTAGAAGTAGGAGTGACAGTCAGCGCCATCTATTAGCCAAACAACGAGTGTGAAAACATTCTTATTCGCATGTTTTGGCGTCACGTAGCACGTGAACTTATTATGAGCGGGCAGCTGATTAATTGTCGCTCTTATACAACCTAAACACACCAAGTCTGCCAGTACGAGACCCTCGTTCAATGAAATAAGAGAGAGAAGTGTATACCTAAGGGCTCGTATTTCCGTGGTTTAACACAATTTTAATGAGATATAACAGACAGTAATGCCAAGGAATGTACAGGGGAAGTTATTAGAACCGATGGAATGTATATAAGAAGAAAGAAGAAAGAAAAGTGGATGAAAAAATTACCAGCTGTGAGCAGGAATCGAACCTACGACCTTCGAATAACGCGTTCGATGCTCTATCCACTGAGCTATCACAGCGGCCGTCCCTCCATCCACTTTTTTTGCGGTTTATATGTGAATTTAGAAGTAGGAGTGACAGTCAGCGCCATCTATAAGCCAAACAACGAGTGTGAAAACACTCTTATTGGCATGTTTTGGCGTCACGTAGCACGTGAACTTATTATGAGCGGGCAGCTGATGAATTGTCCCTCTTATACAACCTAAACACACCAAGTCTGCCAGTACGAGACCCTCGTTAAATGAAATAAGGGAGAGTAGTGTATACCTAAGGGCTCGTATTTCCGTGGTTTAACACAATATTAATGAGATATAACAGACAGTAATGCCAAGGAATGTACAGGGGAAGTTATTAGAACCAATGGAATGTAAATAAGAAGAAAGAAGAAAGAAAAGTGGATGAAAAAATTACCAGCTGTGAGCAGGAATCGAACCTACGACCTTCGAATAACGCGTTCGATGCTCTAACCACTGAGCTATCACAGCGGCCGTCCCTCCATCCACTTTTTTTGCGGTTTATATGTGAATTTAGAAGTAGGAGTGACAGTCAGCGCCATCTATAAGCCAAACAACGAGTGTGAAAACACTCTTATTCGCATGTTTTGGCGTCACGTAGCACGTGAACTTATTATGAGCGGGCAGCTGATTAATTGTCCCTCTTATACAACCTAAACACACCAAGTCTGCCACTACGAGACCTTCGTTCAATAAAATAAGGGAGAGAAGTGTATACCTAAGGGCTCGTATTTCCGTGGTTTAACACAATATTAATGAGATATAACAGACAGTAATGCCAAGGAATGTACAGGGGAAGTTATTAGAACCAATGGAATGTAAATAAAAAGAAAGAAGAAAGAAAAGGTGATGAAAAAATTACAAGCTGTGAGCAGGAATCGAACCTACGACCTTCGAATAACGCGTTCGATGCTCTAACCACTGAGCTATCACAGCGGCCGTCCCTCCATCCACTTTTTTGTGGGGTTTATATGTGAATTTAGAAGTAGGAGTGACAGTCAGCGCCATCTATAAGCCAAACAACGAGTGTGAAAACACTCTTATTCGCATGTTTTGGCGTCACGTAGCACGTGAACTTATTATGAGCGGGCAGCTGAATAATTGTCCCTCTTATACAACCTAAACACACCAAGTCTGCCAGTACGAGACCCTCGTTCAATGAAATAAGGGAGAGAAGTGTATACCTAAGGGCTCGTATTTCCGTGGTTTAACACAATATTAATGAGATATAACACACACTAATGCCAAGGATTGTACACGGGAAGTTATTAGAACCAATGGAATGTAAATAAGAAGAAAGAAAAGTGGATGAAAAAATTACCAGCTGTGAGCAGGAATCGAACCTACGACCTTCGAATAATGCGTTCGATGCTCTAACCACTGAGCTATCACAGCGGCCGTCCCTCCATCCACTTTTTTGGGGGATTTATATGTGAATTTAGAAGTAGGAGTGACAGTCAGCGCCATCTATAAGCCAAACAACGAGTGTGAAAACACTCTTATCCGCATGTTTTGTCGTCACGTAGCACGTGAACTTATTATGAGCGGGCAGCTGAATAATTGTCCCTCTTATACAACCTAAACACACCAAGTCTGCCAGTACGAGACCTTTGTTCAATAAAACAAGGGAGAGAAGTGTATACCTAAGGGCTCGTATTTCCGTGGTTTAACACAATATTAATGAGATATAACAGACAGTAATGCCAAGGAATGTACAGGGGAAGTTATTAGAACCAATCGATTGTAAATAAGAAGAAAGAAGAAAGAAAAGTGGATGAAAAAATTACCAGCTGTGAGCAGGAATTGAACCTACGACCTTCGAATAACGCGTTCGATGCTCTAACCACTGAGCTATCACAGCGGCCATCCCTCCATCCACTTTTTTTGGGGTTTTTATGTGAATTTAGAAGTAGGAGTGACAGTCAGCGCCATCTATAAGCCAAACAACGAGTGTGAAAACACTCTTATACGCATGTTTTGGCGTCACGTAGCACGTGAACTTATTATGAGCGGGCAGCTGATTAATTGTCCCCCTTATACAATCTAAACACACCAAGTCTGCCAGTACGAGACCCTCCTTCAATGAAATAAGGGAGAGAAGTGTATACCTAAGGGCTCGTATTTCCGTGCTTTAACACAATATTAATGAAATTTAACAGACAGTAATGCCAAGGAATGTACAGGGGAAGTTATTAGAACCAAAGGAATGTAAATAAGGAGAAAGAAGAAAGAAAAGTGGATGAAAAAATTACCAGCTGTGAGCAGGAATCGAACCTACAACCTTCGAATAACGCGTTCGATGCTCTAACCACTGAGCTATCACAGCGGCCGTCCCTCCATCCACTTTTTTTGGGGGTCTATATGTGAATTTAGAAGTAGGAGTGACAGTCAGCGCCGTCTATAAGCCAAACAACGAGTGTGAAAACACTCTTATTCGCATGTTTTGGCGTCACGTAGCGCGTGAACTTATTATGAGCGGGCAGCTGATTAATTGTCCCTCTTATACAACCTAAACACACCAAGTCTGCCAGTACGAGACCCTCGTTCAATGAAATAAGGGAGAGAAGTGTATACCTAAGGGCTCGTATTTCCGTAGTTCAACACAATATTAATCAGATATAACAGACAGTAATGCCAAGGAATATACAGGGGAAGTTATTAGAACCAATGGAATGTAAATAAGAAGAAAGAAGAAAGAAAAGTGGATGAAAAAATTACCAGCTTTGAGCAGGAATCGAACCTACGACCTTCGAATAACGCGTTCGATGCTCTAACCACTGAGCTATCACAGCGGCCGTCCCTCCATCCACTTTTTTTGGGGTTTATATGTGAATTTAGAAGTAGGATTGACAGTCAGCGCCATCTATAAGCCAAACAACGAGTGTGAAAACACTCTTATTCGCATGTTTTGGCGTCACGTAGCACGTGAACCTATTATGAGCGGGCAGCAGATTAATTGTCCCTCTTATACAAGCTAAACACACCAAGTCTGCCAGTACGAGACCCTCGTTCAATGAAATAAGGGAGAGAAGTGTATACCTAAGCTCTCGTATTTCCGTGGTTTAACACAATAATAATGAGATATAACAGACAGTAATGCCAAGGAATGTACAGGGGAAGTTATTAGAACCAATGGAATGTAAATAAGAAGAAAGAAGAAAGAAAAGTGGATGAAAAAATTACCAGCTGTGAGCGGGAATCGAATCTACGACCTTCGAATAACGCGTTCGATGCTCTAACCACTGAGCTATCACAGCGGCCGTACCTTCATTCACTTTTTGGGGGGTTTATATGTGAATTTAGAAGTAGGAGTGACAGTCAGCGCCATCTATAAGCCAAACAACGAGTGTGAAAACACTCTTATTCGCATGTTTTGGCGTCACGTAGCACGTGAACCTATTATGAGCGGGCAGCAGATTAATTGTCCCTCTTATACAACCTAAACACACCAAGTCTGCCAGTACGAGACCCTCGTTAAATGAAATAAGGGAGAGAAGTGTATACCTAAGGGCTCGTATTTCCGTGGTTTAACACAATATTAATGAGATATAACAGACAGTAATGCCAAGGAATGTACAGGGGAAGTTATTAGAACCAATGGAATGTAAATAAGAAGAAAGAAGAAAGAAAAGTGGATGAAAAAATTACCAGCTGTGAGCAGGAATCGAACCTACGACCTTCGAATAACGCGTTCGATGCTCTAACCACTGAGCTATCACAGCGGCCGTCCCTCCATCCACTTTTTTGGGGGTTTATATGTGAATTTAGAAGTAGGAGTGACAGTCAGCGCCATCTATAAGCCAAACAACGATTGTGAAAACACTCTTATTCGCATGTTTTGGCGTCAAGTAGCACGTGAATTTATTATGAGCAGGCAGCTGATTAATTGTCCCTCTTACACAACCTAAACACACCAAGTCTGCCAGTGCGAGACCCTCGTTCAATGAAAAAAGGGAGAGAAGTGTATACCTAAGGGCTCGTATTTCCGTGGTTTAACACAATATTAATGAGATATAACAGACAGTAATGCCAAGGAATGTACAGAAAAGTTATTAGAACCAATGGAATGTAAATAAGAAGACAGAAGAAAGAAAAGTGGATGAAAAAATTACCAGCTGTGAGCAGGAATCGAACCTACGACCTTCGAATAACGCGTTCGATGCTCTAACCACTGAGCTAACACAGCAACCGTCCCTCCATCCACTTTTTTTGGGGTCTATATGTGAATTTAGAAGTAGGAGTGACAGTCAGCGCCATCTATAAGCCAAACAACGAGTGTGAAAACACTCTTATTCGCATGTTTTGGCGTCACGTAGCACGTGAACTTATTATGAGCGGGCAGCTGGTTAATTGTCCCTCTTAGACAACCTAAACACACCAAGTTTGCCAGTACGAGACCCTCGTTCAATGAAATAAGGGAGAGAAGTGTATACCTAAGGGCTCGTATTTCCGTGGTTCAACACAATATTAATCAGATATAACAGACAGTGAGAGAGAAAAAGAGAGAAAATTTAATGCGGAAAGGCAGGGAGGTTAACCAGAAAACATATCCGGTTTGCTACCCTGCACTGGGGAAGGGGTAAAGGGGAAAGGGAGGAAGAGAAGCACAAACACACACACACACACTCGCACACAGTAGTGTCACAATCGTTCAACGAGGCGGGTCGCTCGCAGAAAACTTCATCAGCGCCTTCGTTGCTTTCTGGCGTGAGGCTCGATCTTTCCGACATTCCAAGATTGACTGCTCAGAAAATGGCTGGTCGTCGAGGCGAGCAAACACTGCTGAGAGGGACTGTCGCTGAGAGCTGTACTGGGGGCACTGACATAAAATATGTTCAATTGTTTCGTCATTGTCGCAATGGTCGCATGTAGCGCTGTCTCTCATTCCGATGCGGCAGGCAAAAGCGTTCGTGAAAGACACCCCAAGCCACATACGGCAGAGAAGGGTCGTCTCGGATCGGGGTAGGCCAGATGGAATAGTAAGTCGTAGGCATGGGTCCAGGCGGTGAAGACGGGTGTGGAGAAAACCGGGCGTATTCCGCATAGACCTTGCGACATCCTGCGCAAGCGTATTAATCTTTGCTGCTGCGTCGCTTCTTGATAATGGAATAGGTTCCATCACTCCATTTTCGTGAGCATTCTTAGCTGCATTGTCGGCATGTTCGTTACCGATGATGCCGCAATGGCCTGGTAACCACTGAAAAGATATGTCATGTCCTTCGTCCATTAGGTGATGGTACAGTTGTCGTATTTCGAGCGCCAATTGGTCTTGAGGTCCACGACGTAGAGCATTGTGTAGACATTGGAGAGCTGGTTTCGAATCAGTAAAAATGCTCCATTTTTGTGGTGTCTCTTGGTCAATCCTGCGGAGTGCGCTGCGGAGTGCCGCGAGCTCCACGGCTGTCGATGTCGTCTTGTGTGACGTTCTGAACTGGATGGTTTCGGCTCTTGCTGGGAAGATCACAGCTCCTGCAGATCCTCCAACAGTTGTCGAGCCATCCGTGTAAAGTTTGACATGATCTTTGTATTCTTCGTGTAGCATGAGTAGAATCATCTGTTTTAAAGCTGGCGCCGAGAGCTCCGCCTTCTTGCGAATCCCCGGCACTGTCAAGCGCAGTTTTGGTCGGTCCAAGCACCAAGGAGGTGTTAGTATCCGTTCCGGAGGCGTGTAGACTGTTGGAAGGCACTCACGGAAAGTCAATACTCTCTTACAGAAGGAGGCACTCGGTCGATCTTCTGGAAGCGAAGCTAGGTGGTGGGCAGGGGCGCGAGCAAGGTGTCTAATATGAGCTCTAAGCACCTCCAAAGTAATGTGCACTGTGGCCGGATGATCTTTGGCGATTGCGATGGTTTCCGCTGTTGATGTACAGCGTGGTAATCCAAGACAAACTCTGAGTGCCTGGCCCTGGGCGTTTTCTATTGTGCGTATACTGCTTTTGCAAGCGTTCGTCAGAACCGGCAAGCTATACCGCAGGTACCCCAGAAACAGCGTTTTGTACAAATGCAACATCGCGTGCACTGATGTGCCCCACGTTTTGCCTCCGAGGAACTTGAAAAGTTGTGCGATGGCCGTTAGGCGCTTCTTTAGAGTGGCCACATGGGGACTCCAGCAGAGATTTCGATCGATCGTGACCCCCAAAAACCTGTGGGTCCTGGCGTAGCAGACACTGTGTCCATCGATGGTGATGGGAAATGACGTCATTGCCTTCCGCGTGAACGCGACCAGCGCCGATTTCTCAGGAGAAATCTCGAGGCCTTGTTCTCTAAGGTACGCCGATATTGAATTCGCTGCTTTCTGGGGTCTCGCACGTACCTGAGGACGTGTTACACCTGATGTCCAGGCACAAATATCATCTGCATAGAGAGATATCTGCACGGAATCTGGTATGCGTTCAACGAGACCGATCAGAACCAGGTTGAACAGTGTGGGGCTCAATACACCACCTTGAGGAACACCACGGTGTGTATAATGTTCAGAAGTCGGCCCATCATCAGTTTGCATAAACAATGATCTCATATGTAGGTAGCATTGGATCCAGCGGTACACTCGCCCACCCAAACCAACTGACTCGAGGGCGTCAAGTATGGCTTCATGAGAAACATTGTCATATGCTCCTTTGACATCTAAAAATAGTGCGACAGATAACCGTCTGCTCATTTTCTGGTGTTGTACGTAGGTCACCAGGTCAATGACATTGTCAATGGAGCTCCGAAGACGACGAAAACCGGCCATGGCGTCTGGATATATTCTATGGCGTTCTAGGAACCACTCGAGTCTGGCAAGGATCATTCGCTCCATCAGCTTCCCTACGCAACTAGCCAGCGCTATTGGGCGGTATGATGTCAGCTCTAGAGGCGATTTTCCAGGTTTGAGAAGTGCAACCAACCGGCTTGTTTTCCACTCTCTGGGGACCGTTCCATCTCTCCAAGACTCATTGAATACTTCCAGCAAAGCACTTCGTGCTCGATCACCGAGATTGCATAATAGGCGGTATGATATGCCATCCGGCCCAGGCGATGACGATCGATTGCATGAAGCAAGAGCCATATTCAGTTCTTCCATTGAAAAAGGCAGGTCCAGGTGCGGGTCCAGTGAATGTGGCGTGTAATCAGCAGTAAGGGCTTCTGTGCAATTTGGCGGGCCCGCAATCTTCCTACAAAAGTCTTCCGCTACCTCGATATCCCTTCTATTTTGGAAAAGGGCCAAGGCTTTAAACGGAAAACGTTGTTGAGGAAATATGCGTAGGCCCCGCACGGTTCGCCATATTTGAGAAAGCGGTTTGCGAGGGTCTAGACTCGCGCAAAATTTCGCCCACCGTTGAAACTCCAGTTTGTCTATACGACGCTGGATCTTCTTTTGCATGCGCCTGGCCATCCGTAGATCTTGAATGGATTTTGTGCGTCGATATCTACGCTCCGCACGCCGACGAATCGCACGGAGTCGCTCTAACTCCATGTCCGTTTCTGAGGGCCTTGAAGAATATGCCAGCGTGCGCATCGCACTCTGCGCTGCTTGTTTGATCGCTTGCTCAATGCCAGAGGTTAAGCCTTTTTCACAAGTGTGTTCAATGTTGGTTGTGAATGCTGAAAGATCGATCCTCCGTACGGTTTTCGGCGGGTGGTCGCTAGCAAAGCCTTCGATGGTGAGATAACTGGGGATGTGATCGCTACCATGTGTCTCGATGTCTAAAAACCACTTAACGCTTGTGGCGAAGCGACGTGACACGAACGTCAAGTCCAAACAGCTGCTGTACGTTAATCCTCGCAGAAATGTAGGGCTCCCATCATTAAGTAGAGACAGTTCATGAGTCGATACAAATGAAGCCAGCCTCCGGCCCGTGGTATTGACTTTTGAACTTCCCCAGATTGGGTGGTGGGCGTTGAAGTCTCCTATAATTATCCACGGATCCGGGACGCTCGAAAGAATGTCATCCAGTCTTTGGCAATCAAAACGGGCTGAGGGAGATAAGTAGACACCTATTAATGTGAAGGTGAGGGTTTTCTGCTTCACAGTCAGGCAAATATATTGGTTCTCATCATGAGGCGACACAGGTTGAATGATGTAGGTAAGCTCCCGACGAATATACACAATGACCTTGCTGCTTTCGTTTCGGGTTTTGGACGGGATTGATTCGTAGCCGGATAGCCTGATCGGGTTTGATAATTTCGGTTCACATATTACGATGATTGGGAAACGGTTAGAAAACACGTACTGACGAAAATCGGAAATCCGTGATCTAAGTCCTCTTGCGTTCCACTGGATGACTGATGCTTCTCTGACGTCTTTGCGGAACGATTGTTGATCTCCTGCCATGACTCTACGCGAGGGAGGCGAGGACTGGGCTCAGCGCGTCCAACACCTGTAACCCGCTTCGAGCGGTTGGAGTTCCCAGGCTTCTTAGTATGTCTGCCATGACAGCGACGAGGGATCGTAACATCGGTATGATCTGTCGATCGACCCTTGACACATCCTCAACGGAAGTAGACTCGGTGGAAGGTGTAGGGCGGCGAGGCCTCGCAGGAGGCTCCTTTGCCGGCTGCGTACGCGGAAGCGTAGGCCACTCATCCGCAGCTGTGAGCTTCTCCACTTCATTTCGCTTCGTGCTTACTACTTCTCTCGTGCTCGGAGGAAATGGGTTATGCGCAACACTCTGTCCTACACGCCTCCGTCGGCGACTACGTCGCCGCCGTACCCTTTCAGCAGCCTCTCTGTGGGTTGAATTGTCCCTAACCATTTGTTTGATAATGGCGATTTCCTTCTTAATCCGAGGGCATTCCTTGGATGCAGCATCATGCGGACCATCACAGTTTCTGCACTTCAGACTTGTTGCCCGACATGCGTCTGCAGTGTGCGGCTCAGCGCATCGGGGGCATACTGTGGTGTTTGTACATACACTCTTGATGTGACCAATTTTCATGCAGTTATGGCACTGGAGTGGTTTAGGGACAAATGGTCGAACAGGATGTCGGAAGTGTCCCACTTTGACATGCGACGGAATGGAATCTCCTTTGAACATTATCTTTACACATCGGGTGTTTCCGAGGCGAAGTACATTCGCGATGAGAACTCCTTCGTTCGCTGGTTTTATGAGAGTTGGGAGGTCCGAATTTGCTATGGCCAAATCAATGTCGTAGATTACTCCCGCCGTGCAGGCACCGTCCATTGGAATAACCGGTCGAACTTTGATGCCTCCCAAATCTGATACTCTGCGAAGCTTGTCTATGGCGCTGGCAGTCATTGTGTCCACAGCTAGAATATTCTTCCGCGTGTTCACCCGGATATCCTTAATGTCGTTTGGTGCTACCCCCTCAAAGTACATAGAGAGAGCTTGCCTGTTTACTGCTCGAAGGCTGATGGTGGGGTCCTCGGGCATGAAGAGGATGGTGTGCGGCCAGCATTCTCCTTTTGAATGAGACGTTAATGTCCCTGCTGGTGAAGACGACTTGATACTTCTTCTTTTGGCCTTCCTGCTTCTCACGGTCTCGAAGTCGTCATCCGACGAGTCGTCGCCAGTGGCCGAGTACAGTTCCGTGTCCTCGCTGGTGCTCGAACAGGTGCTTCGTTTCCGCGACGAGCTTGCCAAAGGTGGTCTATGGTCGGACAGAGCCGCAGAAGGCTCCACGTCCACAGCCATGATGCAGTGACTATCACCGTTGGCCTCACTGGTTCTGGGCCAGGCGCGCTGATTTACCGAGGAGCTCGCCATAGCAGACCTCTGGCTGGGCGGACCAGTGGATGACTCCGCGTCCGTCGCCTTGGGGCAGGGAGCAGCGTCTCCCTTAAAAAGCGAAAAACTTGATAACAATGCTCGGAGCCGAAAGCAGAAGCGTTCTATGAAGAGACACTTCGTCGTCGTCAGTAATGCCAAGGACAGTAATGTCAGACAGTAACAGACAGTAATGCCAAGGAATGTACAGGGGAAGTTATTAGAACCAATGGAATGTAAATAAGAAGAAAGAAGAAAGAAAAGTGGATGAAAAAATTACCAGCTTTGAGCAGGAATCGAACCTACGACCTTCGAATAACGCGTTCGATGCTCTAACCACTGAGCTATCACAGCGGCCGCCACTCCATCCACTTTTTTGGGGGGTTTATATGTGAATTTAGAAGTAGGATTGACAGTCAGCGCCATCTATAAGCCAAACAACGAGTGTGAAAACACTCTTATTCGCATAATTTGGCGTCACGTAGCACGTGAACTTATTATGAGCGGGCAGCTGATTAATTGTCCCTCTTATACAAGCTAAACACACCAAGTCTGCCAGTACGAGACCCTCGTTCAATGAAATAAGGGAGAGAAGTGTATACCTAAGGGCTCGTATTTCCGTGGTTTAACACAATAATAATGAGATATAACAGACAGTAATGCCAAGGAAGGTACAGGGGAAGTTATTAGAACCAATGGAATGTAAATAAGAAGAAAGAAGAAAGAAAAGTGGATGAAAAAATTACCAGCTGTGAGCGGGAATCGAACCTACGACCTTCGAATAACGCGTTCGATGCTCTAACCACTGAGCTATCACAGCGGCCGTACCTCCATTAACTTTTTTGGGGGGTTTATATGTGAATTTAGAAGTAGGAGTGACAGTCAGCGCCATCTATAAGCCAAACAACGAGTGTGAAAACACTCTTATTCGCATGTTTTGGCGTCACGTAGCACGTGAACTTATTATGAGCGGGCAGCTGATTAATTGTCCCTCTTATACAACCTAAACACACCAAGTCTGCCAGTACGAGACCCTCGTTCAATGAAATAAGGGAGAGAAGTGTATACCTAAGGGCTCGTATTTCCGTGGTTTAACACAATATTAATGAGATATAACAGACAGTAATGCCAAGGAATGTACAGGGGAAGTTATTAGAACAAATGGAATGTAAATAAGAAGAAAGAAGAAAGAAAAGGGGATGCAAAAATTACCAGCTGTGAGCAGGAATCGAACCTACGACCTTCGAATAACGCGTTCGATGCTCTAACCACTGAGCTATCACAGCGGCCGTCCCTCCATCCACTTTTTTTGGGGTTGATATGTGAATTTAGAAGTAGGAGTGACAGTCAGCGCCATGTATAAGCCAAACAACGAGTGTGAAAACACTCTTATTCGCATGTTTTGGCGTCACGTAGCACGTGAACATATTATGAGCGCGCAGCTGATTAATTGTCCCTCTTATACAACCTAAACACACCAAGTCTGCCAGTACGAGATCCTCGTTCAATGAACAAAGGGAGAGAAGTGTATACCTAATGGCTCGTATTTCTGTGGTTTAACCCAATAATAATGAGATATAACAGACAGTAATGCCAATTAATGTACAGGGGAAGTTATTAGAACCAATGGAATGTAAATAAGAAGAAAGAAGAGAAAAAAGTGGATGAAAAAATTACCAGCTCTGAGCAGGAATCGAACCTATGGCCTTCGAATAACGCGTTCGATGCTCTAACCACTGAGCTATCACAGTGGCCGTCCCTCCATCCTTTTTTTGGGGGGTTTATATGTGAATTTAGAAGTAGGAGTGACAGTCAGCGCCATCTATAAGCCAGAAAACGAGTGTGAAAACACTCTTATTCGCATGTTTTGGCGTCACGTAGCAAGTGAACTTATTATGAGCGGGCAGCTGATTAATTGTCCCTCTTATACAACCTAAACACACCAAGTCTGCCAGTACGAGACCCTCGTTCAATGAAATAAGGGAGAGAAGTGTATACCTAAGGGCTCGTATTTCCGTGGTTTAACACAATTTTAATGAGATATAACAGACAGTAATGCCAAGGAATGTACAGGGGAAGTTATTAGAACCAATGGAATGTATATAAGAAGAAAGAAGAAAAAAAAGTGGATGAATAAATTACCAGCTGTGAGCAGGAATCGAACCTACGACCTTCGAATAACGCGTTCGATGCTCTAACCACTGAGCTATCACAGCGGCCGTCCCTCCATCCACTTTTTTTGCGGTTATATGTGAATTTAGAAGTAGGAGTGACAGTCAGCGCCATCTATAAGCCAAACAACGAGTGTGAAAACACTCTTATTCGCATGTTCTGGCGTCACGTAGCACGTGAACTTATTATGAGCGGGCAGCTGATTAATTGTCCCTCTTATACAACCTAAACACACCAAGTCTGCCAGTACGAGACCCTCGTTAAATGAAATAAGAGAGAGAAGTGTATACCTAAGGGCTCGTATTTCCGTGGTTTAACACAATAATAATGAGATATAACAGACAGTAATGCCAAGGAATGTACAGGGGAAGTTATTAGAACCAATGGAATGTAAATAAGAAGAAAGAAGAAAGAAAAGTGGATGAAAAAATTACCAGCTGTGAGCAGGAATCGAACCTACGACTTTCGAATAACGCGTTCGATGCTCTAACCACTGATCTATCACAGCAGCCGTCCCTCCATCCACTTTTTTTTGGGTTTATATGTGAATTTAGAAGTAGGAGTGACAGTCAGCGCCATCTATAAGCCAAACAACGAGTGTGAAAACACTCTTATTCGCATGTTTTGGCGTCACGTAGCACGTGAACTTATTATGAGTGGGCAGCTGAATAATTGTCCCTCTTATACAACCTAAACACACCAAGTCTGCCACTACGAGACCTTCGTTCAATAAAATAAGGAAGAGAAGTGTATACCTAAGGGCTCGTATTTCCGTGGTTTAACACAATATTAATGAGATATAACAGACAGTAATGCCAAGGAATGTACAGGGGAAGTTATTAGAACCAATGGAATGTAAAAAAAAGAAAGAAGAAAGAAAAGTTGATGAAAAAATTACAAGCTGTGAGCAGGAATCGAACCTACGACCTTCGAATAACGCGTTCGATGCTCTAACCACTGAGCTATCACAGCGGCCGTCCCTCCATCCACTTTTTTGGGGGGTTTATATGTGAATTTAGAAGTAGGAGTGACAGTCAGCGCCATCTATAAGCCAAACAACGAGTGTGAAAACACTCTTATTCGCATGTTTTGGCGTCACGTAGCACGTGAACTTATTATGAGCGGGCAGCTGAATAATTGTCCCTCTTATACAACCTAAACCCACCAAGCCTGCCAGTACGAGACCCTCGTTCAATGAAATAAGGGAGAGAAGTGTATACCTAAGGGCTCGTATTTCCGTGGTTTAACACAATATTAATGTGATATAACAGATAGTCATGCCAAGGAATGTACAGGGGAAGTTATTAGAACCAATGGAATGTAAATAAGAAGAAAGAAGAAAGAAAAGTGGATGAAAAAATTACCAGCTGTGAGCAGGAATTGAACCTACGACCTTCGAATAACGCGTTCGATGCTCTAACCACTGAGCTATCACAGCGGCCGTCCCTCCATCCACTTTTTTGGGTTTATATGTGAATTTAGAAGTAGGAGTGACAGTCAGCGCCATCTATGGGCCAAACAACGAGTGTGAAAACACTCTTATTCGCATGTTTTGGCGTCACGTAGCACGTGAACTTATTATGAGCGGGCAGCTGATTAATTGTCCCTCTTATACAACCTAAACACACCAAGTCTGCCAGTACGAGACCCTCGATAAATGAAATAAGGGAGAGAAGTGTATACCTAAGGGCTCGTATTTCCGTGGTTTAACACAATATTAATGAGATATAACAGACAGTAATGCCAAGGAATGTACAGGGGAAGTTATTAGAACCAATGGAATGTAAATAAGAAGAAAGAAGAAAGAAAAGTGGATGAAAAAATTACCAGCTGTGAGCAGGAATCGAACCTACGACCTTCGAATAACGCGTTCGATGCTCTAACCACTGAGCTATCCAGCGGCTGTCCCTCCATCCACTTTTTTGGGGGTTTATATGTGAATTTAGAAGTAGCAGTGACAGTCAGCGCCATCTATTAGCCAAACAACGAGTGTGAAAACACTCTTGTTCGCATGTTTTGGCGTCACGTAGCACGTGAAGTTATTATGAGCGGGCAGCTGATTAATTGTCCCTCTTATACAACCTAAACACACCAAGTCTGCCAGTACGAGACCCTCGTTCAATGAAATAAGAGAGAGAAGTGTATACCTAAGGGCTCGTATTTCCGTGGTTTAACACAATTTTAATGAGATATAACAGACAGTAATGCCAAGGAATGTACAGGGGAAGTTATTAGAACCAATGGAATGTATATAAGAAGAAAGAAGAAAGAAAAGTGGATAAAAAAATTACCAGCTGTGAGCAGGAATCGAACCTACGACCTTCGAATAACGCGTTCGATGCACTAACCACTGAGCTATCACAGCGGCCGTCCCTCCATCCACTTTTCTTGCGGTTTATATGTGAATTTAGAAGTAGGAGTGACAGTCAGCGCCATCTATAAGCCAAACAACGAGTGTGAAAACACTCTTATTCGCATGTTTTGGCGTCACGTAGCACGTGAACTTATTATGAGCGGGCAGCTGATTAATTGTCCCTCTTATACAACCTAAACACACCAAGTCTGCCAGTACGAGACCCTCGTTAAATGAAATAAGGGAGAGAAGTGTATACCTAAGGGCTCGTATTTCCGTGGTTTAACACAATATTAATGAGATATAACAGACAGTAATGCCAAGGAATGTACAGGGGAAGTTATTAGAACCAATGGAATGTAAATAAGAAGAAAGAAGAAAGAAAAGTGGATGAAAAAATTACCAGCTGCGAGCAGGAATCGAACCTACGACCTTCGAATAACGCGTTCGATGCTCTAACCACTGAGCTATCACAGCGGCCGTCCCTCCATCCACTTTTTTTTGGGGGTTTATATGTGAATTTAGAAGTAGGAGTGACAGTCAGCGCCATCTATAAGCCAAACAACGAGTGTGAAAACACTCTTATTCGCATGTTTTGGCGTCACGTAGCACGTGAACTTATTATGAGCGGGCAGCTGAATAATTGTCCCTCTTATACAACCTAAACACACCCAGTCTGCCACTACGAGACCTTCGTTCAATAAAATAAGGGAGAGAAGTGTATACCTAAGGGCTCGTATTTCCGTGGTTTAAAACAATATTAATGAGATATAACAGACAGTAATGCCAAGGAATGTACATGGGAAGTTATTAGAACCAATGGAATGTAAATAAAAAGAAAGAAGAAAGAAAAGGTGATGAAAAAATTACAAGCCGTGAGCAGGAATTGAACCTACGACCTTCGAATAACGTGTTCGATGCTCGAACCACTGAGCTATCACGGCGGCCGTCCCTCCATCCACTTTTTTGGGGGGTTTATATGTGAATTTATAAGTAGGAGTGACAGTCAGCGCCATCTATAAGCCAAACAACGAGTGTGAAAACACTCTTATTCGCATGTTTTGGCGTCACGTAGCACGTGAACTTATTATGAGCGGGCAGCTGAATAATTGTCCCTCTTATACAACCTAAACACACCAAGCCTGCCAGTACAAGACCCTCGTTCAATGAAATAAGGGAGAGAAGTGTATACCTAAGGGCTCGTATTTCCGTGGTTTAACACAATATTAATGTGATATAACAGATAGTCATGCCAAGAAATGTACAGGGGAAGTTAGTAGAACCAATGGAATGTAAATAAGAAGAAAGAAAAGTGGATGAAAAAATTACCAGCTGTGAGCAGGAATTGAACCTACGACCTTCGAATAACGCGTTCGATGTTCTAACCACTGAGCTATCACAGCGGCCGTCCCTCCATCCACTTTTTTTGGGGTTTATATGTGAATTTAGAAGTAGGAGTGACAGTCAGCGCCATCTATAAGCCAAACAACGAGTGTGAAAACACTCTTATTCGCACGTTTTGGCGTCACGTAGCACGTGAACTTATTATGAGCGGGCAGCTGATTAATTGTCCCTCTCATACAACCTAAACACACCAAGTCTGCCAGTACGAGACCCTCGTTCAATGAAATAAGGGAGAGAAGTGTATACCTAAGGGCTCGTATTTCCGTGGTTTAACACAATATTAATGAAATATAACAGACAGTAATGCCAAGGAATGTACACGGGAAGTTATTAGAACCAATGGAATGTAAATAAGAAGAAAGAAGAAAGAAAAGTGGATGAAAAAATTACCAGCTGTGAGCAGGAATCGAACCTATGACCTTCGAATAACGCGTTCGATGCTCTAACCACTGAGCTATCACAGCGGCCGTCCCTCCATCCACTTTTTTTGCGGTTTATATGTGAATTTAGAAGTAGGAGTGACAGTCAGCGCCATCTATAAGCCAAACAACGAGTGTGAAAACACTCTTATTCGCATGTTTTGGCGTCACGTAGCACGTGAACTTATTATGAGCAGGCAGCTGATTAATTGTCCCTCTTATACAACCTAAACACACCAAGTCTGCCAGTACGAGACCCTCGTTAAATGAAATAAGGGAGAGAAGTGTATACCTAAGGGCTCGTATTTCCGTGGTTTAACACAATAATAATGAGATATAACAGACAGTAATGCCAAGGAATGTACAGGGGAAGTTATTAGAACCAATGGAATGTAAATAAGAAGAAAAAAGAAAGAAAAGTGGATGAAAAAAATACCAGCTGTGAGCAGGAATCGAACCTACGACCTTCGAATAACGCGTTCGATGCTCTAACCACTGAGCTATCACAGCGGCCGTCTCTCCATCCACTTTTTTTGGGTTTATATGTGAATTTAGAAGTAGGAGTGACAGTCAGCGCCATCTATAAGCCAAACAACGAGTGTGAAAACACTCTTATTCGCATGTTTTGGCGTCACGTAGCACGTGAACCTATTATGAGCGGGCAGCTGAATAATTGTCCCTCTTATACAAACTAAACACACCAAGTCTGCCACTACGA
This sequence comes from Rhipicephalus microplus, assembly GCF_043290135.1. Lineage (NCBI taxonomy): Eukaryota > Metazoa > Arthropoda > Arachnida > Ixodida > Ixodidae > Rhipicephalus > Rhipicephalus microplus. Next base: position 67,079,977 of record NC_134707.1, on the reverse strand, counting down.
GACCTTCGTTCAATAAAATAAGGGAGAGAAGTGTATACCTAAGGGCTCGTATTTCCGTGGTTTAACACAATATTAATGAGATATAACAGACAGTAATGCCAAGGAATGTACAGGGGAAGTTATTAGAACCAATGGAATGTAAAAAAAAGAAAGAAGAAAGAAAAGTTGATGAAAAAATTACAAGCTGTGAGCAGGAATCGAACCTACGACCTTCGAATAACGCGTTCGATGCTCTAACCACTGAGCTATCACAGCGGCCGTCCCTCCATCCACTTTTTTTGGGGGTTTATATGTGAATTTAGAAGTGGGAGTGACAGTCAGCGCCATCTATAAGCCAAACAACGAGTGTGAAAGCACTCTTATTCGCATGTTTTGGCGTCACGTAGCACGTGAACTTATTATGAGCGGGCAGCTGAATAATTGTCCCTCTTACACAACCTAAACCCACCAAGCCTGCCAGTACGAGACCCCCGTTCAATGAAATAAGGGAGAGAAGTGTATACCTAAGGGCTCGTATTTCCGTGGTTTAACACAATATTAATGTGATATAACAGATATTCATGCCAAGGAATGTACAGGGGAAGTTATTAGAACCAATGGAATGTAAATAAGAAGAAAGAAGAAAGAAAAGTGGATGAAAAAATTACCAGCTGTGAGCAGGAATTGAACCTACGACCTTCGAATAACGCGTTCGATGCTCTAACCACTGAGCTATCACAGCGGCCGTCCCTCCATCCACTTTTTTTGGGTTTATATGTGAATTTAGAAGTAGGAGTGAACGTCAGCGCCATCTATAAGCCAAACAACGAGTGTGAAAACACTCTTATTCGCATGTTTTGGCGTCACGTAGCACGTGAACTTATTATGAGCGGGCAGCTGATTAATTGTCCCTCTTATACAACCTAAACACACCAAGTCTGCCAGTACGAGACCCTCGATAAATGAAATAAGGGAGAGAAGTGTATACTTTAGGGCTCGTATTTCCGTGGTTTAACACAATATTAATGAGATATAACAGACAGTAATGCCAAGGAATGTACAGGGGAAGGTATTAGAACCAATGGAATGTAAATAAGAAGAAAGAAGAAAGAAAAGTGGATGAAAAAATTACCAGCTGTGAGCAGGAATCGAACCTACGACCTTCGAATAACGCGTTCGATGCTCTAACCACTGAGCTATCCAGCGGCTGTCCCTCCATCCACTTTTTTGGGGTTTATATGTGAATTTAGAAGTAGCAGTGACAGTCAGCGCCATTTATTAGCCAAACAACGAGTGTGAAAACACTCTTATTCGCATGTTTTGGCGTCACGTAGCACGTGAACTTATTATGAGCGGGCAGCTGATTAATTGTCCCTCTTATACAACCTAAACACACCAAGTCTGCCAGTACGAGACCCTCGTTCAATGAAATAAGAGAGAGAAGTGTATACCTAAGGGCTCGTATTTCCGTGGTTTAACACAATTTTAATGAGATATAACAGACAGTAATGCCAAGGAATGTACAGGGGAAGTTATTAGAACCAATGGAATGTATATAAGAAGAAAGAAGAAAGAAAAGTGGATGAAAAAATTACCAGCTGTGAGCAGGAATCGAACCTACGACCTTCGAATAACGCGTTCGATGCACTAACCACTGAGCTATCACAGCGGCCGTTCCTCCATTCACTTTTTTTGCGGTTTATATGTGAATTTAGAAGTAGGAGTGACAGTCAGCGCCATCTATAAGCCAAACAACGAGTGTGAAAACACTCTTATTCGCATGTTTTGGCGTCACGTAGCACGTGAACTTATTATGAGTGGGCAGCTGATTAATTGTCCCTCTTATACAACCTAAACACAGCAAGTCTGCCAGTACGAGACCCTCGTTAAATGAAATAAGGGAGAGAAGTGTATACCTAAGGGCTCGTATTTCCGTGGTTTAACACAATATTAATGAGATATAACAGACAGTAATGCCAAGGAATGTACAGGGGAAGTTATTAGAACCAATGGAATGTAAATAAGAAGAAAGAAGAAAGAAAAGTGGATGAAAAAATTACCAGCTGTGAGCAGGAATCGAACCTACGACCTTCGAATAACGCGTTGGATGCTCTAACCACTGAGCTATCACAGCGGCCGTCCCTCCATAAACTTTTTTGGGGGGTTTATATGTGAATTTAGAAGTAGGAATGACAGTCAGCGCCATCTATAAGCCAAACAACGAGTGTGAAAACACTCTTATTCGCATGTTTTGGCGTCACGTAGCACGTGAACTTATTATGAGCGGGCAGCTGAATAATTGTCCCTCTTATACAACCTAAACACACCAAGCCTGCCAGTACGAGACCCTCGTTCAATGAAATAAGGGAGAGAAGTGTATACCTAAGGGCTCGTATTTCCGTGGTTTAACACAATATTAATGTGATATAACAGATAGTCATGCCAAGAAATGTACAGGGGAAGTTATTAGAACCAATGGAATGTAAATAAGAAGAAAGAAAAGTGGATGAAAAAATTACCAGCTGTGAGCAGGAATTGAACCTACGACCTTCGAATAACGCGTTCGATGCTCTAACCACTGATCTATCACAGTGGCCGTCCCTCCATCCACTTTTTTTGGGGTTTATATGTGAATTTAGAAGTAGGAGTGACAGTCAGCGCCATCTATAAGCCAAACAACGAGTGTGAAAACACTCTTATTCGCATGTTTTGGCGTCACGTAGCACGTGAACTTATTATGAGCGGGCAGCTGATTAATTGTCCCTCTCATACAACCTAAACACACCAAGGCTGCCAGTACGAGACCCTCGTTCAATGAAATAAGGGAGAGAAGTGTATACCTAAGGGCTCGTATTTCCGTGGTTTAACACAATATTAATGAGATATAACAGACAGTAATGCCAAGGAATGTACAGGGGAAGTTATTAGAACCAATCGATTGTAAATAAGAAGAAAGAAGAAAGAAAAGTGGATGAAAAAATGACCAGCTGTGAGAAGGAATTGAACCTACGACCTTCGAATAACGCGTTCGATGCTCTAACCACTGAGCTATCACAGCGGCCGTCCCTCCATCCACTTTTTTTGGGGTTTTTATGTGAATTTAGAAGTAGGAGTGACAGTCAGCGCCATCTATAAGCCATACAACGAGTGTGAAAACACTCTTATTCGCATGTTTTGGCGTCACGTAGCACGTGAATTTATTATGAGCCGGCAGCTGATTAATTGTCCCTCTTATACAACCTAAACACACCAAGTCTGCCAGTACGAGACCCTCCTTCAATGAAATAAGGGAGAGAAGTGTATACCTAAGGGCTCGTATTTCCGTGCTTTAACACAATAATAATGAGATTTAACAGACAGTAATGCCAAGGAATGTACAGGGGAAGTTATTAGAACCATTGGAATGTAAATAAGAAGAAAGAAGAAAGAAAAGTGGATAAAAAAATTACCAGCTGTGAGCAGGAATCGAACCTACGACCTTCGAATAACGCGTTCGATGCTCTAACCACTGAGCTATCACAGCGGCCGTCCCTCCATCCACTTTTTTGGGGGTTTATATGTGAGTTTATAAGTAGGAGTGACAGTCAGCGCCATCTATAAGCCAAACAACGAGTGTGAAAACACTCTTATTCGCATGTTTTGGCGTCAAGTAGCACGTGAACTTATTATGAGCGGGTAGCTGATTAATTGTCCCTCTTACACAACCTAAACACACCAAGTCTGCCAGTACGAGACCCTCGTTCAATGAAAAAAGGGAGAGAAGTGTATACCTAAGGGCTCGTATTTCCGTGGTTTAACACAATATTAATGAGATATAACAGACAGTAATGCCAAGGAATGTACAGGGGAAGTTATTAGAAGCAATGGAATGTAAATAAGAAGACAGAAGAAAGAAAAGTGGATGAAAAAATTACCAGCTGTGAGCAGGAATCGAACCGACGACCTTCGAATAACGCGTTCGATGCTCTAACCACAGAGCTATCACAGCGGCCGTCCCTCCATCCACTTTTTTGGGGTTTTTATGTGAATTTAGAAGTAGGAGTGACAGTCAGCGCCATCTATAAGCCAAACAACGAGTGTGAAAACACTCTTATTTGCATGTTTTGGCGTCACGTAGCACGTGAACTTATTATGAGCGGGCAGCTGATTAATTGTCCCTCTTATACAACCTAAACACACCAAGTCTGCCAGTACGAGACCCTCGTTCAATGAAATAAGGGAGAGAAGTGTATACCTAAGGGCTCGTATTTCCGTGGTTTAACGCAATATTAATGAGATATAACAGACAGTAATGCCAAGGAATGTACAGGGGAAGTTATTAGATCCAATGGAATGTAAATAAGAAGAAAGAAGAAAGAAAAGGGGATGAAAAAATTACCAGCTGTGAGCAGGAATCGAACCTACGACCTTCGAATAACGCGTTCGATGCTCTAACCACTGAGCTATCACAGCGGCCGTCCCTCCATCCACTTTTTTTGGGGTTTATATGTGAATTTAGAAGTAGGAGTGACAGTCAGCGCCATCTATAAGCCAAACAACGAGTGTGAAAACGCTCTTATTCGCATGTTTTGGCGTCACGTAGCACGTGAACATATTATGAGCGCGCAGCTGATTAATTGTCCCTCTTATACAACCTAAACACACCAAGTCTGCCAGTACGAGATCCTCGTTCAATGAAATAAGGGAGAGAAGTGTATACCTAATGGCTCGTATTTCTGTGGTTTAACACAATATTAATAAGATATAACAGACAGTAATGCCAATTAATGTACAGGGGAAGTTATTAGAACCAATGGAATGTAAATAAGAAGAAAGAAGAGAAAAAAGTGGATGAAAAAATTACCAGCTCTGAGCAGGATTCGAACCTACGGCCTTCGAATAACGCGTTCGATGCTCTAACCACTGAGCTATCACAGTGGCCGTCCCTCCATCCTTTTTTTGGGGGGGGGGGGGGGTTTATATGTGAATTTAGAAGTAGGAGTGACAGTCAGCGCCATCTATAAGCCAGAAAACGAGTGTGAAAACACTCTTATTCGCATGTTTTGGCGTCACGTAGCAAGTGAACTTATTATGAGCGGGCAGCTGATTAATTGTCCCTTCTATACAACCTAAACACACCAAGTCTGCCAGTACGAGACCCTCGTTCAATGAAATAAGGGAGAGAAGTGTATACCTAAAGGCTCGTATTTCCGTGGTTTAACACAATTTTAATGAGATATAACAGACAGTAATGCCAAGGAATGTACAGGGGAAGTAATTAGAACCAATGGAATGTATCTAAGAAGAAAGATGAAAGAAAAGTGGATGAAAAAATTACCAGCTGTGAGCAGGAATCGAACCTACGACCTTCGAATAACGCGTTCGATGCTCTAACCACTGAGCTATAACAGCGGCCGTCCTCCATCCACTTTTTTTTGGGTTTATATGTGAATTTAGAAGTAGGAGTGACAATCAGCGCCATCTATAAGCCAAACAACGAGTGTGAAAACACTCTTATTCGCATGTTTTGGCGTCACGTAGCACGTGAACTTATTATGAGCGGGCAGCTGAATAATTGTCCCTCTTATACAACCTAAACACACCAAGTCTGCCACTACGAGACCTTCGTTCAATAAAATAAGGGAGAGAAGTGTATACCTAAGGGCTCGTATTTCCGTGGTTTAACACAATATTAATGAGATATAACAGACAGTAATGCCAAGGAATGTACAGGGGAAGTTATTAGAACCAATGGAATGTAAATAAAAAGAAAGAAGAAAGAAAAGTTGATGAAAAAATTACAAGCTGTGAGCAGGAATCGAACCTACGACCTTCGAATAACGCGTTCGATGCTCTAACCACTGAGCTATCACAGCGGCCGTCCCTCCATCCACTTTTTTTGGGGGGTTTATATGTGAATTTAGAAGTAGGAGTGACAGTCAGCGCCATCTATAAGCCAAACAACGAGTGTGAAAACACTCTTATTCGCATGTTTTGGCGTCACGTAGCACGTGAACTTATTATGAGCGGGCAGCTGAATAATTGTCCCTCTTATACAACCTAAACCCACCAAGCCTGCCAGTACGAGACCCTCGTTCAATGAAATAAGGGAGAGAAGTGTATACCTAAGGGCTCGTATTTCCGTGGTTTAACACAATATTAATGAGATATAACAGACAGTAATGCCAAGGAATGTACAGGGGAAGTTATTAGAACCAATGGAATGTAAATAAGAAGAAAGAAGGAAGAAAAGTGGATGAAAAAATCACCAGCTGTGAGCAGGAATCGATCCTACGACCTTCGAATAACGCGTTCGATGCTCTAACCACTGAGCTATCCAGCGGCTGTCCCTCCATCCACTTTTTTGGGGGTTTATATGTGAATTTAGAAGTAGGAGTGACAGTCAGCGCCATCTATTAGCCAAACAACGAGTGTGAAAACATTCTTATTCGCATGTTTTGGCGTCACGTAGCACGTGAACTTATTATGAGCGGGCAGCTGATTAATTGTCGCTCTTATACAACCTAAACACACCAAGTCTGCCAGTACGAGACCCTCGTTCAATGAAATAAGAGAGAGAAGTGTATACCTAAGGGCTCGTATTTCCGTGGTTTAACACAATTTTAATGAGATATAACAGACAGTAATGCCAAGGAATGTACAGGGGAAGTTATTAGAACCGATGGAATGTATATAAGAAGAAAGAAGAAAGAAAAGTGGATGAAAAAATTACCAGCTGTGAGCAGGAATCGAACCTACGACCTTCGAATAACGCGTTCGATGCTCTATCCACTGAGCTATCACAGCGGCCGTCCCTCCATCCACTTTTTTTGCGGTTTATATGTGAATTTAGAAGTAGGAGTGACAGTCAGCGCCATCTATAAGCCAAACAACGAGTGTGAAAACACTCTTATTGGCATGTTTTGGCGTCACGTAGCACGTGAACTTATTATGAGCGGGCAGCTGATGAATTGTCCCTCTTATACAACCTAAACACACCAAGTCTGCCAGTACGAGACCCTCGTTAAATGAAATAAGGGAGAGTAGTGTATACCTAAGGGCTCGTATTTCCGTGGTTTAACACAATATTAATGAGATATAACAGACAGTAATGCCAAGGAATGTACGGGGGAAGTTATTAGAACCAATGGAATGTAAATAAGAAGAAAGAAGAAAGAAAAGTGGATGAAAAAATTACCAGCTGTGAGCAGGAATCGAACCTACGACCTTCGAATAACGCGTTCGATGCTCTAACCACTGAGCTATCACAGCGGCCGTCCCTCCATCCACTTTTTTTGCGGTTTATATGTGAATTTAGAAGTAGGAGTGACAGTCAGCGCCATCTATAAGCCAAACAACGAGTGTGAAAACACTCTTATTCGCATGTTTTGGCGTCACGTAGCACGTGAACTTATTATGAGCGGGCAGCTGATTAATTGTCCCTCTTATACAACCTAAACACACCAAGTCTGCCACTACGAGACCTTCGTTCAATAAAATAAGGGAGAGAAGTGTATACCTAAGGGCTCGTATTTCCGTGGTTTAACACAATATTAATGAGATATAACAGACAGTAATGCCAAGGAATGTACAGGGGAAGTTATTAGAACCAATGGAATGTAAATAAAAAGAAAGAAGAAAGAAAAGGTGATGAAAAAATTACAAGCTGTGAGCAGGAATCGAACCTACGACCTTCGAATAACGCGTTCGATGCTCTAACCACTGAGCTATCACAGCGGCCGTCCCTCCATCCACTTTTTTTGTGGGGTTTATATGTGAATTTAGAAGTAGGAGTGACAGTCAGCGCCATCTATAAGCCAAACAACGAGTGTGAAAACACTCTTATTCGCATGTTTTGGCGTCACGTAGCACGTGAACTTATTATGAGCGGGCAGCTGAATAATTGTCGCTCTTATACAACCTAAACACACCAAGTCTGCCAGTACGAGACCCTCGTTCAATGAAATAAGGGAGAGAAGTGTATACCTAAGGGCTCGTATTTCCGTGGTTTAACACAATATTAATGAGATATAACACACACTAATGCCAAGGATTGTACACGGGAAGGTATTAGAACCAATGGAATGTAAATAGGAAGAAAGAAAAGTGGATGAAAAAATTACCAGCTGTGAGCAGGAATCGAACCTACGACCTTCGAATAATGCGTTCGATGCTCTAACCACTGAGCTATCACAGCGGCCGTGCCTCCATCCACTTTTTTGGGGGATTTATATGTGAATTTAGAAGTAGGAGTGACAGTCAGCGCCATCTATAAGCCAAACAACGAGTGTGAAAACACTCTTATCCGCATGTTTTGTCGTCACGTAGCACGTGAACTTATTATGAGCGGGCAGCTGAATAATTGTCCCTCTTATACAACCTAAACACACCAAGTCTGCCAGTACGAGACCTTTGTTCAATAAAACAAGGGAGAGAAGTGTATACCTAAGGGCTCGTATTTCCGTGGTTTAACACAATATTAATGAGATATAACAGACAGTAATGCCAAGGAATGTACAGGGGAAGTTATTAGAACCAATCGATTGTAAATAAGAAGAAAGAAGAAAGAAAAGTGGATGAAAAAATTACCAGCTGTGAGCAGGAATTGAACCTACGACCTTCGAATAACGCGTTCGATGCTCTAACCACTGAGCTATCACAGCGGCCATCCCTCCATCCACTTTTTTTGGGGTTTTTATGTGAATTTAGAAGTAGGAGTGACAGTCAGCGCCATCTATAAGCCAAACAACGAGTGTGAAAACACTCTTATACGCATGTTTTGGCGTCACGTAGCACGTGAACTTATTATGAGCGGGCAGCTGATTAATTGTCCCCCTTATCCCCTTCAGGCGCAGCGTCCACATTTGTGGACGCCAACTTCACAGCTCAATATCTCGAAATTTACTTTGAATCTCGCGCGCAACCAGTGCTCTCTCTATCACTACATGTTGCTGCAGCGACCCGTGGCGCCATCTGCCGCAGCTGACACAAAATAACTACAAAAACAACTCTCAAAGATGGACGCCTCCACGTTTTACGGCGGCGCACGTAAGTGGCTCTCACTTTTCAAGCCCTTGCTATGTTTCATTCGAGGTGGCATGAAATTATGCACTTGTCAGTAAGAGCTAAGAGATACCTCATGCCAATAAACAAGACTTTTGCAACTAGAAACTATTTATAACGTCAAAAAGGGTGCGTAAAATACCGCGTCCACGATCGTGGACATTGCGCCTTAGTGCTGCCTTTGTTGCAGGGCAGCCATTTTGCACCGTGTGCGCAGATATGATGGTTATGTGTGATTTTTTGTCTCCAGGACTTGAAGATCATGCTTCAAAACGTCAGAAAGTTGATGATGCGACAGCAGAAGAAATCCTCATGAGAATATCAAATGGAGATATCTCAGATGGCGACTTTTCAGATGACGAATTGGAAGCAGAAAATGAAGAAAACATAGTAAGTTTGCTCGAGATTGTGAGACATTATTTTGTGTTCTCGGGAAACATATGGCACCAAACTGTCTAAAGGTACTTTGACCCTAATTTACGCTGTTTGTTTCAGCCTGCCAATGGTCAGGTGACCGCATCCACGACCACAGCTGCACTGCCTGCACGACCAGACGCCACGGTCAGCTCGAACGCACCTGCGGCATCTACGAAGGCTGAGTTCAAATGGGTGAAGAAAGATTTTGCTCCAAGTGATGTTGACTGCCACTACAATCCTGAAGTAGCCTCGACATGCCAGCAGCCACTTGTGTATTTTAGCAAGTATTTCACCGAACAGATATTTGAAGACCTTGCTGAATTCACAAACAGGTATGTCCTGCAAAGAGACGGTGCCGTATTAGCCACTACAAAAGAAGAGATCAAAATATTTTTTGGAATGCTCATGCTGATGGGTGTTCTGAAATACCCACGCGTCAGAATGTATTGGCAAACTGCAACGAGGATTCCCGCAATAGCCGATTCGATGGGCGTGAAGCGATTCTTCAAAATCAGAGGCGCTCTCCACATAAGCGACGCTAATGAAGAACGGGACCCGAACAGCCAAGACAAATTTTGGAAAGTTAGGCCGTTGCTAGAAGCTGTCAGAAGCCGCTGCTTACAGCTTGTTCCCTTGGAACAGAATAGCATCGATGAACAGATGGTGCCGTTCACAGGACGCATTGCTGCAAAGCAATTTGTGAAAGGAAAACCGAACCCAGAAGGCGTGAAGGTTTTTGTACGCTGCAGTTTTGACGGTCTTGCACATGACTTTGAGTTTTACCAAGGGAAGGGAACGGGAGTGAGCAAAGAACATGCACATCTTGGCCTTGGTGGCTCCGTCGTAATGCGCCTTGTTGAAAGCCTCCCGAAGGCACAGAACATCAAGTGCTACATGGACAATTATTTTACGTCCGTGAAGCTCTTTCTTGAGTTAAAAAAGATCGGCATTTTGGCTAGTGGCACAATTAGGGGAAACCGCTTGGCAGGATGCGTCATGAAAACAGACAAGGAAATGAAGAAAGAAGGACGGGGAAGCTATGATGAGCGGGTTTCCCAGAACGACGAAGTTGTCCTTGTTCGTTGGCAAGACAACGGGACCGTCAACATGGCTTCTACCCACCTTGGAGTTGGAAATATTGGCACCGTGAGAAGATGGAGCGAATCCCAAAAGGTCCACGTTGACATTGACTGTCCAGAGGTAGTCCTGGACTACAACAAATACATGGGTGGAGTAGACAAACTAGACTTCATCATGTCCCTCTACCCAATGCGGACGCGAACGAAAAAGTGGCCTGTGAGAGTGATTTCCCATTTTGCATCTTTTGCGCTCTCCAACAGTTGGCTTGAATACTTAAGGGATGCCAATAAAGCAGGGCTACTAAGAAAAGAGACACTGGACATGATGGCGTTCCAAACAGACGTCGCGAATTGCCTGCTGAACAGCAATAAGCCACAAAAGAAGCGTGGACGTCCGAGCAATGACAACTCCCGAACAGTGAAAAAGAAGGTACCCAATGCTTCACCACTACCAGTCAGCACTGTTCGCTATGATGGGATTAATCATTGGCCGCAGCAAGTAAACATGGCTAACGCACAACGCTGCCGGAGAGAGGAATGCACATCCAAAAGCCGTGTCCGCTGCAGGAAATGCAACATTTTCCTTTGTCTGACATCTCAGAACGACTGTTTTTATTTGTTTCATACCAAATAGACTCTTTCTGATTATTTTTGCGGAAAAGACTTCCTAAGCAGTGTTCCTGCAATGATTATTTGCGAGCCTCCGAAATAAAAGCGTTTGTTTTCTTCTTCTCCACCGTTCATGGGTATTGCAACAAGGAAAGCGAGATGTAAAATATGTATTTACTAGAGCCTATACAACAGGCAGTATGGCGAAAAACCCACGCACAAGCCATGGCGCACCTTCGTCGTCTTCCTTTCCCTGCGTCTTCGTGCGCGCGCTTGGGTAACGGTCACGTGACAATATGACTGCTTTGAGGCGCAATGTCCACATATGTGGACGCCATTGAAAAATTGAACCAATGAATTTTTTTCTGAATTTCTTGTGGATTCCTTCTTTAATAGCGTTATGTATTCATAATCTGAACAAAATTTTTTTTTCGCTACGTCAGATTTAATTCGCGCCTGAAGGGGTTATACAATCTAAACACACCAAGTCTGCCAGTACGAGACCCTCCTTCAATGAAATAAGGGAGAGAAGTGTATACCTAAGGGCTCGTATTTCCGTGCTTTAACACAATATTAATGAAATTTAACAGACAGTAATGCCAAGGAATGTACAGGGGAAGTTATTAGAACCAAAGGAATGTAAATAAGGAGAAAGAAGAAAGAAAAGTGGATGAAAAAATTACCAGCTGTGAGCAGGAATCGAACCTACAACCTTCGAATAACGCGTTCGATGCTCTAACCACTGAGCTATCACAGCGGCCGTCCCTCCATCCACTTTTTTTGGGGGTCTATATGTGAATTTAGAAGTAGGAGTGACAGTCAGCGCCGTCTATAAGCCAAACAACGAGTGTGAAAACACTCTTATTCGCATGTTTTGGCGTCACGTAGCGCGTGAACTTATTATGAGCGGGCAGCTGATTAATTGTCCCTCTTATACAACCTAAACACACCAAGTCTGCCAGTACGAGACCCTCGTTCAATGAAATAAGGGAGAGAAGTGTATACCTAAGGGCTCGTATTTCCGTAGTTCAACACAATATTAATCAGATATAACAGACAGTAATGCCAAGGAATATACAGGGGAAGTTATTAGAACCAATGGAATGTAAATAAGAAGAAAGAAGAAAGAAAAGTGGATGAAAAAATTACCAGCTTTGAGCAGAAATCGAACCTACGACCTTCGAATAACGCGTTCGATGCTCTAACCACTGAGCTATCACAGCGGCCGTCCCTCCATCCACTTTTTTTTTGGGGTTTATATGTGAATTTAGAAGTAGGATTGACAGTCAGCGCCATCTATAAGCCAAACAACGAGTGTGAAAACACTCTTATTCGCATGTTTTGGCGTCACGTAGCACGTGAACCTATTATGAGCGGGCAGCAGATTAATTGTCCCTCTTATACAAGCTAAACACACCAAGTCTGCCAGTACGAGACCCTCGTTCAATGAAATAAGGGAGAGAAGTGTATACCTAAGCTCTCGTATTTCCGTGGTTTAACACAATAATAATGAGATATAACAGACAGTAATGCCAAGGAATGTACAGGGGAAGTTATTAGAACCAATGGAATGTAAATAAGAAGAAAGAAGAAAGAAAAGTGGATGAAAAAATTACCAGCTGTGAGCGGGAATCGAATCTACGACCTTCGAATAACGCGTTCGATGCTCTAACCACTGAGCTATCACAGCGGCCGTACCTTCATTCACTTTTTGGGGGGTTTATATGTGAATTTAGAAGTAGGAGTGACAGTCAGCGCCATCTATAAGCCAAACAACGAGTGTGAAAACACTCTTATTCGCATGTTTTGGCGTCACGTAGCACGTGAACCTATTATGAGCGGGCAGCAGATTAATTGTCCCTCTTATACAACCTAAACACACCAAGTCTGCCAGTACGAGACCCTCGTTAAATGAAATAAGGGAGAGAAGTGTATACCTAAGGGCTCGTATTTCCGTGGTTTAACACAATATTAATGAGATATAACAGACAGTAATGCCAAGGAATGTACAGGGGAAGTTATTAGAACCAATAGAATGTAAATAAGAAGAAAGAAGAAAGAAAAGTGGATGAAAAAATTACCAGCTGTGAGCAGGAATCGAACCTACGACCTTCGAATAACGCGTTCGATGCTCTAACCACTGAGCTATCACAGCGGACGTCCCTCCATCCACTTTTTTGTGGGTTTATATGTGAATTTAGAAGTAGGAGTGACAGTCAGCGCCATCTATAAGCCAAACAACGAGTGTGAAAACACTCTTATTCGCATGTTTTGGCGTCACGTAGCGCGTGAACTTATTATGAGCGGGCAGCTGATTAATTGTCCCTCTTATACAACCTAAACACACCAAGTCTGCCAGTACGAGACCCTCGTTCAATGAAATAAGGGAGAGAAGTGTATACCTAAGGGCTCGTATTTCCGTGGTTTAACACAATAATAATGAGATTTAACAGACAGTAATGCCAAGGAATGTACAGGGGAAGTTATTAGAACCATTGGAATGTAAATAAGAAGAAAGAAGAAAGAAAAGTGGATGAAAAAATTACCAGCTGTGAGCAGGAATCGAACCTACGACCTTCGAATAACGCGTTCGATGCTCTAACCACTGAGCTAACACAGCGGCCGTCCCTCCATCCACTTTTTTGGGGGTCTATATGTGAATTTAGAAGTAGGAGTGACAGTCAGCGCCATCTATAAGCCAAGCAACGAGTGTGAAAACACTCTTATTCGCATGTTTTGGCGTCACGTAGCACGTGAACTTATTATGAGCGGGCAGCTGGTTAATTGTCCCTCTTAGACAACCTAAACACACCAAGTCTGCCAGTACGAGACCCTCGTTCAATGAAATAAGGGAGAGAAGTGTATACCTAAGGGCTCGTATTTCCGTAGTTCAACATAATATTAATCAGATATAACAGACAGTAATGCCAAGGAATATACAGGGGAAGTTATTAGAACCAATGGAATGTAAATAAGAAGAAAGAAGAAAGAAAAGTGGATGAAAAAATTACCAGCTTTGAGCAGGAATCGAACCTACGACCTTCGAATAACGCGTTCGATGCTCTAACCACTGAGCTATCACAGCGGCCGTCCCTCCATCCACTTTTTTTTGGGGTTTATATGTGAATTTAGAAGTAGGATTGACAGTCAGCGCCATCTATAAGCCAAACAACGAGTGTGAAAACACTCTTATTCGCATGTTTTGGCGTCACGTAGCACGTGAACCTATTATGAGCGGGCAGCAGATTAATTGTCCCTCTTATACAAGCTAAACACACCAAGTCTGCCAGTACGAGACCCTCGTTCAATGAAATAAGGGAGAGAAGTGTATACCTAAGCTCTCGTATTTCCGTGGTTTAACACAATAATAATGAGATATAACAGACAGTAATGCCAAGGAATGTACAGGGGAAGTTATTAGAACCAATGGAATGTAAATAAGAAGAAAGAAGAAAGAAAAGTGGATGAAAAAATTACCAGCTGTGAGCGGGAATCGAATCTACGACCTTCGAATAACGCGTTCGATGCTCTAACCACTGAGCTATCACAGCGGCCGTACCTTCATTCACTTTTTGGGGGGTTTATATGTGAATTTAGAAGTAGGAGTGACAGTCAGCGCCATCTATAAGCCAAACAACGAGTGTGAAAACACTCTTATTCGCATGTTTTGGCGTCACGTAGCACGTGAACCTATTATGAGCGGGCAGCAGATTAATTGTCCCTCTTATACAACCTAAACACACCAAGTCTGCCAGTACGAGACCCTCGTTAAATGAAATAAGGGAGAGAAGTGTATACCTAAGGGCTCGTATTTCCGTGGTTTAACACAATATTAATGAGATATAACAGACAGTAATGCCAAGGAATGTACAGGGGAAGTTATTAGAACCAATGGAATGTAAATAAGAAGAAAGAAGAAAGAAAAGTGGATGAAAAAATTACCAGCTGTGAGCAGGAATCGAACCTACGACCTTCGAATAACGCGTTCGATGCTCTAACCACTGAGCTATCACAGCGGACGTCCCTCCATCCACTTTTTTTTGGGTTTATATGTGAATTTAGAAGTAGGAGTGACAGTCAGCGCCATCTATAAGCCAAACAACGAGTGTGAAAACACTCTTATTCGCATGTTTTGGCGTCACGTAGCGCGTGAACTTATTATGAGCGGGCAGCTGATTAATTGTCCCTCTTATACAACCTAAACACACCAAGTCTGCCAGTACGAGACCCTCGTTCAATGAAATAAGGGAGAGAAGTGTATACCTAAGGGCTCGTATTTCCGTGGTTTAACACAATAATAATGAGATTTAACAGACAGTAATGCCAAGGAATGTACAGGGGAAGTTATTAGAACCATTGGAATGTAAATAAGAAGAAAGAAGAAAGAAAAGTGGATGAAAAAATTACCAGCTATGAGCAGGAATCGAACCTACGACCTTCGAATAACGCGTTCGATGCTCTAACCACTGAGCTAACACAGCGGCCGTCCCTCCATCCACTTTTTTGGGGGTCTATATGTGAATTTAGAAGTAGGAGTGACAGTCAGCGCCATCTATAAGCCAAGCAACGAGTGTGAAAACACTCTTATTCGCATGTTTTGGCGTCACGTAGCACGTGAACTTATTATGAGCGGGCAGCTGGTTAATTGTCCCTCTTAGACAACCTAAACACACCAAGTCTGCCAGTACGAGACCCTCGTTCAATGAAATAAGGGAGAGAAGTGTATACCTAAGGGCTCGTATTTCCGTAGTTCAACACAATATTAATCAGATATAACAGACAGTAATGCCAAGGAATATACAGGGGAAGTTATTAGAACCAATGGAATGTAAATAAGAAGAAAGAAGAAAGAAAAGTGGATGAAAAAATTACCAGCTTTGAGCAGGAATCGAACCTACGACCTTCGAATAACGCGTTCGATGCTCTAACCACTGAGCTATCACAGCGGCCGTCCCTCCATCCACTTTTTTTTGGGGTTTATATGTGAATTTAGAAGTAGGATTGACAGTCAGCGCCATCTATAAGCCAAACAACGAGTGTGAAAACACTCTTATTCGCATGTTTTGGCGTCACGTAGCACGTGAACCTATTATGAGCGGGCAGCAGATTAATTGTCCCTCTTATACAAGCTAAACACACCAAGTCTGCCAGTACGAGACCCTCGTTCAATGAAATAAGGGAGAGAAGTGTATACCTAAGCTCTCGTATTTCCGTGGTTTAACACAATAATAATGAGATATAACAGACAGTAATGCCAAGGAATGTACAGGGGAAGTTATTAGAACCAATGGAATGTAAATAAGAAGAAAGAAGAAAGAAAAGTGGATGAAAAAATTACCAGCTGTGAGCGGGAATCGAATCTACGACCTTCGAATAACGCGTTCGATGCTCTAACCACTGAGCTATCACAGCGGCCGTACCTTCATTCACTTTTTGGGGGGTTTATATGTGAATTTAGAAGTAGGAGTGACAGTCAGCGCCATCTATAAGCCAAACAACGAGTGTGAAAACACTCTTATTCGCATGTTTTGGCGTCACGTAGCACGTGAACCTATTATGAGCGGGCAGCAGATTAATTGTCCCTCTTATACAACCTAAACACACCAAGTCTGCCAGTACGAGACCCTCGTTAAATGAAATAAGGGAGAGAAGTGTATACCTAAGGGCTCGTATTTCCGTGGTTTAACACAATATTAATGAGATATAACAGACAGTAATGCCAAGGAATGTACAGGGGAAGTTATTAGAACCAATGGAATGTAAATAAGAAGAAAGAAGAAAGAAAAGTGGATGAAAAAATTACCAGCTGTGAGCAGGAATCGAACCTACGACCTTCGAATAACGCGTTCGATGCTCTAACCACTGAGCTATCACAGCGGACGTCCCTCCATCCACTTTTTTTTGGGTTTATATGTGAATTTAGAAGTAGGAGTGACAGTCAGCGCCATCTATAAGCCAAACAACGAGTGTGAAAACACTCTTATTCGCATGTTTTGGCGTCACGTAGCGCGTGAACTTATTATGAGCGGGCAGCTGATTAATTGTCCCTCTTATACAACCTAAACACACCAAGTCTGCCAGTACGAGACCCTCGTTCAATGAAATAAGGGAGAGAAGTGTATACCTAAGGGCTCGTATTTCCCTGGTTTAACACAATATTAATGAGATTTAACAGACAGTAATGCCAAGGAATGTACAGGGGAAGTTATTAGAACCATTGGAATGTAAATAGGAAGAAAGAAGAAAGAAAAGTGGATGAAAAAATTACCAGCTGTGAGCAGGAATCGAACCTACGACCTTCGAATAACGCGTTCGATGCTCTAACCACTGAGCTAACACAGCGGCCGTCCCTCCATCCACTTTTTTGGGGGTCTATATGTGAATTTAGAAGTAGGAGTGACAGTCAGCGCCATCTATAAGCCAAGCAACGAGTGTGAAAACACTCTTATTCGCATGTTTTGGCGTCACGTAGCACGTGAACTTATTATGAGCGGGCAGCTGGTTAATTGTCCCTCTTAGACAACCTAAACACACCAAGTCTGCCAGTACGAGACCCTCGTTCAATGAAATAAGGGAGAGAAGTGTATACCTAAGGGCTCGTATTTCCGTAGTTCAACACAATATTAATCAGATATAACAGACAGTAATGCCAAGGAATATACAGGGGAAGTTATTAGAACCAATGGAATGTAAATAAGAAGAAAGAAGAAAGAAAAGTGGATGAAAAAATTACCAGCTTTGAGCAGGAATCGAACCTACGACCTTCGAATAACGCGTTCGATGCTCTAACCACTGAGCTATCACAGCGGCCATCCCTCCATCCACTTTTTTTTGGGGTTTATATGTGAATTTAGAAGTAGGATTGACAGTCAGCGCCATCTATAAGCCAAACAACGAGTGTGAAAACACTCTTATTCGCATGTTTTGGCGTCACGTAGCACGTGAACCTATTTTGAGCGGGCAGCTGAATAATTGTCCCTCTTATACAACCTAAACACACCAAGTCTGCCAGTATGAGACCTTCGTTCAATAAAATAAGGGAGAGAAGTGTATACCTAAGGGCTAGTATTTCCGTAGTTTAACACAATATTAATGAGATATAACAGACAGTAATGCCAAGGAATGTACAGGGAAAGTTATTAGAACCAATCGATTGTAAATAAGAAGAAAGAAGAAAAAAGTGGATGAAAAAATTACCAGCTGTGAGCAGGAATTGAACCTACGACCTTCGAATAACGCGTTCGATGCTCTAACCACTGAGCTATCACAGCGGCCGTCCCTCCATCCACTTTTTTGGGGGTTTTTATGTGAATTTAGAAGTAGGAGTGACAGTCAGCGCCATCTATAAGCCAAACAACGAGTGTGAAAACACTCTTATTCGCATGTTTTGGCGTCACGTAGCACGTGAACTTATTATGAGCGGGCAGCTGATTAATTGTCCCTTTTATACAACCTAAACACACCAACTCTGCCAGTACGAGACCCTCCTTCAATGAAATAAGGGAGAGAAGTGTATACCTAAGGGCTCGTATTTCCGTGGTTTAACACAATATTAATGAGATATAACAGACAGTAAGGCCAAGGAATGTACAGGGGAAGTTATTAGAACCAATGGAATGTAAATAAAAAGAAAGAAGAAAGAAAAGGTGATGAAAAAATTACAAGCTGTGAGCAGGAATCGAACCTACGACCTTCGAATAACGCGTTCGATGCTCTAACCACTGAGCTATCACAGCGGCAGTCCCGCCATCCACTTTTTTGGGGGGGTTTATATGTGAATTTAGAAGTAGGAGTGACAGTGAGCGCCATCTATAAGCCAAACAACGAGTGTGAAAACACTCTTATTCTCATGTTTTGGCGTCACGTAGCACGTGAACTTATTATGAGCGGGCAGCTGAATAATTGTCCCTCTTATACAACCTAAACACACCAAGCCTGCCAGTACGAGACCCTCGTTCAATGAAATAAGGGAGAGAAGTGTATACCTAAGGGCTCGTATTTCCGTGGTTTAACACAATATTAATGTGATATAACAGATAGTCATGCCAAGAAATGTACAGGGGAAGTTATTAGAACCAATGGAATGTAAATAAGAAGAAAGAAAAGTGGATGAAAAAATTACAAGCTGTGAGCAGGAATTGAACCTACGACCTTCGAATAACGTATTCGATGCTCTAACCACTGAGCTATCACAGCGGCCGTCCCTCCATCCACTTTTTTGGGGTTTATATGAGAATTTAGAAGTAGAAGTGACAGTCAGCGCCATCTATAAGCCAAACAACGAGTGCGAAAACACTCTTATTCGCATGTTTTGGCGTCACGTAGCACGTGAACTTATTATGAGCGGGCAGCTGATTAATTGTCCCTCTCATACAACCTAAACACACCAAGTCTGCCAGTACGAGACCCTCGTTCAATGAAATAAGGGAGAGAAGTTTATACCTATGGGCTCGTATTTCCGTGGTTTAACACAATAATAATGAGATATAACAGACAGTAATGCCAAGGAATGTACACGGGAAGTTATTAGAACCAATGGAATGTAAATAAGAAGAAAGACGAAAGAAAAGTGGATGAAAAAATTACCAGCTGTGAGCAGGAATCGAACCTACGACCTTCAAATAATGCGTTCGATGCTCTAACCACTGAGCTATCACAGCGGCCGTCCCTCCATCCACTTTTTTGGGGGGTTTATATGTGAATTTAGAAGTAGGAGTGACAGTCAGCGCCATCTATAAGCCAAACAACGAGTGTGAAAACACTCTTATCCGCATGTTCTGGCGTCACGTAGCACGTGAATTTATTATGAGCGGGCAGCTGATTAATTGTCCCTCTCATACAACCTAAACACACCAAGTCTGCCAGTACGAGACCCTCGTTCAATGAAATAAGGGAGAGAAGTGTATACCTAAGGGCTCGTATTTCCGTGGTTTAACACAATATTAATGTGATATAACAGATAGTCATGCCAAGAAATGTACAGGGGAAGTTATTAGAACCAATGGAATGTAAATAAGAAGAAAGAAAAGTGGATGAAAAAATTACCAGCTGTGAGCAGGAATTGAACCTACGACCTTCGAATAACGCATTCGATGCTCTAACCACTGAGCTATCACAGCGGCCGTCCCTCCATCCACTTTTTTTGGGGTTTATATGTGAATTTAGAAGTAGGAGTGACAGTCAGCGCCATCTATAAGCCAAACAACGAGTGTGAAAACACTCTTATCCGCATGTTCTGGCGTCACGTAGCACGTGAATTTATTATGAGCGGGCAGCTGATTAATTGTCCCTCTCATACAACCTAAACACACCAAGTCTGCCAGTACGAGACCCTCGTTCAATGAAATAAGGGAGAGAAGTGTATACCTACGGGCTCGTATTTCCGTGGTTTAACACAATATTAATGTGATATAACAGATAGTCATGCCAAGAAATGTACAGGGGAAGTTATTAGAACCAATGGAATGTAAATAAGAAGAAAGAAAAGTGGATGAAAAAATTACCAGCTGTGAGCAGGAATTGAACCTACGACCTTCGAATAACGCATTCGATGCTCTAACCACTGAGCTATCACAGCGGCCGTCCCTCCATCCACTTTTTTTGGGGTTTATATGTGAATTTAGAAGTAGGAGTGACAGTCAGCGCCATCTATAAGCCAAACAACGAGTGTGAAAACACTCTTATTCGCATGTTTTGGCGTCACGTAACACGTGAACTTATTATGAGCGGGCAGCTGATTAATTGTCCCTCTCATACAACCTAAACACACCAATTCTGCCAGTACGAGACCCTCGTTCAATGAAATAAGGGAGAGAAGTGTATACCTAAGGGCTCGTATTTCCGTGGTTTAACACAATATTAACGAGATATAACAGACAGTAATGCCAAGGAATGTACAGGGGAAGTTAATAGAACCAATCGATTGTAAATAAGAAGAAAGAAGAAAGAAAAGTGGATGAAAAAATTACCAGCTGTGAGCAGGAATTGAACCTACGACCTTCGAATAACGCGTTCGAAGCTCTAACCACTGAGCTATCACAGCGGCCGTCCCTCCATCCAGTTTTTTGGGGGTTTTTATGTGAATTTAGAAGTAGGAGTGACAGTCAGCGCCATCTATAAGCCAAACAACGAGTGTGAAAACACTCTTATTCGCATGTTTTGGCGTCACGTAGCACGTGAACTTATTATGAGCGGGCAGCTGATTAATTGTCCCTTTTATACAACCTAAACACACCAAGTCTGCCAGTACGAGACCCTCCTTCAATGAAATAAGGGAGAGAAGTGTATACCTAAGGGCTCGTATTTCCGTGGTTTAACACAATATTAATGTGATATAACAGATAGTCCTGCCAAGGAATGTACAGGGGAAGTTATTACAACCAATGGAATGTAAATAAGAAGAAAGAAAAGTGGATGAAAAAATTACCAGCTGTGAGCAGGAATTGAACCTACGACCTTCGAATAACGCATTCGATGCTCTAACCACTGAGCTATCACAGCGGCCGTCCCTCCATCCACTTTTTTTTTGGGGTTTATATGTGAATTTAGAAGTAGGAGTGACAGTCAGCGCCATCTATAAGCCAAACAACGAGTGTGAAAACACTCTTATTCGCATGTTTTGGCGTCACGTAGCACGTGAACTTATTATGAGCGGGCAGCTGATTAATTGTCCCTCTCATACAACCTAAACACACCAAGTCTGCCAGTACGAGACCCTCGTTCAATGAAATAAGGGAGAGAAGTGTATACCTAAGGGCTCGTATTTCCGTGGTTTAACACAATATTAATGAGATATAACAGACAGTAATGCCAAGGAATGTACACGGGAAGTTATTAGAACCAATGGAATGTAAATAAGAAGAAAGAAGAAAGAAAAGTGGATGAAAAAATTACCAGCTGTGAGCAGGAATCGAACCTACGACCTTCGAATAACGCGTTCGAAGCTCTAACCACTGAGCTATCACAGCGGCCGTCCCTCCATCCAGTTTTTTTGGGGTTTTTATGTGAATTTAGAAGTAGGAGTGACAGTCAGCGCCATCTATAAGCCAAACAACGAGTGTGAAAACACTCTTATTCGCATGTTTTGGCGTCACGTAGCACGTGAACTTATTATGAGCGGGCAGCTGATTAATTGTCCCTTTTATACAACCTAAACACACCAAGTCTGCCAGTACGAGACCCTCCTTCAATGAAATAAGGGAGAGAAGTGTATACCTAAGGGCTCGTATTTCCGTGGTTTAACACAATATTAATGTGATATAACAGATAGTCATGCCAAGGAATGTACAGGGGAAGTTATTAGAACCAATGGAATGTAAATAAGACGAAAGAAGAAAGAAAAGTGGATGAAAAAATTACCAGCTGTGAGCAGGAATTGAACCTACGACCTTCGAATAACGCGTTCGATGCTCTAACCACTGAGCTATCACAGCGGCCGTCCCTCCATCCACTTTTTTTGGGGTTTATATGTGAATTTAGAAGTAGGAGTGACAGTCAGCGCCATCTATAAGCCAAACAACGAGTGTGAAAACACTCTTATTCGCATGTTTTGGCGTCACGTAGCACGTGAACTTATTATGAGCGGGCAGCTGATTAATTGTCCCTCTTATACAACCTAAACACACCAAGTCTGCCAGTACGAGACCCTCGTTAAATGAAATAAGGGAGAGAAGTGTATACCTAAGGGCTCGTATTTCCGTGGTTTAACACAATATTAATGACATATAACAGACAGTAATGCCAAGGAATGTGCAGGGGAAGTTATTAGAACCAATGGAATGTAAATAAGAAGAAAGAAGAAAGAAGAGTGGATGAAAAAATTACCAGCTGTGAGCAGGAATCGAACCTACGACCTTCGAATAACGCGTTCGATGCTCTAACCACTGAGCTATCCAGCGGCTGTCCCTCCATCCACTTTTTTGGGGTTTATATGTGAATTTAGAAGTAGGAGTGACAGTCAGCGCCATCTATTAGCCAAACAACGAGTGTGAAAACACTTACTCGCATGTTTTGGCGTCACGTAGCACGTGAACTTATTATGAGCGGGCAGCTGATTAATTGTCCCTCTTATACAACCTAAACACACCAAGTCTGCCAGTACGAGACCCTCGTTCAATGAAATAAGACAGAGAAGTGTATACCTAAGGGCTCGTATTTCCGTGGTTTAACACAATTTTAATGAGATATAACAGACAGTAATGCCAAGGAATGTACAGGGGAAGTTATTAGAACTAATAGAATGTATATAAGAAGAAAGAAGAAAGAAAAGTGGATGAAAAAATTACCAGCTGTAAGCAGGAATCGAACCTACGACCTTCGAATAACGCGTTCGATGTTCTAACCACTGAGCTATCACAGCGGCCGTCCCTCCATCCACTTTTTTTGCGGTTTATATGTGAATTTTGAAGTAGGAGTGACAGTCAGCGCCATCTATAAGCCAAACAACGAGTGTGAAAACACTCTTATTCGCATGTTTTGGCGTCACGTAGCACGTGAACTTATTATGAGCGGGCAGCTGATTAATTGTCCCTCTTATACAACCTAAACACACCAAGTCTGCCAGTACGAGACCCTCGATAAATGAAATAAGGGAGAGAAGTGTGTACCTAAGGGCTCGTATTTCCGTGGTTTAACGCAATATTAATGAGATATAACAGAGAGTAATGCCAAGGAATGTACAGGGGAAGGTATTAGAACCAATGGAATGTAACTAAAAAGAAAGAAGAAAGAAAAGATGATGAAAAAATTACAAGCTGTGAGCAGGAATCGAACCTACGACCTTCGAATAATGCGTTCGATGCTCTAACCACTGAGCTATCACAGCGGCCGTCCCTCCATCCACTTTTTTGGGTGGTTTATATGTGAATTTAGAAGTAGGAGTGACAGTCAGCGCCATCTATAAGCCAAACAACGAGTGTGAAAACACTCTTATTCGCATGTTTTGGCGTCACGTAGCACGTGAACTTATTATGAGCGGGCAGCTGAATAATTGACCCTCTTATACAACCTAAACACACCAAGCCTGCCAGTACAAGACCCTCGTTCAATGAAATAAGGGAGAGAAGTGTATACCTAAGGGATCGTATTTCCGTGGTTTAACACAATATTGATGTGATATAACAGATAGTCATGCCAAGAAATGTACAGGGGAAGTTATTAGAACCAATGGAATGTAAATAAGAAGAAAGAAAAGTGGATGAAAAAATTACCAGCTGTGAGCAGGAATTGAACCTACGACCTTCGAATAACGCGTTCGATGCTCTAACCACTGAGCTATCACAGCGGCCGTCCCTCCATCCACTTTTTTGGGGGGTTTATATGTGAATTTAGAAGTAGGAGTGACAGTCAGCGCCATCTATAAGCCAAACAACGAGTGTGAAAACACTCTTATTCGCATGTTTTGGCATCACGTAGCACGTGAACTTATTATGAGCGGGCAGCTGATTAATTGTCCCTCTCATACAACCTAAACACACCAAGTCTGCCAGTACGAGACCCTCGTTCAATGAAATAAGGGAGAGAAGTGTATACCTAAGGGCTCGTATTTCCGTGGTTTAACACAATATTAATGAGATATAACAGACAGTAATGCCAAGGAATGTACACGGGAAGTTATTAGAACCAATGGAATGTAAATAAGAAGAAAGAAGAATTAAAAGTGGATGAAAAAATTACCAGCTGTGAGCAGGAATCGAACCTACGACCTTCGAATAATGCGTTCGATGCTCTATCCACTGAGCTATCACAGCGACCGTCCCTCCATCCACTTTTTTGGGGGGTTTATATGTGAATTTAGAAGTAGGAGTCACAGTCAGCGCCATCTATAAGCCAAACAACGAGTGTGAAAACACTCTTATCCGCATGTTTTGGCGTCACGTAGCACGTGAACTTATTATGAGTGGGCAGCTGAATAATTGTCCCTCTTATACAACCTAAACACACCAAGTCTGCCAGTACGAGACCTTCGTTCAATAAAATAAGGGAGAGAAGTGTATACCTAAGGGCTCGTATTTCCGTGGTTTAACACAATATTAATGAGATATAACAGACAGTAATGCCAAGGAATGTACAGGGGAAGTTATTAGAACCAATCGATTGTAAATAAGAAGAAAGAAGAAAGAAAAGTGGATGAAAAAATTACCAGCTGTGAGCAGGAATTGAACCTACGACCTTCGAATAACGCGTTCGAAGCTCTAACCACTGAGCTATCACAGCGGCCGTCCCTCCATCCAGTTTTTTTGGGGTTTTTATGTGAATTTAGAAGTAGGAGTGACAGTCAGCGCCATCTATAAGCCAAACAACGAGTGTGAAAACACTCTTATTCGCATGTTTTGGCGTCACGTAGCACGTGAACTTATTATGAGCGGGCAGCTGAATAATTGTCCCTTTTATACAACCTAAACACACCAAGTCTGCCAGTACGAGACCCTCCTTCAATGAAATAAGGGAGAGAAGTGTATACCTAAGGGCTCGTATTTCCGTGGTTTAACACAATATAATGTGATATAACAGATAGTCATGCCAAGGAATGTACAGGGGAAGTTATTAGAACCAATGGAATGTAAATAAGAAGAAAGAAAAGTGGATGAAAAAATTACCAGCTGTGAGCAGGAATTGAACCTACGACCTTCGAATAACGCATTCGATGTTCTAACCACTGAGCTATCACAGCGGCCGTCCCTCCATCCACTTTTTTTGGGGTTTATATGTGAATTTAGAAGTAGGAGTGACAGTCAGCGCCATCTATAAGCCAAACAACGAGTGTGAAAACACTCTTATTCGCATGTTTTGGCGTCACGTAGCACGTGAACTTATTATGAGCGGGCAGCTGAATAATTGTCCCTCTCATACAACCTAAACACACCAAGTCTGCCAGTACGAGACCCTCGTTCAATGAAATAAGGGAGAGAAGTGTATACCTAAGGGCTCGTATTTCCGTGGTTTAACACAATATTAATGAGATATAACAGACAGTAATGCCAAGGAATGTACACGGGAAGTTATTAGAACCAATGGAATGTAAATAAGAAGAAAGAAGAAAGAAAAGTGGATGAAAAAATTACCAGCTGTGAGCAGGAATCGAACCTACGACCTTCGAATAATGCGTTCGATGCTCTAACCACTGAGCTATCACAGCGGCCGTCCCTCCATCCACTTTTTTGGGGGGTTTATATGTGAATTTAGAAGTAGGAGTGACAGTCAGCGCCATCTATAAGCCAAACAACGAGTGTGAAAACACTCTTATCCGCATGTTTTGGCGTCACGTAGCACGTGAACTTATTATGAGTGGGCAGCTGAATAATTGTCCCTCTTATACAACCTAAACACACCAAGTCTGCCAGTACGAGACCTTCGTTCAATAAAATAAGGGAGAGAAGTGTATACCTAAGGGCTCGTATTTCCGTGGTTTAACACAATATTAATGAGATATAACAGACAGTAATGCCAAGGAATGTACAGGGGAAGTTATTAGAACCAATCGATTGTAAATAAGAAGAAAGAAGAAAGAAAAGTGGATGAAAAAATTACCAGCTGTGAGCAGGAATTGAACCTACGACCTTTGAATAACGCGTTCGAAGCTCTAACCACTGAGCTATCACAGCGGCCGTCCCTCCATCCAGTTTTTTTGGGGTTTTTATGTGAATTTAGAAGTAGGAGTGACAGTCAGCGCCATCTATAAGCCAAACAACGAGTGTGAAAACACTCTTATTCGCATGTTTTGGCGTCACGTAGCACGTGAACTTATTATGAGCGGGCAGCTGATTAATTGTCCCTTTTATACAACCTAAACACACCAAGTCTGCCAGTACGAGACCCTCCTTCAATGAAATAAGGGAGAGAAGTGTATACCTAAGGGCTCGTATTTCCGTGGTTTAACACAATATTAATGTGATATAACAGATAGTCATGCCAAGGAATGTACAGGGGAAGTTATTAGAACCAATGGAATGTAAATAAGACGAAAGAAGAAAGAAAAGTGGATGAAAAAATTACCAGCTGTGAGCAGGAATTGAACCTACGACCTTCGAATAACGCGTTCGATGCTCTAACCACTGAGCTATCACAGCGGCCGTCCCTCCATCCACTTTTTTTTGGGGTTTATATGTGAATTTAGAAGTAGGAGTGACAGTCAGCGCCATCTATAAGCCAAACAACGAGTGTGAAAACACTCTTATTCGCATGTTTTGGCGTCACGTAGCACGTGAACCTATTATGAGCGGGCAGCTGATTAATTGTCCCTCTTATACAACCTAAACACACCAAGTCTGCCAGTACGAGACCCTCGTTAAATGAAATAAGGGAGAGAAGTGTATACCTAAGGGCTCGTATTTCCGTGGTTTAACACAATATTAATGACATATAACAGACAGTAATGCCAAGGAATGTGCAGAGGAAGTTATTAGAACCAATGGAATGTAAATAAGAAGAAAGAAGAAAGAAAAGTGGATGAAAAAATTACCAGCTGTGAGCAGGAATCGAACCTACGACCTTCGAATAACGCGTTCGATGCTCTAACCACTGAGCTATCCAGCGGCTGTCCCTCCATCCACTTTTTTGGGGGTTTACATGTGAATTTAGAAGTAGGAGTGACAGTCAGCGCCATCTATTAGCCAAACAACGAGTGTGAAAACACTTACTCGCATGTTTTGGCGTCACGTAGCACGTGAACTTATTATGAGCGGGCAGCTGATTAATCGTCCCTCTTATACAACCTAAACACACCAAGTCTGCCAGTACGAGACCCTCGTTCAATGAAATAAGAGAGAGAAGTGTATACCTAAGGGCTCGTATTTCCGTGGTTTAACACAATTTTAATGAGATATAACAGACAGTAATGCCAAGGAATGTACAGGGGAAGTTATTAGAACTAATGGAATGTATATAAGAAGAAAGAAGAAAGAAAAGTGGATGAAAAAATTACCAGCTGTGAGCAGGAATCGAACCTACGACCTTCGAATAACGCGTTCGATGTTCTAACCACTGAGCTATCACAGCGGCCGTCCCTCCATCCACTTTTTTTGCGGTTTATATGTGAATTTTGAAGTAGGAGTGACAGTCAGCGCCATCTATAAGCCAAACAACGAGTGTGAAAACACTCTTATTCGCATGTTTTGGCGTCACGTAGCACGTGAACTTATTATGAGCGGGCAGCTGATTAATTGTCCCTCTTATACAACCTAAACACACCAAGTCTGCCAGTACGAGACCCTCGTTAAATGAAATAAGGGAGAGAAGTGTATACCTAAGGGCTCGTATTTCCGTGGTTTAACACAATATTAATGACATATAACAGACAGTAATGCCAAGGAATGTGCAGGGGAAGTTATTAGAACCAATGGAATGTAAATAAGAAGAAAGAAGAAAGAAAAGTGGATGAAAAAATTACCAGCTGTGAGCAGGAATCGAACCTACGACCTTCGAATAACGCGTTCGATGCTCTAACCACTGAGCTATCCAGCGGCTGTCCCTCCATCCACTTTTTTTGGGGTTTATATGTGAATTTAGAAGTAGGAGTGACAGTCAGCGCCATCTATTAGCCAAACAACGAGTGTGAAAACACTTATTCGCATGTTTTGTCGTCACGTAGCACGTGAACTTATTATGAGCGGGCAGCTGAATAATTGTCCCTCTTATACAACCTAAACACACCAAGTCTGCCAGTACGAGACCTTTGTTCAATAAAACAACGGAGAGAAGTGTATACCTAAGGGCTCGTATTTCCGTGGTTTAACACAATATTAATGAGATATAACAGACAGTAATGCCAAGGAATGTACAGGGGAAGTTATTAGAACCAATCGATTGTAAATAAGAAGAAAGAAGAAAGAAAAGTGGATGAAAAAATTACCAGCTGTGAGCAGGAATTGAACCTACGACCTTCGAATAACGCGTTCGATGCTCTAACCACTGAGCTATCACAGCGGCCATCCCTCCATCCACTTTTTTTGGGGTTTTTATGTGAATTTAGAAGTAGGAGTGACAGTCAGCGCCATCTATAAGCCAAACAACGAGTGTGAAAACACTCTTATTCGCATGTTTTGGCGTCACGTAGCACGTGAACTTATTATGAGTGGGCAGCTGAATAATTGTCCCTCTTATACAACCTAAACACACCAAGTCTGCCAGTACGAGACCCTCCTTCAATGAAATAAGGGAGAGAAGTGTATACCTAAGGGCTCGTATTTCCGTGCTTTAACACAATATTAATGAAATTTAACAGACAGTAATGCCAAGGAATGTACAGGGGAAGTTATTAGAACCAAAGGAATGTAAATAAGGAGAAAGAAGAAAGAAAAGTGGATGAAAAAATTACCAGCTGTGAGCAGGAATCGAACCTACAACCTTCGAATAACGCGTTCGATGCTCTAACCACTGAGCTATCACAGCGGCCGTCCCTCCATCCACTTTTTTTGGGGGTCTATATGTGAATTTAGAAGTAGGAGTGACAGTCAGCGCCGTCTATAAGCCAAACAACGAGTGTGAAAACACTCTTATTCGCATGTTTTGGCGTCACGTAGCGCGTGAACTTATTATGAGCGGGCAGCTGATTAATTGTCCCTCTTATACAACCTAAACACACCAAGTCTGCCAGTACGAGACCCTCGTTCAATGAAATAAGGGAGAGAAGTGTATACCTAAGGGCTCGTATTTCCGTAGTTCAACACAATATTAATCAGATATAACAGACAGTAATGCCAAGGAATATACAGGGGAAGTTATTAGAACCAATGGAATGTAAATAAGAAGAAAGAAGAAAGAAAAGTGGATGAAAAAATTACCAGCTTTGAGCAGGAATCGAACCTACGACCTTCGAATAACGCGTTCGATGCTCTAACCACTGAGCTATCACAGCGGCCGTCCCTCCATCCACTTTTTTTTGGGGTTTATATGTGAATTTAGAAGTAGGATTGACAGTACGCGCCATCTATAAGCCAAACAACGAGTGTGAAAACACTCTTATTCGCATGTTTTGGCGTCACGTAGCACGTGAACGTATTATGAGCGGGCAGCAGATTAATTGTCCCTCTTATACAAGCAAAACACACCAAGTCTGCCAGTACGAGACCCTCGTTCAATGAAATAAGGGAGAGAAGTGTATACCTAAGCTCTCGTATTTCCGTGGTTTAACACAATAATAATGAGATATAACAGACAGTAATGCCAAGGAATGTACAGGGGAAGTTATTAGAACCAATGGAATGTAAATAAGAAGAAAGAAGAAAGAAAAGTGGATGAAAAAATTACCAGCTGTGAGCGGGAATCGAATCTACGACCTTCGAATAACGCGTTCGATGCTCTAACCACTGAGCTATCACAGCGGCCGTACCTTCATTCACTTTTTGGGGGGTTTATATGTGAATTTAGAAGTAGGAGTGACAGTCAGCGCCATCTATAAGCCAAACAACGAGTGTGAAAACACTCTTATTCGCATGTTTTGGCGTCACGTAGCACGTGAACCTATTATGAGCGGGCAGCAGATTAATTGTCCCTCTTATACAACCTAAACACACCAAGTCTGCCAGTACGAGACCCTCGTTAAATGAAATAAGGGAGAGAAGTGTATACCTAAGGGCTCGTATTTCCGTGGTTTAACACAATATTAATGAGATATAACAGACAGTAATGCCAAGGAGTGTACAGGGGAAGTTATTAGAACCAATGGAATGTAAATAAGAAGAAAGAAGAAAGAAAAGTGGATGAAAAAATTACCAGCTGTGAGCAGGAATCGAACCTACGACCTTCGAATAACGCGTTCGATGCTCTAACCACTGAGCTATCACAGCGGACGTCCCTCCATCCACTTTTGTTTGGGTTTATATGTGAATTTAGAAGTAGGAGTGACAGTCAGCGCCATCTATAAGCCAAACAACGAGTGTGAAAACACTCTTATTCGCATGTTTTGGCGTCACGTAGCGCGTGAACTTATTATGAGCGGGCAGCTGATTAATTGTCCCTCTTATACAACCTAAACACACCAAGTCTGCCAGTACGAGACCCTCGTTCAATGAAATAAGGGAGAGAAGTGTATACCTAAGGGCTCGTATTTCCGTGGTTTAACACAATAATAATGAGATTTAACAGACAGTAATGCCAAGGAATGTACAGGGGAAGTTATTAGAACCATTGGAATGTAAATAAGAAGAAAGAAGAAAGAAAAGTGGATGAAAAAATTACCAGCTGTGAGCAGGAATCGAACCTACGACCTTCGAATAACGCGTTCGATGCTCTAACCACTGAGCTAACACAGCTGCCGTCCCTCCATCCACTTTTTTGGGGGTCTATATGTGAATTT
Source organism: Rhipicephalus microplus (assembly GCF_043290135.1). Classification (NCBI taxonomy): domain Eukaryota; kingdom Metazoa; phylum Arthropoda; class Arachnida; order Ixodida; family Ixodidae; genus Rhipicephalus; species Rhipicephalus microplus. The sequence continues at coordinate 67,048,558 of NC_134707.1, read as the reverse complement.
AGAAGTAGGAGTGACAGTCAGCGCCATCTATAAGCCAAGCAACGAGTGTGAAAACACTCTTATTCGCATGTTTTGGCGTCACGTAGCACGTGAACTTATTATGAGCGGGCAGCTGGTTAATTGTCCCTCTTAGACAACCTAAACACACCAAGTCTGCCAGTACGAGACCCTCGTTCAATGAAATAAGGGAGAGAAGTGTATACCTAAGGGCTCGTATTTCCGTAGTTCAACACAATATTAATCAGATATAACAGACAGTAATGCCAAGGAATATACAGGGGAAGTTATTAGAACCAATGGAATGTAAATAAGAAGAAAGAAGAAAGAAAAGTGGATGAAAAAATTACCAGCTTTGAGCAGGAATCGAACCTACGACCTTCGAATAACGCGTTCGATGCTCTAACCACTGAGCTATCACAGCGGCCGTCCCTCCATCCACTTTTTTTGGGGGTTTATATGTGAATTTAGAAGTAGGATTGACAGTCAGCGCCATCTATAAGCCAAACAACGAGTGTGAAAACACTCTTATTCGCATGTTTTGGCGTCACGTAGCACGTGAACCTATTATGAGCGAGCAGCAGATTAATTGTCCCTCTTATACAAGCTAAACACACCAAGTCTGCCAGTACGAGACCCTCGTTCAATGAAATAAGGGAGAGAAGTGTATACCTAAGCTCTCGTATTTCCGTGGTTTAACACAATAATAATGAGATATAACAGACAGTAATGCCAAGGAATGTACAGGGGAAGTTATTAGAACCAATGGAATGTAAATAAGAAGAAAGAAGAAAGAAAAGTGGATGAAAAAATTACCAGCTGTGAGCGGGAATCGAATCTACGACCTTCGAATAACGCGTTCGATGCTCTAACCACTGAGCTATCACGCGGCCGTACCTTCATTCACTTTTTGGGGGGTTTATATGTGAATTTAGAAGTAGGAGTGACAGTCAGCGCCATCTATAAGCCAAACAACGAGTGTGAAAACACTCTTATTCGCATGTTTTGGCGTCACGTAGCACGTGAACCTATTATGAGCGGGCAGCAGATTAATTGTCCCTCTTATACAACCTAAACACACCAAGTCTGCCAGTACGAGACCCTCGTTAAATGAAATAAGGGAGAGAAGTGTATACCTAAGGGCTCGTATTTCCGTGGTTTAACACAATATTAATGAGATATAACAGACAGTAATGCCAAGGAATGTACAGGGGAAGTTATTAGAACCAATGGAATGTAAATAAGAAGAAGGAAGAAAGAAAAGTGGATGAAAAAATTACCAGCTGTGAGCAGGAATCGAACCTACGACCTTCGAATAACGCGTTCGATGCTCTAACCACTGAGCTATCACAGCTTTTTTTTTTCTTTATTGCCGGCTTCGCACAAAAGAAATACAATTTACGATCACTTTTAAACAAGTTTAAAAAAAACACCAGCCTGGCTGTGACTGGTTTCATTTAAAACTGCTTCATTGTAGCCAACACATTCAACAACGACACCCATTCAGGTCTTTCTTCTCTGGAAGATAACACGTCTCTTATGTATACAATACTTTCCGTGAAGTATTCATGCGCACATCGGGCATCTTTATCTACGTGTCTTACTGCCATTCTAGTTCGCCACACGCTGTGAAGCACAAGCAACATAAACATATCATAAGGCACACCATCCTCATTTTCTACAGCCAAGAATCTAATACCGTGTGGTGTGATAGGCAAGTCCTTTTTCAAGGTACGCTGCAGAATGTCCCACAGAAAAACAGCATCCCAGCAATCAAGAAAAATGTGGTTGACAGTCTCGGGTTTCTTACAGATAAGGCAGTCCATCGACCACGGAACAAAGAAACCCTTTTCTTGCAACCATGGTTTTACGGGCAATGTTCCGCTGTGCAGCTGAAAAAAAAATGTCTTTGCACTTGCGCGTACGGTCATCATTTTCACTCTCTTCAATACGTCACGTTCAGCACCAACCTGGTATACTGATCTGTAGATAGGCTGAGGCAGCATTACGTCACGTAAATCTCTGTAAAGACGTTTTCTCTTTACAACAGATAAATATTCCATTGAAAATCTCACTTTCAGTATTTCATATGCCATTATAACTTCTCTTAAATATCCACGTAGGTTACATTTCACAGACATACTTGATACCACATAATCAGGAATCTTATTAGAAAGTACAATTTGTAGAAATGTTCTCACAAACGGGTTACATTGGTCGCGTAAAAAAATATATCTAGACACAATTTGCTTGAGGAAGAGGTGAGCCAATCCTAAACCACCATTTCTTAGTGAATGAAATAAGTTTGTTCGACTCGTACGCTCCCAAACCGACCCCCAAACAAACACAGCTAAGACTCGATGCAATTTCTGCACATTTGCTCTTGACATAAATAGGAACTGCAGAACATACCATACTTTGCAAACAATGAACCAATTGCATGCAGTCGCTCTAGAAAACATAGAAAGTTCCCTACCACCCCAGTTTCTTGTCTTCTCACGAGTGCTCTCACATATCTCTTTCCAGTAATCATCCGTGTTTTTGTAATGCTGGAGGGGTACTCCGAGATACTTCGTCGGTACAAGTGACCAGTTCATATTTGCAAAGTTTTGTGGGGTGGTCTCCCAAGAACCATGCCACAAGCCTAGGCATTTGTCCCAGTTTACTGCACTGCCTGTCATCTTGCAAAAATAGTCCACATGACGTATCACTTCACTGACACTTTCCTTATCGCTACAAAACACGGCAATATCGTCGGCATATGTTAGCATTTTAACTTCACTGTTCATTAGCTGATACCCTTTTATTGTTTCATTGCTAATAATCTTCATGCAGAAAGGTTCCATATATATTGCAAATAATAAAGCCGAAATGGGATCACCTTGCCGCACACCGTTTGTCACTTGAAAGCTTTCAGTAAGTCGCCCATTAATTACAAGACTCGTAAAGCACTCTCTATAGGCCATTTTTACCCCTTCCAAAATAACAGACCCTACATTAACATATTCTAGTATCAAAAAAAGGATATCATGATTCACACGGTCAAAGGCTTTTTCCAGATCTAATTGCAACATTGCAACCTTGCTACCAAACACATCGCAACTCTCCAGCACGCTTCTCGCTACATGAACATTTGTATTTATTGTGCGTCCTTTTATACCACAAGTCTGGTGTGGTCCAACTAGTATTTTCATCATCCTCTGCAACCTGCCTGCAAGAACCTTCATAAACACTTTATAGTCTGTGTTGGCTAAACTGATTGGTCGGTACGACTTGACGGACAATAATTTTTTGGGGTCGTCAGTTTTCGGTATGAGTATTACGTGCGTCTTTTTAAATGAGCCGGGCAGAACCTTTAATCTTATAGCCTCCGTGAAGACACGATGTAAGGCAACAGAAATAACACCTTTAAAAGTCTTGTACAATGCGGCACCAAATCCATCAGGTCCCGGTGCTTTGCCAGCCGCTAGGTCGTCAATAGCCTTTTCTATTTCGGACACTTCAATCGCTATCTCCAGCTGCTCTCTCTCGTTATCAGAGAGCTTTGGTATCAAATGCAGAAACTGATCCTCAAACCCTTCCTCTGCCTTCACTTTTCGGCCAAGTAAGCCTCGGAAATATTCAACAAATACTTGCTCAATTGCTGTCGCTTCACGTACAATACCGCTATCAGTTGCAATCGCTTTGATTTCATTTCGCTTGGCGTATCTTTTTTCATCCCCAAGTGCACGCTTTGTTGGTGTTTCGCCGAGAGATAATTTTTCTGCACGTGCCCTTATCACCGCACCTCTATATTTTTCAATGTCAATTGCCTCCAATTGGTTTTTTAACTGCCTTATTTCTTTTGTGTACTTTCCTGGCATTTTACTTTCTAGACTCAATGCAAAGTCTAACTGACATTGCAAATCTTTTTCTTTTTCCTTTTTGGCTCTATGTAACACACCGGATCTTTCTATGGCTTTCATCTTTGTTACCTCCTTAAAACGCTCCCAGGCTTCAATCACGTTCGCTTGAGGCTCAGCTAACATTTTGTTAATGGAATCCTGCACAGCTTCAACGAACAATTCATCTTTTAATAATAAGTCGTTTAATTTCCACACGTCCCAGTTAAAGCGTGTCTTCTTCTTTTTATACCCTATAGTGAACATTACTAAACTGTGGTCACTGAAAGACACACTTTTTACTTCATAATTCGAACATACTCGCATTAACTCTACTGACACATAGGCTCTGTCTAGCCTCGCATGGCTTTCGTTCTGAAAGTGTGTGAAGTGCTCTTCTGCAGAGAGCACATCACCAACATCTTCGAGATGACAATCTTGTACAATAGTGCAGAGTAGCGCTGCACTTTGGTCTTTTATGGCTGCTTTTTTTGCTCTGTCCTGAGGGTTGCAAACACAATTAAAGTCGCCGAGCATAATGACAATCCTGCCACAGCTAAGAAAAGTCTGTAAATTCTCAAACAATAATTTACGTTCAACTTCTTTGTTCGGTGCGTAAACACAGACAACTCGCCATTTTTTATTATTATATGTAAAATCGCAAACTATGAATCTCCCAGTACTAGACACAGTTACAGTCTCCTCAACTATACCAATAGAATTTTTAAGGAACAGTGCACAACCCGCCGACATCCCAACGGCATGAGACACACACACATCATACCGGGCTCTAAAAGGGGACACCATTCGGTCAGTCTGATCTTGCCCTTCAACTTTTGTTTCCTGAATGGCAATAACATCGAGATCACGTTCAAGCATCAAACGACTTAATTGATACTGCCTTCGTCGAGCGGCAAGTCCCCTGACATTGAGAGTCGCAACTCTCAATTCTGCTTCGACGCTCATAGCCATTAGGACGTGAATGGCCGTCCCGGCCACATGGTTCTCACCTCTGATGCTCCTTTATCACCATCAGGTCCAAGGTTCGATATGGTCTGATAGGTCCCCTTTCTTTTGATCACAAAAGTAGAGCGCCGCGCACGTTTCACGCAGCACATTATGCACACTTCACCACTGCGCTCCATTTGTTGGTGCTTCCGCCGGGTCAATACTTGTGTCACTCAATCCAGACCCCCACCTTACGGGGGCTTTTGATCTGCAGGGGGCCCCGCTGAAGGCCCCTTCTGTTGATGATCTGTCAGTCGCTGATGCAATGTCTGCTGATTCGGCACTGGTTGCTGCTGCGGCGGTTGTGTCTGTTGCACCTGGGTTGGTGGGAGGTTCTCGGCTATTCGACGTTCGCTGAGGATGTTAGGTGCCGGTCTACGGCGCACGTTCATCGCCTTGGCCGGTGGTTGTTCCACTTCTTTCGTTGTAGCAGCCTTCTCGCCTTCCGCGTCTTCCCTGGGCCTTTTACATGTATTTGACGTGTCCATGTTTTCCGACATTTCTTCCTGTGCTGCAAGCGCCGTTATATCTTGTGTGTTCCTCGTGGATTGCACGTCTTTTGTAGAACCCTTGTCTTTGTTAAGCGTCGTCTCAGCACCTGTGGGGCGTGGCGTAAGGGGCGTCAACTTGGGTTTCGGTTCCTCCCGACGCGCCCCTATCAGCTCTTCTGCTTCAGCCTCGTCCATGTGATGCTCGGAAAGTTCTTCGCCCCCCGCGGGCCCTGCTACACTTGCATATGTTCTCATACAGCCGCTCTCATTATGCCCAAAACGCCGACACACTGTACAACGCGGGGCTCGGCAATCCCTCCTAATATGACCTGTTCCGCGGCAACGCAGGCATAGCGGTGCTCTTCCCGCGACGACAACTAGCGTGAGGTCTCCGGCAATCCGCAACTGATGTGGGAGGTCATCCACCGTGAGGCCAGCTTTGAGCCTGATGCTCACCACTCGCGTCGAAGAGCCTTTGTCCGTGCATCCATACACGCGCCAGCGCTCTCGCACTATTTCGTTCACCTTGCCATAAGGAGCCAACGCTGCCCTCACCTCGTCGTCAGGAACGTTAAACAATAGCCAGTGTATCTTCAGCTTCGTATCCTGGTGGTTAGGGTCGATAGTGATACAGCGCTGGTTCTTCACCACAATGTCCCCAGCAGCGAGTATTCTCTTCTTGCCCTCCTCGTCCTTGAAAGTGATGGCCCAAACATGATTCATTTGGTACGCCCCCAAGGCAACAACCTCGGGAAGCAAAGCCAAACGAATAAGAGCGTCCCTGAAATCCTCAACGCGATACGGCCGCGCCTTGATATCGGCGTGCAAAAAGACAGTATGCAGCGTTGAATCATTTGATGGCAGTCGGGGCAAAATAATCTGATAATCCTGTGACGATTCGTCCATGTTCCTGGTACCACGACCGAGCTGGGCCGTTGATGCCGCTCCGATATCGCCGGAGCTCATGCCGCCACGTCCGTACACTACGGTGACCGGAAGTGCCTCTCACTGAGCTGAGCTATCACAGCGGCCGTCCCTCCATCCACTTTTTTTTGGGTTTATATGTGAATTTAGAAGTAGGAGTGACAGTCAGCGCCATCTATAAGCCAAACAACGAGTGTGAAAACACTCTTATTCACATGTTATGGCGTCACGTAGCACGTGAACTTATTATGAGCGGGCAGCTGATTAATTGTCCCTCTTATACAACCTAAACACACCAAGTCTGCCAGTACGAGACCCTCGTTAAATGAAATAAGGGAGAGAAGTGTATACCTAAGGGCTCGTATTTCCGTGGTTTAACACAATAATAATGAGATATAACAGACAGTAATGCCAAGGAATGTACAGGGGAAGTTATTAGAACCAATGGAATGTAAATAAGAAGAAAGAAGAAAGAAAAGTGGATGAAAAAATTACCAGCTGTGAGCAGGAATCGAACCTACGACCTTCGAATAACGCGTTCGATGCTCTAACCACTGAGCTATCACAGCGGCCATCCCTCCATCCACTTTTTTTTGGGGTTTATATGTGAATTTAGAAGTATGAGTGACAGTCAGCGCCATCTATAAGCCGAACAACGAGTGTGAAAACACTCTTATTCGCATGTTTTGGCGTCACGTAGCACGTGAACTTATTATGAGCGGGCAGCTGAATAATTCTCCCTCTTATACAACCTAAACACACCAAGTCTGCCACTACGAGACCTTCGTTCAATAAAATAAGGGAGAGAAGTGTATACCTAAGGGCTCGTATTTCCGTGGTTTAACACAATATTAATGAGATATAACAGACAGTAATACCAAGGAATGTACAGGGGAAGTTATTAGAACCAATGGAATGTAAATAAAAAGAAACAAGAAAGAAAAGGTGATGAAAAAATTACAAGCTGTGAGCAGGAATCGAACATCGACCTTCGAATAACGCGTTCGATGCTCTAACCACTGAGCTATCACAGCGGCCGTCCCTCCATCCACTTTTTTTGGGGGGTTTATATGTGAATTTAGAAGTAGGAGTGACAGTCAGCGCCATCTATAAGCCAAACAACGAGTGTGAAAACACTCTTATTCGCATGTTTTGCGTCACGTAGCACGTGAACTTATTATGAGCGGGCAGCTGAATAATTGTCCCTCTTATACATTCTAAACACACCAAGCCTGCCAGTACGAGACCCTCGTTCAATGAAATAAGGGAGAGAAGTGTATACCTAAGGGCTCGTATTTCCGTGGTTTAACACAATAATAATGTGATATAACAGATAGTCATGCCAAGAAATGTACAGGGGAAGTTATTAGAACCAATGGAATGTAAATCAGAAGAAAGAAAAGTGGATGAAAAAATTACCAGCTGTGAGCAGGAATTGAACCTACGACCTTCGAATAACGCGTTCGATGCTCTAACCACTGAGCTATCACAGCGGCCGTCCCTCCATCCACTTTTTTTGGGGTTTATATGTGAACTTAGAAGTAGTAGTGACAGTCAGCGCCATCTATAAGCCAAACAACGAGTGTGAAAACACTCTTATTCGCATATTTTGGCGTCACGTAGCACGTGAACTTATTATGAGCGGGCAGCTGATTAATTGTCCCTCTCATACAACCTAAACACACCAAGTCTGCCAGTACGAGACCCTCGTTCAATGAAATAAGGGAGAGAAGTGTATACCTAAGGGCTCGTATTTCCGTGGTTTAACACAATATTAATGAGATATAACAGACAGTAATGCCAAGGAATGTACACGGGAAGTTATTAGAACCAATGGAATGTAAATAAGAAGAAAGAAGAAAAAAGTGGATAAAAAAATTACCAGCTGTGAGCAGGAATCAAACCTACGACCTTCGAATAATGCGTTCGATGCTCTAACCACTGAGCTATCACAGCGGCCGTCCCTCCATCCACTTTTTTGGGGGGTTTATATGTGAATTTAGAAGTAGGAGTGACAGTCAGCGCCATCTATAAGCCAAACAACGAGTGTGAAAACACTCTTATCCGCATGTTTTGGCTTCACGTAGCCCGTGAACTTATTATGAGCGGGCAGCTGAATAATTGTCCCTCTTATACAACCTAAACACACCAAGTCTGCCAGTATGAGACCTTCGTTCAATAAAATAAGGGAGAGAAGTGTATACCTAAGGGCTCGTATTTCCGTGGTTTAACACAATATTAATGAGATATAACAGACAGTAATGCCAAGGAATATACAGGGAAAGTTATTAGAACCAATCGATTGTAAATAAGAAGAACGAAGAAAAAAGTGGATGAAAAAATTACCAGCTGTGAGCAGGAATTGAACCTACGACCTTCGAATAACGCGTTCGATGCTCTAACCACTGAGCTATCACAGCGGCCGTCCCTCCATCCACTTTTTTGGGGGTTTTTATGTGAATTTAGAAGTAGGAGTGACAGTCAGCGCCATCTATAAGCCAAACAACGAGTGTGAAAACACTCTTATTCGCATGTTTTGGCGTCACGTAGCACGTGAACTTATTATGAGCGGGCAGCTGATTAATTGTCCCTTTTATACAACCTAAACACACCAACTCTGCCAGTACGAGACCCTCCTTCAATGAAATAAGGGAGAGAAGTGTATACCTAAGGGCTCGTATTTCCGTGGTTTAACACAATATTAATGAGATATAACAGACAGTAAGGCCAAGGAATGTACAGGGGAAGTTATTAGAACCAATGGAATGTAAATAAAAAGAAAGAAGAAAGAAAAGGTGATGAAAAAATTACAAGCTGTGAGCAGGAATCGAACCTACGACCTTCGAATAACGCGTTCGATGCTCTAACCACTGAGCTATCACAGCGGCAGTCCCTCCATCCACTTTTTTGGGGGGGTTTATATGTGAATTTAGAAGTAGGAGTGACAGTGAGCGCCATCTATAAGCCAAACAACGAGTGTGAAAACACTCTTATTCTCATGTTTTGGCGTCACGTAGCACGTGAACTTATTATGAGCGGGCAGCTGAATAATTGTCCCTCTTATACAACCTAAACACACCAAGCCTGCCAGTACGAGACCCTCGTTCAATGAAATAAGGGAGAGAAGTGTATACCTAAGGGCTCGTATTTCCGTGGTTTAACACAATATTAATGTGATATAACAGATAGTCATGCCAAGAAATGTACAGGGGAAGTTATTAGAACCAATGGAATGTAAATAAGAAGAAAGAAAAGTGGATGAAAAAATTACCAGCTGTGAGCAGGAATTGAACCTACGACCTTCGAATAACGTATTCGATGCTCTAGCCACTGAGCTATCACAGCGGCCGTCCCTCCATCCACTTTTTTTGGGGTTTATATGAGAATTTAGAAGTAGGACTGACAGTCAGCGCCATCTATAAGCCAAACAACGAGTGCGAAAACACTCTTATTCGCATGTTTTGGCGTCACGTAGCACGTGAACTTATTATGAGCGGGCAGCTGATTAATTGTCCCTCTCATACAACCTAAACACACCAAGTCTGCCAGTACGAGACCCTCGTTCAATGAAATAAGGGAGAGAAGTATATACCTATGGGCTCGTATTTCCGTGGTTTAACACAATAATAATGAGATATAACAGACAGTAATGCCAAGGAATGTACACGGGAAGTTATTAGAACCAATGGAATGTAAATAAGAAGAAAGACGAAAGAAAAGTGGATGAAAAAATTACCAGCTGTGAGCAGGAATCGAACCTACGACCTTCAAATAATGCGTTCGATGCTCTAACCACTGAGCTATCACAGCGGCCGTCCCTCCATCCACTTTTTTGGGGGGTTTATATGTGAATTTAGAAGTAGGAGTGACAGTCAGCGCCATCTATAAGCCAAACAACGAGTGTGAAAACACTCTTATCCGCATGTTCTGGCGTCACGTAGCACGTGAATTTATTATGAGCGGGCAGCTGATTAATTGTCCCTCTCATACAACCTAAACACACCAAGTCTGCCAGTACGAGACCCTCGTTCAATGAAATAAGGGAGAGAAGTGTATACCTAATGCTCGTATTTCCGTGGTTTAACACAATATTAATGTGATATAACAGATAGTCATGCCAAGAAATGTACAGGGGAAGTTATTAGAACCAATGGAATGTAAATAAGAAGAAAGAAAAGTGGATGAAAAAATTACCAGCTGTGAGCAGGAATTGAACCTACGACCTTCGAATAACGCATTCGATGCTCTAACCACTGAGCTATCACAGCGGCCGTCCCTCCATCCACTTTTTTTGGGGTTTATATGTGAATTTAGAAGTAGGAGTGACAGTCAGCGCCATCTATAAGCCAAACAACGAGTGTGAAAACACTCTTATCCGCATGTTCTGGCGTCACGTAGCACGTGAATTTATTATGAGCGGGCAGCTGATTAATTGTCCCTCTCATACAACCTAAACACACCAAGTCTGCCAGTACGAGACCCTCGTTCAATGAAATAAGGGAGAGAAGTGTATACCTACGGGCTCGTATTTCCGTGGTTTAACACAATATTAATGTGATATAACAGATAGTCATGCCAAGAAATGTACAGGGGAAGTTATTAGAACCAATGGAATGTAAATAAGAAGAAAGAAAAGTGGATGAAAAAATTACCAGCTGTGAGCAGGAATTGAACCTACGACCTTCGAATAACGCATTCGATGCTCTAACCACTGAGCTATCACAGCGGCCGTCCCTCCATCCACTTTTTTGGGGGTTTATATGTGAATTTAGAAGTAGGAGTGACAGTCAGCGCCATCTATAAGCCAAACAACGAGTGTGAAAACACTCTTATTCGCATGTTTTGGCGTCACGTAACACGTGAACTTATTATGAGCGGGCAGCTGATTAATTGTCCCTCTCATACAACCTAAACACACCAATTCTGCCAGTACGAGACCCTCGTTCAATGAAATAAGGGAGAGAAGTGTATACCTAAGGGCTCGTATTTCCGTGGTTTAACACAATATTAACGAGATATAACAGACAGTAATGCCAAGGAATGTACAGGGGAAGTTAATAGAACCAATCGATTGTAAATAAGAAGAAAGAAGAAAGAAAAGTGGATGAAAAAATTACCAGCTGTGAGCAGGAATTGAACCTACGACCTTCGAATAACGCGTTCGAAGCTCTAACCACTGAGCTATCACAGCGGCCGTCCCTCCATCCAGTTTTTTTGGGGTTCTTATGTGAATTTAGAAGTAGGAGTGACAGTCAGCGCCATCTATAAGCCAAACAACGAGTGTGAAAACACTCTTATTCGCATGTTTTGGCGTCACGTAGCACGTGAACTTATTATGAGCGGGCAGCTGATTAATTGTCCCTTTTATACAACCTAAACACACCAAGTCTGCCAGTACGAGACCCTCCTTCAATGAAATCAGGGAGAGAAGTGTATACCTAAGGGCTCGTATTTCCGTGGTTTAACACAATATTAATGTGATATAACAGATAGTCCTGCCAAGGAATGTACAGGGGAAGTTATTAGAACCAATGGAATGTAAATAAGAAGAAAGAAAAGTGGATGAAAAAATTACCAGCTGTGAGCAGGAATTGAACCTACGACCTTCGAATAACGGATTCGATGCTCTAACCACTGAGCTATCACAGCGGCCGTCCCTCCATCCACTTTTTTTGGGGTTTATATGTGAATTTAGAAGTAGGAGTGACAGTCAGCGCCATCTATAAGCCAAACAACGAGTGTGAAAACACTCTTATTCGCATGTTTTGGCGTCACGTAGCACGTGAACTTATTATGAGCGGGCAGCTGATTAATTGTCCCTCTCATACAACCTAAACACACCAAGTCTGCCAGTACGAGACCCTCGTTCAATGAAATAAGGGAGAGAAGTGTATACCTAAGGGCTCGTATTTCCGTGGTTTAACACAATATTAATGAGATATAACAGACAGTAATGCCAAGGAATGTACACGGGAAGTTATTAGAACCAATGGAATGTAAATAAGAAGAAAGAAGAAAGAAAAGTGGATGAAAAAATTACCAGCTGTGAGCAGGAATCGAACCTACGACCTTCGAATAACGCGTTCGAAGCTCTAACCACTGAGCTATCACAGCGGCCGTCCCTCCATCCAGTTTTTTGGGGTTTTTATGTGAATTTAGAAGTAGGAGTGACAGTCAGCGCCATCTATAAGCCAAACAACGAGTGTGAAAACACTCTTATTCGCATGTTTTGGCGTCACGTAGCATGTGAACTTATTATGAGCGGGCAGCTGATTAATTGTCCCTTTTATACAACCTAAACACACCAAGTCTGCCAGTACGAGACCCTCCTTCAATGAAATAAGGGAGAGAAGTGTATACCTAAGGGCTCGTATTTCCGTGGTTTAACACAATATTAATGTGATATAACAGATAGTCATGCCAAGGAATGTACAGGGGAAGTTATTAGAACCAATGGAATGTAAATAAGACGAAAGAAGAAAGAAAAGTGGATGAAAAAATTACCAGCTGTGAGCAGGAATTGAACCTACGACCTTCGAATAACGCGTTCGATGCTCTAACCACTGAGCTATCACAGCGGCCGTCCCTCCATCCACTTTTTTTGGGGTTTATATGTGAATTTAGAAGTAGGAGTGACAGTCAGCGCCATCTATAAGCCAAACAACGAGTGTGAAAACACTCTTATTCGCATGTTTTGGCGTCACGTAGCACGTGAACTTATTATGAGCGGGCAGCTGATTAATTGTCCCTCTTATACAACCTAAACACACCAAGTCTGCCAGTACGAGACCCTCGTTAAATGAAATAAGGGAGAGAAGTGTATACCTAAGGGCTCGTATTTCCGTGGTTTAACACAATATTAATGACATATAACAGACAGTAATGCCAAGGAATGTGCAGGGGAAGTTATTAGAACCAATGGAATGTAAATAAGAAGAAAGAAGAAAGAAAAGTGGATGAAAAAATTACCAGCTGTGAGCAGGAATCGAACCTACGACCTTCGAATAACGCGTTCGATGCTCTAACCACTGAGCTATCCAGCGGCTGTCCCTCCATCCACTTTTTTTGGGGTTTATATGTGAATTTAGAAGTAGGAGTGACAGTCAGCGCCATCTATTAGCCAAACAACGAGTGTGAAAACACTTACTCGCATGTTTTGGCGTCACGTAGCACGTGAACTTATTATGAGCGGGCAGCTGATTAATTGTCCCTCTTATACAACCTAAACACACCAAGTCTGCCAGTACGAGACCCTCGTTCAATGAAATAAGACAGAGAAGTGTATACCTAAGGGCTCGTATTTCCGTGGTTTAACACAATTTTAATGAGATATAACAGACAGTAATGCCAAGGAATGTACAGGGGAAGTTATTAGAACTAATGGAATGTATATAAGAAGAAAGAAGAAAGAAAAGTGGATGAAAAAATTACCAGCTGTGAGCAGGAATCGAACCTACGACCTTCGAATAACGCGTTCGATGTTCTAACCACTGAGCTATCACAGCGGCCGTCCCTCCATCCACTTTTTTTGCGGTTTATATGTGAATTTTGAAGTAGGAGTGACAGTCAGCGCCATCTATAAGCCAAACAACGAGTGTGAAAACACTCTTATTCGCATGTTTTGGCGTCACGTAGCACGTGAACTTATTATGAGCGGGCAGCTGATTAATTGTCCCTCTTATACAACCCAAACACACCAAGTCTGCCAGTACGAGACCCTCGATAAATGAAATAAGGGAGAGAAGTGTATACCTAAGGGCTCGTATTTCCGTGGTTTAACACAATATTAATGAGATATAACAGACAGTAATGCCAAGGAATGTACAGGGGAAGTTATTAGAACCAATGGAATGTAAATAAGAAGAAAGAAGAAAGGAAAGTGGATGAAAAAATTACCAGCTGTGAGCAGGAATCGAACCTACGACCTTCGAATAACGCGTTCGATGCTCTAACCACTGAGCTATCACAGCGGCCGTCCCTCCATCCACTTTTTTTTGGGGTTTATATGTGAATTTAGAAGTAGGAGTGACAGTCAGCGCCATCTATAAGCCAAACAACGAGTGTGAAAACACTCTTATTCGCATGTTTTGGCGTCACGTAGCACGTGAACTTATTATGAGCGGGCAGCTGAATAATTGTCCCTCTTATACAACCTAAACACACCAAGTCTGCCACTACGAGACCTTCGTTCAATAAAATAAGGGAGAGAAGTGTATACGTAAGGGCTCGTATTTCCGTGGTTTAACGCAATATTAATGAGATATAACAGAGAGTAATGCCAAGGAATGTACAGGGGAAGTTATAAGAACCAATGGAATGTAAATAAGACGAAAGAAGAAAGAAAAGTGGATGAAAAAATTACCAGCTGTGAGCAGGAATTGAACCTACGACCTTCGAATAACGCGTTCGATGCTCTAACCACTGAGCTATCACAGCGGCCGTCCCTCCATCCACTTTTTTTTGGGGTTTATATGTGAATTTAGAAGTAGGAGTGACAGTCAGCGCCATCTATAAGCCAAACAACGAGTGTGAAAACACTCTTATTCGCATGTTTTGGCGTCACGTAGCACGTGAACTTATTATGAGCGGGCAGCTGATTAATTGTCCCTCTTATACAACCTAAACACACCAAGTCTGCCAGTACGAGACCCTCGTTAAATGAAATAAGGGAGAGAAGTGTATACCTAAGGGCTCGTATTTCCGTGGTTTAACACAATATTAATGACATATAACAGACAGTAATGCCAAGGAATGTGCAGGGGAAGTTATTAGAACCAATGGAATGTAAATAAGAAGAAAGAAGAAAGAAAAGTGGATGAAAAAATTACCAGCTGTGAGCAGGAATCGAACCTACGACCTTCGAATAACGCGTTCGATGCTCTAACCACTGAGCTATCCAGCGGCTGTCCCTCCATCCACTTTTTTTGGGGTTTATATGTGAATTTAGAAGTAGGAGTGACAGTCAGCGCCATCTATTAGCCAAACAACGAGTGTGAAAACACTTACTCGCATGTTTTGGCGTCACGTAGCACGTGAACTTATTATGAGCGGGCAGCTGATTAATTGTCCCTCTTATACAACCAAAACACACCAAGTCTGCCAGTACGAGACCCTCGTTCAATGAAATAAGAGAGAGAAGTGTATACCTAAGGGCTCGTATTTCCGTGGTTTAACACAATTTTAATGAGATATAACAGACAGTAATGCCAAGGAATGTACAGGGGAAGTTATTAGAACTAATAGAATGTATATAAGAAGAAAGAAGAAAGAAAAGTGGATGAAAAAATTACCAGCTGTAAGCAGGAATCGAACCTACGACCTTCGAATAACGCGTTCGATGTTCTAACCACTGAGCTATCACAGCGGCCGTCCCTCCATCCACTTTTTTTGCGGTTTATATGTGAATTTTGAAGTAGGAGTGACAGTCAGCGCCATCTATAAGCCAAACAACGAGTGTGAAAACACTCTTATTCGCATGTTTTGGCGTCACGTAGCACGTGAACTTATTATGAGCGGGCAGCTGATTAATTGTCCCTCTTATACAACCTAAACACACCAAGTCTGCCAGTACGAGACCCTCGATAAATGAAATAAGGGAGAGAAGTGTATACCTAAGGGCTCGTATTTCCGTGGTTTAACGCAATATTAATGAGATATAACAGAGAGTAATGCCAAGGAATGTACAGGGGAAGGTATTAGAACCAATGGAATGTAAATAAAAAGAAAGAAGAAAGAAAAGATGATGAAAAAATTACAAGCTGTGAGCAGGAATCGAACCTACGACCTTCGAATAATGCGTTCGATGCTCTAACCACTGAGCTATCACAGCGGCCGTCCCTCCATCCACTTTTTTGGGTGGTTTATATGTGAATTTAGAAGTAGGAGTGACAGTCAGCGCCATCTATAAGCCAAACAACGAGTGTGAAAACACTCTTATTCGCATGTTTTGGCGTCACGTAGCACGTGAACTTATTATGAGCGGGCAGCTGAATAATTGTCCCTCTTATACAACCTAAACACACCAAGCCTGCCAGTACGAGACCCTCGTTCAATGAAATAAGGGAGAGAAGTGTATACCTAAGGGATCGTATTTCCGTGGTTTAACACAATATTGATGTGATATAACAGATAGTCATGCCAAGAAATGTACAGAGGAAGTTATTAGAACCAATGGAATGTAAATAAGAAGAAAGAAAAGTGGATGAAAAAATTACCAGCTGTGAGCAGGAATTGAACCTACGACCTTCGAATAACGCGTTCGATGCTCTAACCACTGAGCTATCACAGCGGCCGTCCCTCCATCCACTTTTTTTGGGGGTTTATATGTGAATTTAGAAGTAGGAGTCACAGTCAGCGCCATCTATAAGCCAAACAACGAGTGTGAAAACACTCTTATTCGCATGTTTTGGCGTCACGTAGCACGTGAACTTATTATGAGCGGGCAGCTGATTAATTGTCCCTCTCATACAACCTAAACACACCAAGTCTGCCAGTACGAGACCCTCGTTCAATGAAATAAGGGAGAGAAGTGTATACCTAAGGGCTCGTATTTCCGTGGTTTAACACAATATTAATGAGATATAACAGACAGTAATGCCAAGGAATGTACACGGGAAGTTATTAGAACCAATGGAATGTAAATAAGAAGAAAGAAGAATTAAAAGTGGATGAAAAAATTACCAGCTGTGAGCAGGAATCGAACCTACGACCTTCGAATAATGCGTTCGATGCTCTATCCACTGAGCTATCACAGCGGCCGTCCCTCCATCCACTTTTTTGGGGGGTTTATATGTGAATTTAGAAGTAGGAGTGACAGTCAGTGCCATCTATAAGCCAAACAACGAGTGTGAAAACACTCTTATCCGCATGTTTTGGCGTCACGTAGCACGTGAACTTATTATGAGTGGGCAGCTGAATAATTGTCCCTCTTATACAACCTAAACACACCAAGTCTGCCAGTACGAGACCTTCGTTCAATAAAATAAGGGAGAGAAGTGTATACCTAAGGGCTCGTATTTCCGTGGTTTAACACAATATTAATGAGATATAACAGACAGTAATGCCAAGGAATGTACAGGGAAAGTTATTAGAACCAATCGATTGTAAATAAGAAGAAAGAAGAAAGAAAAGTGGATGAAAAAATTACCAGCTGTGAGCAGGAATTGAACCTACGACCTTCGAATAACGCGTTCGAAGCTCTAACCACTGAGCTATCACAGCGGCCGTCCCTCCATCCAGTTTTTTTGGGGTTTTTATGTGAATTTAGAAGTAGGAGTGACAGTCAGCGCCATCTATAAGCCAAACAACGAGTGTGAAAACACTCTTATTCGCATGTTTTGGCGTCACGTAGCACGTGAACTTATTATGAGCGGGCAGCTGATTAATTGTCCCTTTTATACAACCTAAACACACCAAGTCTGCCAGTACGAGACCCTCCTTCAATGAAATAAGGGAGAGAAGTGTATACCTAAGGGCTCGTATTTCCGTGGTTTAACACAATATAATGTGATATAACAGATAGTCATGCCAAGGAATGTACAGGGGAAGTTATTAGAACCAATGGAATGTAAATAAGAAGAAAGAAAAGTGGATGAAAAAATTACCAGCTGTGAGCAGGAATTGAACCTACGACCTTCGAATAACGCATTCGATGCTCTAACCACTGAGCTATCACAGCGGCCGTCCCTCCATCCACTTTTTTTTGGGGTTTATATGTGAATTTAGAAGTAGGAGTGACAGTCAGCGCCATCTATAAGCCAAACAACGAGTGTGAAAACACTCTTATTCGCATGTTTTGGCGTCACGTAGCACGTGAACTTATTATGAGCGGGCAGCTGATTAATTGTCCCTCTCATACAACCTAAACACACCAAGTCTGCCAGTACGAGACCCTCGTTCAATGAAATAAGGGAGAGAAGTGTATACCTAAGGGCTCGTATTTCCGTGGTTTAACACAATATTAATGAGATATAACAGACAGTAATGCCAAGGAATGTACACGGGAAGTTATTAGAACCAATGGAATGTAAATAAGAAGAAAGAAGAAAGAAAAGTGGATGAAAAAATTACCAGCTGTGAGCAGGAATCGAACCTACGACCTTCGAATAATGCGTTCGATGCTCTAACCACTGAGCTATCACAGCGGCCGTCCCTCCATCCACTTTTTTGGGGGGTTTATATGTGAATTTAGAAGTAGGAGTGACAGTCAGCGCCATCTATAAGCCAAACAACGAGTGTGAAAACACTCTTATTCGCATGTTTTGGCGTCACGTAGCACGTGAACTTATTATGAGCGGGCAGCTGATTAATTGTCCCTCTCATACAACCTAAACACACCAAGTCTGCCAGTACGAGACCCTCGTTCAATGAAATAAGGGAGAGAAGTGTATACCTAAGGGCTCGTATTTCCGTGGTTTAACACAATATTAATGAGATATAACAGACAGTAATGCCAAGGAATGTACACGGGAAGTTATTAGAACCAATGGAATGTAAATAAGAAGAAAGAAGAAAGAAAAGTGGATGAAAAAATTACCAGCTGTGAGCAGGAATCGAACCTACGACCTTCGAATAATGCGTTCGATGCTCTAACCACTGAGCTATCACAGCGGCCGTCCCTCCATCCACTTTTTTGGGGGGTTTATATGTGAATTTAGAAGTAGGAGTGACAGTCAGCGCCATCTATAAGCCAAACAACGAGTGTGAAAACACTCTTATCCGCATGTTTTGGCGTCACGTAGCACGTGAACTTATTATGAGTGGGCAGCTGAATAATTGTCCCTCTTATACAACCTAAACACACAAAGTCTGCCAGTACGAGACCTTCGTTCAATAAAATAAGGGAGAGAAGTGTATACCTAAGGGCTCGTATTTCCGTGGTTTAACACAATATTAATGAGATATAACAGACAGTAATGCCAAGGAATGTACAGGGGAAGTTATTAGAACCAATGGAATGTAAATAAGACGAAAGAAGAAAGAAAAGTGGATGAAAAAATTACCAGCTGTGAGCAGGAATTGAACCTACGACCTTCGAATAACGCGTTCGATGCTCTAACCACTGAGCTATCACAGCGGCCGTCCCTCCATCCACTTTTTTTTGGGGTTTATATGTGAATTTAGAAGTAGGAGTGACAGTCAGCGCCATCTATAAGCCAAACAACGAGTGTGAAAACACTCTTATTCGCATGTTTTGGCGTCACGTAGCACGTGAACCTATTATGAGCGGGCAGCTGATTAATTGTCCCTCTTATACAACCTAAACACACCAAGTCTGCCAGTACGAGACCCTCGTTAAATGAAATAAGGGAGAGAAGTGTATACCTAAGGGCTCGTATTTCCGTGGTTTAACACAATATTAATGACATATAACAGACAGTAATGCCAAGGAATGTGCAGGGGAAGTTATTAGAACCAATGGAATGTAAATAAGAAGAAAGAAGAAAGAAAAGTGGATGAAAAAATTACCAGCTGTGAGCAGGAATCGAACCTACGACCTTCGAATAACGCGTTCGATGCTCTAACCACTGAGCTATCCAGCGGCTGTCCCTCCATCCACTTTTTTGGGGGTTTATATGTGAATTTAGAAGTAGGAGTGACAGTCAGCGCCATCTATTAGCCAAACAACGAGTGTGAAAACACTTACTCGCATGTTTTGGCGTCACGTAGCACGTGAACTTATTATGAGCGGGCAGCTGATTAATCGTCCCTCTTATACAACCTAAACACACCAAGTCTGCCAGTACGAGACCCTCGTTCAATGAAATAAGAGAGAGAAGTGTATACCTAAGGGCTCGTATTTCCGTGGTTTAACACAATTTTAATGAGATATAACAGACAGTAATGCCAAGGAATGTACAGGGGAAGTTATTAGAACTAATGGAATGTATATAAGAAGAAAGAAGAAAGAAAAGTGGATGAAAAAATTACCAGCTGTGAGCAGGAATCGAACCTACGACCTTCGAATAACGCGTTCGATGTTCTAACCACTGAGCTATCACAGCGGCCGTCCCTCCATCCACTTTTTTTGCGGTTTATATGTGAATTTTGAAGTAGGAGTGACAGTCAGCGCCATCTATAAGCCAAACAACGAGTGTGAAAACACTCTTATTCGCATGTTTTGGCGTCACGTAGCACGTGAACTTATTATGAGCGGGCAGCTGATTAATTGTCCCTCTTATACAACCTAAACACACCAAGTCTGCCAGTACGAGACCCTCGTTAAATGAAATAAGGGAGAGAAGTGTATACCTAAGGGCTCGTATTTCCGTGGTTTAACACAATATTAATGACATATAACAGACAGTAATGCCAAGGAATGTGCAGGGGAAGTTATTAGAACCAATGGAATGTAAATAAGAAGAAAGAAGAAAGAAAAGTGGATGAAAAAATTACCAGCTGTGAGCAGGAATCGAACCTACGACCTTCGAATAACGCGTTCGATGCTCTAACCACTGAGCTATCCAGCGGCTGTCCCTCCATCCACTTTTTTTGCGGTTTATATGTGAATTTTGAAGTAGGAGTGACAGTCAGCGCCATCTATAAGCCAAACAACGAGTGTGAAAACACTCTTATTCGCATGTTTTGGCGTCACGTAGCACGTGAACTTATTATGAGCGGGCAGCTGATTAATTGTCCCTCTTATACAACCTAAACACACCAAGTCTGCCAGTACGAGACCCTCGTTAAATGAAATAAGGGAGAGAAGTGTATACCTAAGGGCTCGTATTTCCGTGGTTTAACACAATATTAATGACATATAACAGACAGTAATGCCAAGGAATGTGCAGGGGAAGTTATTAGAACCAATGGAATGTAAATAAGAAGAAAGAAGAAAGAAAAGTGGATGAAAAAATTACCAGCTGTGAGCAGGAATCGAACCTACGACCTTCGAATAACGCGTTCGATGCTCTAACCACTGAGCTATCACAGCGGCCGTCCCTCCATCCACTTTTTTTGGGGTGTATATGTGAATTTAGAAGTAGGAGTGACAGTCAGCGCCATCTATAAGCCAAACAACGAGTGTGAAAACACTCTTATTCGCATGTTTTGGCGTCACGTAGCACGTGAACTTATTATGAGCGGGCAGCTGATTAATTGTCCCTTTTATACAACCTAAACACACCAAGTCTGCCAGTACGAGACCCTCCTTCAATGAAATAAGGGAGAGAAGTGTATACCTAAGGGCTCGTATTTCCGTGGTTTAACACAATATAATGTGATATAACAGATAGTCATGCCAAGGAATGTACAGGGGAAGTTATTAGAACCAATGGAATGTAAATAAGAAGAAAGAAAAGTGGATGAAAAAATTACCAGCTGTGAGCAGGAATTGAACCTACGACCTTCGAATAACGCATTCGATGCTCTAACCACTGAGCTATCACAGCGGCCGTCCCTCCATCCACTTTTTTTGGGGGTTTATATGTGAATTTAGAAGTAGGAGTGACAGTCAGCGCCATCTATAAGCCAAACAACGAGTGTGAAAACACTCTTATTCGCATCTTTTGAATCACGTAGCACGTGAACTTATTATGAGCGGGCAGCTGATTAATTGTCCCTCTCATTCAACCTAAACACACCAAGTCTGCCAGTACGAGACCCTCGTTCAATGAAATAAGGGAGAGAAGTGTATACCTAAGGGCTCGTATTTCCGTGGTTTAACACAATATTAATGAGATATAACAGACAGTTATGCCAAGGAATGTACACGGGAAGTTATTAGAACCAATGGAATGTAAATAAGAAGAAAGAAGAAAGAAAAGTGGATGAAAAAATTACCAGCTGTGAGCAGGAATCGAACCTACGACCTTCGAATAATGCGTTCGATGCTCTAACCACTGAGCTATCACAGCGGCCGTCCCTCCATCCACTTTTTTGGAGGGTTTATATGTGAATTTAGAAGTAGGAGTGACAGTCAGCGCCATCTATAAGCCAAACAACGAGTGTGAAAACACTCTTATCCGCATGTTTTGGCGTCACGTAGCACGTGAACTTATTATGAGTGGGCAGCTGAATAATTGTCCCTCTTATACAACCTAAACACACCAAGTCTGCCAGTACGAGACCTTCGTTCAATAAAATAAGGGAGAGAAGTGTATACCTAAGGGCTCGTATTTCCGTGGTTTAACACAATATTAATGAGATATAACAGACAGTAATGCCAAGGAATGTACAGGGGAAGTTATTAGAACCAATCGATTGTAAATAAGAAGAAAGAAGAAAGAAAAGTGGATGAAAAAATTACCAGCTGTGAGCAGGAATTGAACCTACGACCTTCGAATAACGCGTTCGAAGCTCTAACCACTGAGCTATCACAGCGGCCGTCCCTCCATCCAGTTTTTTTGGGGTTTTTATGTGAATTTAGAAGTAGGAGTGACAGTCAGCGCCATCTATAAGCCAAACAACGAGTGTGAAAACACTCTTATTCGCATGTTTTGGCGTCACGTAGCACGTGAACTTATTATGAGCGGGCAGCTGATTAATTGTCCCTTTTATACAACCTAAACACACCAAGTCTGCCAGTACGAGACCCTCCTTCAATGAAATAAGGGAGAGAAGTGTATACCTAAGGGCTCGTATTTCCGTGGTTTAACACAATATTAATGTGATATAACAGATAGTCATGCCAAGGAATGTACAGGGGAAGTTATTAGAACCAATGGAATGTAAATAAGACGAAAGAAGAAAGAAAAGTGGATGAAAAAATTACCAGCTGTGAGCAGGAATTGAACCTACGACCTTCGAATAACGCGTTCGATGCTCTAACCACTGAGCTATCACAGCGGCCGTCCCTCCATCCACTTTTTTTTGGGGTTTATATGTGAATTTAGAAGTAGGAGTGACAGTCAGCGCCATCTATAAGCCAAACAACGAGTGTGAAAACACTCTTATTCGCATGTTTTGGCGTCACGTAGCACGTGAACCTATTATGAGCGGGCAGCTGATTAATTGTCCCTCTTATACAACCTAAACACACCAAGTCTGCCAGTACGAGACCCTCGTTAAATGAAATAAGGGAGAGAAGTGTATACCGAAGGGCTCGTATTTCCGTGGTTTAACACAATATTAATGACATATAACAGACAGTAATGCCAAGGAATGTGCAGGGGAAGTTATTAGAACCAATTGAATGTAAATAAGAAGAAAGAAGAAAGAAAAGTGGATGAAAAAATTACCAGCTGTGAGCAGGAATCGAACCTACGACCTTCGAATAACGCGTTCGATGCTCTAACCACTGAGCTATCCAGCGGCTGTCCCTCCATTCACTTTTTTGGGGGTTTATATGTGAATTTAGAAGTAGGAGTGACAGTCAGCGCCATCTATTAGCCAAACAACGAGTGTGAAAACACTTACTCGCATGTTTTGGCGTCACGTAGCACGTGAACTTATTATGAGCGGGCAGCTGATTAATTGTCCCTCTTATACAACCTAAACACACCAAGTCTGCCAGTACGAGACCCTCGTTCAATGAAATAAGAGAGAGAAGTGTATACCTAAGGGCTCGTATTTCCGTGGTTTAACACAATTTTAATGAGATATAACAGACAGTAATGCCAAGGAATGTACAGGGGAAGTTATTAGAACTAATGGAATGTATATAAGAAGAAAGAAGAAAGAAAAGTGGATGAAAAAATTACCAGCTGTGAGCAGGAATCGAACCTACGACCTTCGAATAACGCGTTCGATGTTCTAACCACTGAGCTATCACAGCGGCCGTCCCTCCATCCACTTTTTTGCGGTTTATATGTGAATTTTGAAGTAGGAGTGACAGTCAGCGCCATCTATAAGCCAAACAACGAGTGTGAAAACACTCTTATTCGCATGTTTTGGCGTCACGTAGCAGGTGAACTTATTATGAGCGGGAAGCTGATTGATTGTACCTCTTATACAACCTACACACACCAAGTCTGCCAGTACGAGACCCTCGTTAAATGAAATAAGGGAGAGAAGTGTATACCTAAGGGCTCGTATTTCCGTGGTTTAACACAATATTAATGACATATAACAGACAGTAATGCCAAGGAATGTGCAGGGGAAGTTATTAGAACCAATGGAATGTAAATAAGAAGAAAGAAGAAAGAAAAGTGGATGAAAAAATTACCAGCTGTGAGCAGGAATCGAACCTACGACCTTCGAATAACGCGTTCGATGCTCTAACCACTGAGCTATCCAGCGGCTGTCCCTCCATCCACTTTTTTTGGGGTTTATATGTGAATTTAGAAGTAGGAGTGACAGTCAGCGCCATCTATTAGCCAAACAACGAGTGTGAAAACACTTACTCGCATGTTTTGGCGTCACGTAGCACGTGAACTTATTATGAGCGGGCAGGTGATTAATTGTCCCTCTTATACAACCTAAACACACCAAGTCTGCCAGTACGAGACCCTCGTTCAATGAAATAAGAGAGAGAAGTGTATACCTAAGGGCTCGTATTTCCGTGGTTTAACACAATTTTAATGAGATATAACAGACAGTAATGCCAAGGAATGTACAGGGGAAGTTATTAGAACTAATGGAATGTATATAAGAAGAAAGAAGAAAGAAAAGTGGATGAAAAAATTACCAGCTGTGAGCAGGAATCGAACCTACGACCTTCGAATAACGCGTTCGATGTTCTAACCACTGAGCTATCACAGCGGCCGTCCCTCCATCCACTTTTTTGCGGTTTATATGTGAATTTAGAAGTAGGAGTCACAGTCAGCGCCATCTATAAGCCAAACAACGAGTGTGAAAACACTCTTATTCGCATGTTTTGGCGTCACGTAGCACGTGAACTTATTATGAGCGGGCAGCTGATTAATTGTCCCTCTCATACAACCTAAACACACCAAGTCTGCCAGTACGAGACCCTCGTTCAATGAAATAAGGGAGAGAAGTGTATACCTAAGGGCTCGTATTTCCGTGGTTTAACACAATATTAATGAGATATAACAGACAGTAATGCTAAGGAATGTACACGGGAAGTTATTAGAACCAATGGAATGTAAATAAGAACAAAGAAGAATTAAAAGTGGATGAAAAAATTACCAGCTGTGAGCAGGAATCGAACCTACGACCTTCGAATAATGCGTTCGATGCTCTAACCACTGAGCTATCACAGCGGCCGTCCCTCCATCCACTTTTTTGGGGGGTTTATATGTGAATTTAGAAGTAGGAGTGACAGTCAGCGCCATCTATAAGCCAAACAACGAGTGTGAAAACACTCTTATCCGCATGTTTTGGCGTCACGTAGCACGTGAACTTATTATGAGTGGGCAGCTGAATAATTGTCCCTCTTATACAACCTAAACACACCAAGTCTGCCAGTACGAGACCTTCGTTCAATAAAATAAGGGAGAGAAGTGTATACCTAAGGGCTCGTATTTCCGTGGTTTAACACAATATTAATGAGATATAACAGACAGTAATGCCAAGGAATGTACAGGGGAAGTTATTAGAACCAATCGATTGTAAATAAGAAGAAAGAAGAAAGAAAAGTGGATGAAAAAATTACCAGCTGTGAGCAGGAATTGAACCTACGACCTTCGAATAACGCGTTCGAAGCTCTAACCACTGAGCTATCACAGCGGCCGTCCCTCCATCCAGTTTTTTTGTGGTTTTTATGTGAATTTAGAAGTAGGAGTGACAGTCAGCGCCATCTATAAGCCAAACAACGAGTGTGAAAACACTCGTATTCGCATGTTTTGGCGTCACGTAGCACGTGAACTTATTATGAGCGGGCAGCTGATTAATTGTCCCTTTTATACAACCTAAACACACCAAGTCTGCCAGTACGAGACCCTCCTTCAATGAAATAAGGGAGAGAAGTGTATACCTAAGGGCTCGTATTTCCGTGGTTTAACACAATATAATGTGATATAACAGATAGTCATGCCAAGGAATGTACAGGGGAAGTTATTAGAACCAATGGAATGTAAATAAGAAGAAAGAAAAGTGGATGAAAAAATTACCAGCTGTGAGCAGGAATTGAACCTACGACCTTCGAATAACGCATTCGATGCTCTAACCACTGAGCTATCACAGCGGCCGTCCCTCCATCCACTTTTTTTGGGGGTTTATATGTGAATTTAGAAGTAGGAGTGACAGTCAGCGCCATCTATAAGCCAAACAACGAGTGTGAAAACACTCTTATTCGCATGTTTTGGCGTCACGTAGCACGTGAACTTATTATGAGCGGGCAGCTGATTAATTGTCCCTCTCATACAACCTAAACACACCAAGTCTGCCAGTACGAGACCCTCGTTCAATGAAATAAGGGAGAGAAGTGTATACCTAAGGGCTCGTATTTCCGTGGTTTAACACAATATTAATGAGATATAACAGACAGTAATGCCAAGGAATGTACACGGGAAGTTATTAGAACCAATGGAATGTAAATAAGAAGAAAGAAGAAAGAAAAGTGGATGAAAAAATTACCAGCTGTGAGCAGGAATCGAACCTACGACCTTCGAATAATGCGTTCGATGCTCTAACCACTGAGCTATCACAGCGGCCGTCCCTCCATCCACTTTTTTGGGGGGTTTATATGTGAATTTAGAAGTAGGAGTGACAGTCAGCGCCATCTATAAGCCAAACAACGAGTGTGAAAACACTCTTATCCGCATGTTTTGGCGTCACGTAGCACGTGAACTTATTATGAGTGGGCAGCTGAATAATTGTCCCTCTTATACAACCTAAACACACCAAGTCTGCCAGTACGAGACCTTCGTTCAATAAAATAAGGGAGAGAAGTGTATACCTAAGGGCTCGTATTTCCGTGGTTTAACACAATATTATTGAGATATAACAGACAGTAATGCCAAGGAATGTACAGGGGAAGTTATTAGAACCAATCGATTGTAAATAAGAAGAAAGAAGAAAGAAAAGTGGATGAAAAAATTACCAGCTGTGAGCAGGAATTGAACCTACGACCTTCGAATAACGCGTTCGAAGCTCTAACCACTGAGCTATCACAGCGGCCGTCCCTCCATCCAGTTTTTTTGGGGTTTTTATGTGAATTTAGAAGTAGGAGTGACAGTCAGCGCCATCTATAAGCCAAACAACGAGTGTGAAAACACTCTTATTCGCATGTTTTGGCGTCACGTAGCACGTGAACTTATTATGAGCGGGCAGCTGATTAATTGTCCCTTTTATACAACCTAAACACACCAAGTCTGCCAGTACGAGACCCTCCTTCAATGAAATAAGGGAGAGAAGTGTATACCTAAGGGCTCGTATTTCCGTGGTTTAACACAATATTAATGTGATATAACAGATAGTCATGCCAAGGAATGTACAGGGGAAGTTATTAGAACCAATGGAATGTAAATAAGACGAAAGAAGAAAGAAAAGTGGATGAAAAAATTACCAGCTGTGAGCAGGAATTGAACCTACGACCTTCGAATAACGCGTTCGATGCTCTAACCACTGAGCTATCACAGCGGCCGTCCCTCCATCCACTTTTTTTTGGGGTTTATATGTGAATTTAGAAGTAGGAGTGACAGTCAGCGCCATCTATAAGGCAAACAACGAGTGTGAAAACACTCTTATTCGCATGTTTTGGCGTCACGTAGCACGTGAACCTATTATGAGCGGGCAGCTGATTAATTGTCCCTCTTATACAACCTAAACACACCAAGTCTGCCAGTACGAGACCCTCGTTAAATGAAATAAGGGAGAGAAGTGTATACCTAAGGGCTCGTATTTCCGTGGTTTAACACAATATTAATGACATATAACAGACAGTAATGCCAAGGAATGTGCAGAGGAAGTTATTAGAACCAATGGAATGTAAATAAGAAGAAAGAAGAAAGAAAAGTGGATGAAAAAATTACCAGCTGTGAGCAGGAATCGAACCTACGACCTTCGAATAACGCGTTCGATGCTCTAACCACTGAGCTATCCAGCGGCTGTCCCTCCATCCACTTTTTTTGGGGTTTATATGTGAATTTAGAAGTAGGAGTGACAGTCAGCGCCATCTATTAGCCAAACAACGAGTGTGAAAACACTTACTCGCATGTTTTGGCGTCACGTAGCACGTGAACTTATTATGAGCGGGCAGCTGATTAATTG
The DNA here is from genome assembly GCF_043290135.1 of Rhipicephalus microplus. NCBI lineage: Eukaryota > Metazoa > Arthropoda > Arachnida > Ixodida > Ixodidae > Rhipicephalus > Rhipicephalus microplus. The sequence continues at coordinate 67,020,204 of NC_134707.1, read as the reverse complement.
TCCCTCTTATACAACCTAAACACACCAAGTCTGCCAGTACGAGACCCTCGTTCAATGAAATAAGAGAGAGAAGTGTATACCTAAGGGCTCGTATTTCCGTGGTTTAACACAATTTTAATGAGATATAACAGACAGTAATGCCAAGGAATGTACAGGGGAAGTTATTAGAACTAATGGAATGTATATAAGAAGAAAGAAGAAAGAAAAGTGGATGAAAAAATTACCAGCTGTGAGCAGGAATCGAACCTACGACCTTCGAATAACGCGTTCGATGTTCTAACCACTGAGCTATCACAGCGGCCGTCCCTCCATCCACTTTTTTGCGGTTTATATGTGAATTTTGAAGTAGGAGTGACAGTCAGCGCCATCTATAAGCCAAACAACGAGTGTGAAAACACTCTTATTCGCATGTTTTGGCGTCACGTAGCACGTGAACTTATTATGAGCGGGCAGCTGATTGATTGTACCTCTTATACAACCTACACACACCAAGTCTGCCAGTACGAGACCCTCGTTAAATGAAATAAGGGAGAGAAGTGTATACCTAAGGGCTCGTATTTCCGTGGTTTAACACAATATTAATGACATATAACAGACAGTAATGCCAAGGAATGTGCAGGGGAAGTTATAAGAACCAATGGAATGTAAATAAGAAGAAAGAAGAAAGAAAAGTGGATGAAAAAATTACCAGCTGTGAGCAGGAATCGAACCTACGACCTTCGAATAACGCGTTCGATGCTCTAACCACTGAGCTATCCAGCGGCTGTCCCTCCATCCACTTTTTTTGGGGTTTATATGTGAATTTAGAAGTAGGAGTGACAGTCAGCGCCATCTATTAGCCAAACAACGAGTGTGAAAACACTTACTCGCATGTTTTGGCGTCACGTAGCACGTGAACTTATTATGAGCGGGCAGGTGATTAATTGTCCCTCTTATACAACCTAAACACACCAAGTCTGCCAGTACGAGACCCTCGTTCAATGAAATAAGAGAGAGAAGTGTATACCTAAGGGCTCGTATTTCCGTGGTTTAACACAATTTTAATGAGATATAACAGACAGTAATGCCAAGGAATGTACAGGGGAAGTTATTAGAACTAATGGAATGTATATAAGAAAAAAGAAGAAAGAAAAGTGGATGAAAAAATTACCAGCTGTGAGCAGGAATCGAACCTACGACCTTCGAATAACGCGTTCGATGTTCTAACCACTGAGCTATCACAGCGGCCGTCCCTCCATCCACTTTTTTTGCGGTTTATATGTGAATTTAGAAGTAGGAGTCACAGTCAGCGCCATCTATAAGCCAAACAACGAGTGTGAAAACACTCTTATTCGCATGTTTTGGCGTCACGTAGCACGTGAACTTATTATGAGCGGGCAGCTGATTAATTGTCCCTCTCATACAACCTAAACACACCAAGTCTGCCAGTACGAGACCCTCGTTCAATGAAATAAGGGAGAGAAGTGTATACCTAAGGGCTCGTATTTCCGTGGTTTAACACAATATTAATGAGATATAACAGACAGTAATGCTAAGGAATGTACACGGGAAGTTATTAGAACCAATGGAATGTAAATAAGAAGAAAGAAGAATTAAAAGTGGATGAAAAAATTACCAGCTGTGAGCAGGAATCGAACCTACGACCTTCGAATAATGCGTTCGATGCTCTAACCACTGAGCTATCACAGCGGCCGTCCCTCCATCCACTTTTTTGGGGGGTTTATATGTGAATTTAGAAGTAGGAGTGACAGTCAGCGCCATCTATAAGCCAAACAACGAGTGTGAAAACACTCTTATCCGCATGTTTTGGCGTCACGTAGCACGTGAACTTATTATGAGTGGGCAGCTGAATAATTGTCCCTCTTATACAACCTAAACACACCAAGTCTGCCAGTACGAGACCTTCGTTCAATAAAATAAGGGAGAGAAGTGTATACCTAAGGGCTCGTATTTCCGTGGTTTAACACAATATTAATGAGATATAACAGACAGTAATGCCAAGGAATGTACAGGGAAAGTTATTAGAACCAATCGATTGTAAATAAGAAGAAAGAAGAAAGAAAAGTGGATGAAAAAATTACCAGCTGTGAGCAGGAATTGAACCTACGACCTTCGAATAACGCGTTCGAAGCTCTAACCACTGAGCTATCACAGCGGCCGTCCCTCCATCCAGTTTTTTTGGGGTTTTTATGTGAATTTAGAAGTAGGAGTGACAGTCAGCGCCATCTATAAGCCAAACAACGAGTGTGAAAACACTCTTATTCGCATGTTTTGGCGTCACGTAGCACGTGAACTTATTATGAGCGGGCAGCTGATTAATTGTCCCTTTTATACAACCTAAACACACCAAGTCTGCCAGTACGAGACCCTCCTTCAATGAAATAAGGGAGAGAAGTGTATACCTAAGGGCTCGTATTTCCGTGGTTTAACACAATATAATGTGATATAACAGATAGTCATGCCAAGGAATGTACAGGGGAAGTTATTAGAACCAATGGAATGTAAATAAGAAGAAAGAAAAGTGGATGAAAAAATTACCAGCTGTGAGCAGGAATTGAACCTACGACCTTCGAATAACGCATTCGATGCTCTAACCACTGAGCTATCACAGCGGCCGTCCCTCCATCCACTTTTTTTGGGGGTTTATATGTGAATTTAGAAGTAGGAGTGACAGTCAGCGCCATCTATAAGCCAAACAACGAGTGTGAAAACACTCTTATTCGCATGTTTTGGCGTCACGTAGCACGTGAACTTATTATGAGCGGGCAGCTGATTAATTGTCCCTCTCATACAACCTAAACACACCAAGTCTGCCAGTACGAGACCCTCGTTCAATGAAATAAGGGAGAGAAGTGTATACCTAAGGGCTCGTATTTCCGTGGTTTAACACAATATTAATGAGATATAACAGACAGTAATGCCAAGGAATGTACACGGGAAGTTATTAGAACCAATGGAATGTAAATAAGAAGAAAGAAGAAAGAAAAGTGGATGAAAAAATTACCAGCTGTGAGCAGGAATCGAACCTACGACCTTCGAATAATGCGTTCGATGCTCTAACCACTGAGCTATCACAGCGGCCGTCCCTCCATCCACTTTTTTGGGGGGTTTATATGTGAATTTAGAAGTAGGAGTGACAGTCAGCGCCATCTATAAGCCAAACAACGAGTGTGAAAACACTCTTATCCGCATGTTTTGGCGTCACGTAGCACGTGAACTTATTATGAGTGGGCAGCTGAATAATTGTCCCTCTTATACAACCTAAACACACCAAGTCTGCCAGTACGAGACCTTCGTTCAATAAAATAAGGGAGAGAAGTGTATACCTAAGGGCTCGTATTTCCGTGGTTTAACACAATATTAATGAGATATAACAGACAGTAATGCCAAGGAATGTACAGGGGAAGTTATTAGAACCAATCGATTGTAAATAAGAAGAAAGAAGAAAGAAAAGTGGATGAAAAAATTACCAGCTGTGAGCAGGAATTGAACCTACGACCTTCGAATAACGCGTTCGAAGCTCTAACCACTGAGCTATCACAGCGGCCGTCCCTCCATCCAGTTTTTTTGGGGTTTTTATGTGAATTTAGAAGTAGGAGTGACAGTCAGCGCCATCTATAAGCCAAACAACGAGTGTGAAAACACTCTTATTCGCATGTTTTGGCGTCACGTAGCACGTGAACTTATTATCCTCTTCGCTACCGGCGTCCACGTTTGTGGACATTTACATTTGGGCGATGTACTGCGCCAATAGCACTTTTGAAGAATTCAAATTTGGCGCTTTTTAAAGCCATCTTTAGAGTTTTCACATCAGGAGACAGAGGGCGCCAGTAGTCGACCAAAAGCGCCGTGACAAACGGGTAAAATGGCAGCGCCCAGGTCCAGCGATACGCAGCGAAAGAGAGGTACGTTTTTGGCTATTATTCTATTATTTGTTAACATTACATAATATTTTCTGCTCACATATTGAATATACGTGCAGCGGAAGCGCAATAAAGCATTATTACTACGGTATTCACAACTATTGACTTGCGATAAGCGTCTATACGATGGGCCACGTTTGTGGACATAAGTTCTAAAAGGGGGTACTGCTTTCCGGGTATGCGCTCAACAGCTAGGTTCCTGACCGATGAAGAGATCGTTGCCATGCTAGAAGAAAAAGATGCGGGCCTCTCGGACTCGGAAGACGAAAAAGAATGGGCCTCGTCACCACTTGCAAGTGATGTAGAGTCTTCAGGCGAGTCTGCAGATGAACCTGAACCAGATATTGCCCAGCGACCAACGAAACAAAAGAAGAAAAGTTCCTGGACCTCGCAAGCGTAAGTGTTTCTCACATTTTTTCTGTCGGTTCGTTAAAATTAAATATTCGTTTCGCTGTTACAGATTTTGCAAGAGGGACTGTCTTGACAACGACAACCAAGACGATGATTTCCGGGAGTTTCTGACACCGCACGAGTACTTTGAAAAATATTTTCCTTTGGACTTTTGGAAGGAAGTTGCTGAGCAAACAAATTTGTATTCGGTTCAGAAACGAAACCACCGATCTGTGTAAACCAGTACACTTGAAGCAAGAAAGCTTGCTGGGATCCACCTGCTGATGGGGATTATGCACCTTCCCCAAGTCCAGCTCTACTGGTCTCGAGGAACAAGGACACCATCTGTTGCGGACCACATGACAAGGAACAGGTTTTACGAGCTGCGTAATCACCTGCACTTTGTTGACACTTCAGCAACTACAGCACGCCGAAAGGAAAACAAGCTTCACCTTGTTCGACCAATAGTGGATTGCTTCCAAGCCGCCTGCCGAGCACTGCCCCGCTCAAAAGAACTGTCGATCGACGAACAGATGATCCCATTTTCAGGAAGATGTGGATTCAGGCAGTACCTCCCTTCGAAACCGACTCCACTCGGTCTCAAGAATTTCGTTTTAGCCTCCCCTGACGGTCTAGTCCTTGACTTCGTAGTTTACACCGGGAAGAATACTGTAGACGCTGATGACTCAAAATTGTATGGCCTTGGGGGAGCAGTGGTTAAGAAGCTAGCAACAACCATAACGGATGACCGAGCACACATCTTCACTGACACTTATTTTACAGGCCTCCGAATCATGGACCACCTTCTAGAAAGAACAGTGTTTCTTACTGGGACAACCAATGCAAACCGTACAGAGGGCGCGGCTGCAAACCTTCCAAGCGACAAAGCAATGAAGCGGGGTGACAGCGCTTGCCTTGTGCGAGATGATGGAGAAGTGTGCATCGTGAAGTGGAAAGATAATAAGAGTGTTCTTTTCATGTCAAGTGCCGTTGGGTGCGACCCCGTCGCCACATGCATGCGGTGGTGCAAAGAAGCAAAGAAGAAGGTTCCTGTTCCCCAGCCAGCTATTGTTGCTCATTACAACAAGTTCATGGGTGGTGTAGACTTGGTCGACCGATATGTGTCGTACTATCGGATAAACATCAAAACAAGAAAGTGGACGGTGAGGTTTTTCACTCACTTTCTGGACCTTGCCGTATGCAATTCATGGATCTTGTATCAGCGTGACGCTCAGGCCATGGGCATACCAAAAAAGGAAGTGCTTAGCCAGCTGCAGTTCAAGCAAGACATCGCTGAGACACTAATAAGGGAAAACCCGATGCACAACCGCAAGGAAAGGAGCGATCCGCCTGCGACTGACAACTCAAGGCCTGTGCAACTGCCAAACCTTGAAACCGTGACCGTTTTGATCACTTTCCCGAATTCTGCAGCCTAAAAAAATGCAATGCGGTGCAGAAACGAAAACTGCAAAGGGAAGACAAAAGTTAAGTGCACCAAATGCAATGTTTTCCTATGTCTGCAAGGCAAAAATTGCTTCGTCAAGTTCCACAACGCTGGCAACTGATGTCCCCGTATGTGGACACCCTTTTGACATTGTTCACAACCAATGTCCACAAGTGTGGACATTCTAGAATTACATCAAATAACGGGAATTTTTTCATTGTTTTTTTTTGTTATAGACTAAGACTGAAGTGTTCAATAAAGCTTTGTAAAAAAATAAGGTTTTCTTCATTCCTTCTTAGGCCGGTAGTGAAGAGGTTATGAGCGGGCAGCTGATTAATTGTCCCTTTTATACAACCTAAACACACCAAGTCTGCCAGTACGAGACCCTCCTTCAATGAAATAAGGGAGAGAAGTGTATACCTAAGGGCTCGTATTTCCGTGGTTTAACACAATATTAATGTGATATAACAGATAGTCATGCCAAGGAATGTACAGGGGAAGTTATTAGAACCAATGGAATGTAAATAAGACGAAAGAAGAAAGAAAAGTGGATGAAAAAATTACCAGCTGTGAGCAGGAATTGAACCTACGACCTTCGAATAACGCGTTCGATGCTCTAACCACTGAGCTATCACAGCGGCCGTCCCTCCATCCACTTTTTTTTGGGGTTTATATGTGAATTTAGAAGTAGGAGTGACAGTCAGCGCCATCTATAAGGCAAACAACGAGTGTGAAAACACTCTTATTCGCATGTTTTGGCGTCACGTAGCACGTGAACCTATTATGAGCGGGCAGCTGATTAATTGTCCCTCTTATACAACCTAAACACACCAAGTCTGCCAGTACGAGACCCTCGTTAAATGAAATAAGGGAGAGAAGTGTATACCTAAGGGCTCGTATTTCCGTGGTTTAACACAATATTAATGACATATAACAGACAGTAATGCCAAGGAATGTGCAGAGGAAGTTATTAGAACCAATGGAATGTAAATAAGAAGAAAGAAGAAAGAAAAGTGGATGAAAAAATTACCAGCTGTGAGCAGGAATCGAACCTACGACCTTCGAATAACGCGTTCGATGCTCTAACCACTGAGCTATCCAGCGGCTGTCCCTCCATCCACTTTTTTTGGGGTTTATATGTGAATTTAGAAGTAGGAGTGACAGTCAGCGCCATCTATTAGCCAAACAACGAGCGTGAAAACACTTACTCGCATGTTTTGGCGTCACGTAGCACGTGAACTTATTATGAGCGGGCAGCTGATTAATTGTCCCTCTTATACAACCTAAACACACCAAGTCTGCCAGTACGAGACCCTCGTTCAATGAAATAAGAGAGAGAAGTGTATACCTAAGGGCTCGTATTTCCGTGGTTTAACACAATTTTAATGAGATATAACAGACAGTAATGCCAAGGAATGTACAGGGGAAGTTATTAGAACTAATGGAATGTATATAAGAAGAAAGAAGAAAGAAAAGTGGATGAAAAAATTACCAGCTGTGAGCAGGAATCGAACCTACGACCTTCGAATAACGCGTTCGATGTTCTAACCACTGAGCTATCACAGCGGCCGTCCCTCCATCCACTTTTTTTGCGGTTTATATGTGAATTTTGAAGTAGGAGTGACAGTCAGCGCCATCTATAAGCCAAACAACGAGTGTGAAAACACTCTTATTCGCATGTTTTGGCGTCACGTAGCACGTGAACTTATTATGAGCGGGCAGCTGATTAATTGTCCCTCTTATACAACCTAAACACACCAAGTCTGCCAGTACGAGACCCTCGATAAATGAAATAAGGGAGAGAAGTGTATACCTAAGGGCTCGTATTTCCGTGGTTTAACACAATATTAATGAGATATAACAGACAGTAATGCCAAGGAATGTACAGGGGAAGTTATTAGAACCAATGGAATGTAAATAAGAAGAAAGAAGAAAGGAAAGTGGATGAAAAAATTACCAGCTGTGAGCAGGAATCGAACCTACGACCTTCGAATAACGCCTTCGATGCTCTAACCACTGAGCTATCACAGCGGCCGTCCCTCCATCCACTTTTTTTTGGGGTTTATATGTGAATTTAGAAGTAGGAGTGACAGTCAGCGCCATCTATAAGCCAAACAACGAGTGTGAAAACACTCTTATTCGCATGTTTTGGCGTCACGTAGCACGTGAACTTATTATGAGCGGGCAGCTGAATAATTGTCCCTCTTATACAACCTAAACAAAACAAGTCTGCCACTACGAGACCTTCGTTCAATAAAATAAGGGAGAGAAGTGTATACGTAAGGGCTCGTATTTCCGTGGTTTAACGCAATATTAATGAGATATAACAGAGAGTAATGCCAAGGAATGTACAGGGGAAGTTATTAGAACCAATGGAATGTAAATAAGACGAAAGAAGAAAGAAAAGTGGATGAAAAAATTACCAGCTGTGAGCAGGAATTGAACCTACGACCTTCGAATAACGCGTTCGATGCTCTAACCACTGAGCTATCACAGCGGCCGTCCCTCCATCCACTTTTTTTGGGGTTTATATGTGAATTTAGAAGTAGGAGTGACAGTCAGCGCCATCTATAAGCCAAACAACGAGTGTGAAAACACTCTTATTCGCATGTTTTGGCGTCACGTAGCACGTGAACTTATTATGAGCGGGCAGCTGATTAATTGTCCCTCTTATACAACCTAAACACACCAAGTCTGCCAGTACGAGACCCTCGTTAAATGAAATAAGGGAGAGAAGTGTATACCTAAGGGCTCGTATTTCCGTGGTTTAACACAATATTAATGACATATAACAGACAGTAATGCCAAGGAATGTGCAGGGGAAGTTATTAGAACCAATGGAATGTAAATAAGAAGAAAGAAGAAAGAAAAGTGGATGAAAAAATTACCAGCTGTGAGCAGGAATCGAACCTACGACCTTCGAATAACGCGTTCGATGCTCTAACCACTGAGCTATCCAGCGGCTGTCCCTCCATCCACTTTTTTTGGGGTTTATATGTGAATTTAGAAGTAGGAGTGACAGTCAGCGCCATCTATTAGCCAAACAACGAGTGTGAAAACACTTACTCGCATGTTTTGGCGTCACGTAGCACGTGAACTTATTATGAGCGGGCAGCTGATTAATTGTCCCTCTTATACAACCTAAACACACCAAGTCTGCCAGTACGAGACCCTCGTTCAATGAAATAAGAGAGAGAAGTGTATACCTAAGGGCTCGTATTTCCGTGGTTTAACACAATTTTAATGAGATATAACAGACAGTAATGCCAAGGAATGTACAGGGGAAGTTATTAGAACTAATGGAATGTATATAAGAAGAAAGAAGAAAGAAAAGTGGATGAAAAAATTACCAGCTGTGAGCAGGAATCGAACCTACGACCTTCGAATAACGCGTTCGATGTTCTAACCACTGAGCTATCACAGCGGCCGTCCCTCCATCCACTTTTTTTGCGGTTTATATGTGAATTTTGAAGTAGGAGTGACAGTCAGCGCCATCTATAAGCCAAACAACGAGTGTGAAAACACTCTTATTCGCATGTTTTGGCGTCACGTAGCACGTGAACTTATTATGGGCGGGCAGCTGATTAATTGTCCCTCTTATACAACCTAAACACACCAAGTCTGCCAGTACGAGACCCTCGATAAATGAAATAAGGGAGAGAAGTGTATACCTAAGGGCTCGTATTTCCGTGGTTTAACACAATATTAATGAGATATAACAGACAGTAATGCCAAGGAATGTACAGGGGAAGTTATTAGAACCAATGGAATGTAAATAAGAAGAAAGAAGAAAGGAAAGTGGATGAAAAAATTACCAGCTGTGAGCAGGAATCGAACCTACGACCTTCGAATAACGCGTTCGATGCTCTAACCACTGAGCTATCACAGCGGCCGTCCCTCCATCCACTTTTTTGGGGTTTATATGTGAATTTAGAAGTAGGAGTGACAGTCAGCGCCATCTATAAGCCAAACAACGAGTGTGAAAACACTCTTATTCGCATGTTTTGGCGTCACGTAGCACGTGAACTTAATATGAGCGGGCAGCTGAATAATTGTCCCTCTTATACAACCTAAACACACCAAGTCTGCCACTACGAGACCTTCGTTCAATAAAATAAGGGAGAGAAGTGTATACGTAAGGGCTCGTATTTCCGTGGTTTAACGCAATATTAATGAGATATAACAGAGAGTAATGCCAAGGAATGTACAGGGGAAGGTATTAGAACCAATGGAATGTAAATAAAAAGAAAGAAGAAAGAAAAGATGATGAAAAAATTACAAGCTGTGAGCAGGAATCGAACCTACGACCTTCGAATAATGCGTTCGATGCTCTAACCACTGAGCTATCACAGCGGCCGTCCCTCCATCCACTTTTTTGGGTGGTTTATATGTGAATTTAGAAGTAGGAGTGACAGTCAGCGCCATCTATAAGCCAAACAACGAGTGTGAAAACACTCTTATTCGCATGTTTTGGCGTCACGTAGCACGTGAACTTATTATGAGCGGGCAGCTGAATAATTGTCCCTCTTATACAACCTAAACACACCAAGCCTGCCAGTACGAGACCCTCGTTCAATGAAATAAGGGAGAGAAGTGTATACCTAAGGGATCGTATTTCCGTGGTTTAACACAATATTGATGTGATATAACAGATAGTCATGCCAAGAAATGTACAGGGGAAGTTATTAGAACCAATGGAATGTAAATAAGAAGAAAGAAAAGTGGATGAAAAAATTACCAGCTGTGAGCAGGAATTGAACCTACGACCTTCGAATAACGCGTTCGATGCTCTAACCACTGAGCTATCACAGCGGCCGTCCCTCCATCCACTTTTTTTGGGGGTTTATATGTGAATTTAGAAGTAGGAGTCACAGTCAGCGCCATCTATAAGCCAAACAACGAGTGTGAAAACACTCTTATTCGCATGTTTTGGCGTCACGTAGCACGTGAACTTATTATGAGCGGGCAGCTGATTAATTGTCCCTCTCATACAACCTAAACACACCAAGTCTGCCAGTACGAGACCCTCGTTCAATGAAATAAGGGAGAGAAGTGTATACCTAAGGGCTCGTATTTCCGTGGTTTAACACAATATTAATGAGATATAACAGACAGTAATGCCAAGGAATGTACACGGGAAGTTATTAGAACCAATGGAATGTAAATAAGAAGAAAGAAGAATTAAAAGTGGATGAAAAAATTACCAGCTGTGAGCAGGAATCGAACCTATGACCTTCGAATAATGCGTTCGATGCTCTAACCACTGAGCTATCACAGCGGCCGTCCCTCCATACACTTTTTTTGCGGTTTATATGTGAATTTAGAAGTAGGAGTGACAGTCAGCGCCATCTATAAGCCAAACAACGAGTGCGAAGACACTCTCATTCGCATGTTTTGGCGTCACGTAGCACGTGAACTTATTATGAGCGGGCAGCTGATTAATTGTCCCTCTTATACAACCTAAATACACCAAGTCTGCCAGTACGAGACCCTCGTTAAATGAAATAAGGGAGAGAAGTGTATACCTAAGGGCTCGTATTTCCGTGGTTTAACACAATATTAATGAGATATAACAGACAGTAATGCCAAGGAATGTACAGGGGAAGTTATTAGAACCAATGGAATGTAAATAAGAAGAAAGAAGAAAGAAAAGTGGATGAAAAAATTACCAGCTGTGAGCAGGAATCGAACCTACGACCTTCGAATAACGCGTTCGATGCTCTAACCACTGAGCTATCACAGCGGCCGTCCCTCCATCCACTTTTTTTGGGGTTTATATGTGAATTTAGAAGTATGAGTGACAGTCAGTGCCATCTATAAGCCAAACAACGAGTGTGAAAACACTCTTATTCGCATGTTTTGGCGTCACGTAGCACGTGAACTTATTATGAGCGGGCAGCTGAATAATTCTCCCTCTTATACAACCTAAACACACCAAGTCTGCCACTACGAGACCTTCGTTCAATAAAATAAGGGAGAGAAGTGTATACCTAAGGGCTCGTATTTCCGTGGTTTAACACAATATTAATGAGATATAACAGACAGTAATACCAAGGAATGTACAGGGGTAGTTATTAGAACCAATGGAATGTAAATAAAAAGAAAGAAGAAAGAAAAGGTGATGAAAAAATTACAAGCTGTGAGCAGGAATCGAACCTACGATCTTCGAATAACGCGTTCGATGCTCTAACCACTGAGCTATCACAGCGGCCGTCCCTCCATCCACTTTTTTTGGGGGGTTTATATGTGAATTTAGAAGTAGGAGTGACAGTCAGCGCCATCTATAAGCCAAACAACGAGTGTGAAAACACTCTTATTCGCATGTTTTGGCGTCACGTAGCACGTGAACTTATTATGAGCGGGCAGCTGAATAATTGTCCCTCTTATACATTCTAAACACAACAAGCCTGCCAGTACGAGACCCTCGTTCAATGAAATAAGGGAGAGAAGTGTATACCTAAGGGCTCGTATTTCCGTGGTTTAACACAATATTAATGTGATATAACAGATAGTCATGCCAAGAAATGTACAGGGGAAGTTATTGGAACCAATGGAATGTAAATAAGAAGAAAGAAAAGTGGATGAAAAAATTACCAGCTGTGAGCAGGAATTGAACCTACGACCTTCGAATAACGCGTTCGATGCTCTAACCACTGAGCTATCACAGCGGCCGTCCCTCCATCCACTTTTTTTGGGGTTTATATGTGAATTTAGAAGTAGTAGTGACAGTCAGCGCCATCTATAAGCCAAACAACGAGTGTGAAAACACTCTTATTCGCATGTTTTGGCGTCACGTAGCACGTGAACTTATTATGAGCGGGCAGCTGATTAATTGTCCCTCTCATACAACCTAAACACACCAAGTCTGCCAGTACGAGACCCTCGTTCAATGAAACAAGGGAGAGAAGTGTATACCTAAGGGCTCGTATTTCCGTGGTTAACACAATAATAATGAGATATAACAGACAGTAATGCCAAGGAATGTACACGGGAAGTTATTAGAACCAATGGAATGTAAATAAGAAGAAAGAAGAAAAAAAGTGGATAAAAAAATTACCAGCTGTGAGCAGGAATCGAACCTACGACCTTCGAATAATGCGTTCGATGCTCTAACCACTGAGCTATCACAGCGGCCGTCCCTCCATCCACTTTTTTGGGGGGTTTATATGTGAATTTAGAAGTAGGAGTGACAGTCAGCGCCATCTATAAGCCAAACAACGAGTGTGAAAACACTCTTATCCGCATGTTTTGGCGTCACGTAGCACGTGAACTTATTATGAGCGGGCAGCTGAATAATTATCTCCTTATACAACCTAAACACACCAAGTCTGCCAGTATGAGACCTTCGTTCAATAAAATAAGGGAGAGAAGTGTATACCTAAGGGCTCGTATTTCCGTGGTTTAACACAATAAAAATGAGATATAACAGACAGTAATGCTAAGGAATGTACACGGGAAGTTATTAGAACCAATGGAATGTAAATAAGAAGAAAGAAGAATTAAAAGTGGATGAAAAAATTACCAGCTGTGAGCAGGAATCGAACCTACGACCTTCGAATAATGCGTTCGATGCTCTAACCACTGAGCTATCACAGCGGCCGTCCCTCCATCCACTTTTTTGGGGGGTTTATATGTGAATTTAGAAGTAGGAGTGACAGTCAGCGCCATCTATAAGCCAAACAACGAGTGTGAAAACACTCTTATCCGCATGTTTTGGCGTCACGTAGCACGTGAACTTATTATGAGTGGGCAGCTGAATAATTGTCCCTCTTATACAACCTAAACACACCAAGTCTGCCAGTACGAGACCTTCGTTCAATAAAATAAGGGAGAGAAGTGTATACCTAAGGGCTCGTATTTCCGTGGTTTAACACAATATTAATGAGATATAACAGACAGTAATGCCAAGGAATGTACAGGGGAAGTTATTAGAACCAATCGATTGTAAATAAGAAGAAAGAAGAAAGAAAAGTGGATGAAAAAATTACCAGCTGTGAGCAGGAATTGAACCTACGACCTTCGAATAACGCGTTCGAAGCTCTAACCACTGAGCTATCACAGCGGCCGTCCCTCCATCCAGTTTTTTTGGGGTTTTTATGTGAATTTAGAAGTAGGAGTGACAGTCAGCGCCATCTATAAGCCAAACAACGAGTGTGAAAACACTCTTATTCGCATGTTTTGGCGTCACGTAGCACGTGAACTTATTATGAGCGGGCAGCTGATTAATTGTCCCTTTTATACAACCTAAACACACCAAGTCTGCCAGTACGAGACCCTCCTTCAATGAAATAAGGGAGAGAAGTGTATACCTAAGGGCTCGTATTTCCGTGGTTTAACACAATATTAATGTGATATAACAGATAGTCATGCCAAGGAATGTACAGGGGAAGTTATTAGAACCAATGGAATGTAAATAAGAAGAAAGAAAAGTGGATGAAAAAATTACCAGCTGTGAGCAGGAATTGAACCTACGACCTTCGAATAACGCGTTCGATGCTCTAACCACTGAGCTATCACAGCGGCCGTCCCTCCATCCACTTTTTTTTGGGGTTTATATGTGAATTTAGAAGTAGGAGTGACAGTCAGCGCCATCTATAAGGCAAACAACCAGTGTGAAAACACTCTTATTCGCATGTTTTGGCGTCACGTAGCACGTGAACCTATTATGAGCGGGCAGCTGATTAATTGTCCCTCTTATACAACCTAAACACACCAAGTCTGCCAGTACGAGACCCTCGTTAAATGAAATAAGGGAGAGAAGTGTATACCTAAGGGCTCGTATTTCCGTGGTTTAACACAATATTAATGACATATAACAGACAGTAATGCCAAGGAATGTGCAGAGGAAGTTATTAGAACCAATGGAATGTAAATAAGAAGAAAGAAGAAAGAAAAGTGGATGAAAAAATTACCAGCTGTGAGCAGGAATCGAACCTACGACCTTCGAATAACGCGTTCGATGCTCTAACCACTGAGCTATCCAGCGGCTGTCCCTCCATCCACTTTTTTTGGGGTTTATATGTGAATTTAGAAGTAGGAGTGACAGTCAGCGCCATCTATTAGCCAAACAACGAGTGTGAAAACACTTACTCGCATGTTTTGGCGTCACGTAGCACGTGAACTTATTATGAGCGGGCAGCTGATTAATTGTCCCTCTTATACAACCTAAACACACCAAGTCTGCCAGTACGAGACCCTCGTTCAATGAAATAAGAGAGAGAAGTGTATACCTAAGGGCTCGTATTTCCGTGGTTTAACACAATTTTAATGAGATATAACAGACAGTAATGCCAAGGAATGTACAGGGGAAGTTATTAGAACTAATGGAATGTATATAAGAAGAAAGAAGAAAGAAAAGTGGATGAAAAAATTACCAGCTGTGAGCAGGAATCGAACCTACGACCTTCGAATAACGCGTTCGATGTTCTAACCACTGAGCTATCACAGCGGCCGTCCCTCCATCCACTTTTTTTGCGGTTTATATGTGAATTTTGAAGTAGGAGTGACAGTCAGCGCCATCTATAAGCCAAACAACGAGTGTGAAAACACTCTTATTCGCATGTTTTGGCGTCACGTAGCACGTGAACTTATTATGAGCGGGCAGCTGATTAATTGTCCCTCTTATACAACCTAAACACACCAAGTCTGCCAGTACGAGACCCTCGATAAATGAAATAAGGGAGAGAAGTGTATACCTAAGGGCTCGTATTTCCGTGGTTTAACACAATATTAATGAGATATAACAGACAGTAATGCCAAGGAATGTACAGGGGAAGTTATTAGAACCAATGGAATGTAAATAAGAAGAAAGAAGAAAGGAAAGTGGATGAAAAAATTACCAGCTGTGAGCAGGAATCGAACCTACGACCTTCGAATAACGCCTTCGATGCTCTAACCACTGAGCTATCACAGCGGCCGTCCCTCCATCCACTTTTTTTTGGGGTTTATATGTGAATTTAGAAGTAGGAGTGACAGTCAGCGCCATCTATAAGCCAAACAACGAGTGTGAAAACACTCTTATTCGCATGTTTTGGCGTCACGTAGCACGTGAACTTATTATGAGCGGGCAGCTGAATAATTGTCCCTCTTATACAACCTAAACAAAACAAGTCTGCCACTACGAGACCTTCGTTCAATAAAATAAGGGAGAGAAGTGTATACGTAAGGGCTCGTATTTCCGTGGTTTAACGCAATATTAATGAGATATAACAGAGAGTAATGCCAAGGAATGTACAGGGGAAGTTATTAGAACCAATGGAATGTAAATAAGACGAAAGAAGAAAGAAAAGTGGATGAAAAAATTACCAGCTGTGAGCAGGAATTGAACCTACGACCTTCGAATAACGCGTTCGATGCTCTAACCACTGAGCTATCACAGCGGCCGTCCCTCCATCCACTTTTTTTTGGGGTTTATATGTGAATTTAGAAGTAGGAGTGACAGTCAGCGCCATCTATAAGCCAAACAACGAGTGTGAAAACACTCTTATTCGCATGTTTTGGCGTCACGTAGCACGTGAACTTATTATGAGCGGGCAGCTGATTAATTGTCCCTCTTATACAACCTAAACACACCAAGTCTGCCAGTACGAGACCCTCGTTAAATGAAATAAGGGAGAGAAGTGTATACCTAAGGGCTCGTATTTCCGTGGTTTAACACAATATTAATGACATATAACAGACAGTAATGCCAAGGAATGTGCAGGGGAAGTTATTAGAACCAATGGAATGTAAATAAGAAGAAAGAAGAAAGAAAAGTGGATGAAAAAATTACCAGCTGTGAGCAGGAATCGAACCTACGACCTTCGAATAACGCGTTCGATGCTCTAACCACTGAGCTATCCAGCGGCTGTCCCTCCATCCACTTTTTTTGGGGTTTATATGTGAATTTAGAAGTAGGAGTGACAGTCAGCGCCATCTATTAGCCAAACAACGAGTGTGAAAACACTTACTCGCATGTTTTGGCGTCACGTAGCACGTGAACTTATTATGAGCGGGCAGCTGATTAATTGTCCCTCTTATACAACCTAAACACACCAAGTCTGCCAGTCGAGACCCTCGTTCAATGAAATAAGAGAGAGAAGTGTATACCTAAGGGCTCGTATTTCCGTGGTTTAACACAATTTTAATGAGATATAACAGACAGTAATGCCAAGGAATGTACAGGGGAAGTTATTAGAACTAATGGAATGTATATAAGAAGAAAGAAGAAAGAAAAGTGGATGAAAAAATTACCAGCTGTGAGCAGGAATCGAACCTACGACCTTCGAATAACGCGTTCGATGTTCTAACCACTGAGCTATCACAGCGGCCGTCCCTCCATCCACTTTTTTTGCGGTTTATATGTGAATTTTGAAGTAGGAGTGACAGTCAGCGCCATCTATAAGCCAAACAACGAGTGTGAAAACACTCTTATTCGCATGTTTTGGCGTCACGTAGCACGTGAACTTATTATGAGCGGGCAGCTGATTAATTGTCCCTCTTATACAACCTAAACACACCAAGTCTGCCAGTACGAGACCCTCGATAAATGAAATAAGGGAGAGAAGTGTATACCTAAGGGCTCGTATTTCCGTGGTTTAACACAATATTAATGAGATATAACAGACAGTAATGCCAAGGAATGTACAGGGGAAGTTATTAGAACCAATGGAATGTAAATAAGAAGAAAGAAGAAAGGAAAGTGGATGAAAAAATTACCAGCTGTGAGCAGGAATCGAACCTACGACCTTCGAATAACGCGTTCGATGCTCTAACCACTGAGCTATCACAGCGGCCGTCCCTCCATCCACTTTTTTTGGGGTTTATATGTGAATTTAGAAGTAGGAGTGACAGTCAGCGCCATCTATAAGCCAAACAACGAGTGTGAAAACACTCTTATTCGCATGTCTTGGCGTCACGTAGCACGTGAACTTATTATGAGCGGGCAGCTGAATAATTGTCCCTCTTATACAACCTAAACACACCAAGTCTGCCACTACGAGACCTTCGTTCAATAAAATAAGGGAGAGAAGTGTATACGTAAGGGCTCGTATTTCCGTGGTTTAACGCAATATTAATGAGATATAACAGAGAGTAATGCCAAGGAATGTACAGGGGAAGGTATTAGAACCAATGGAATGTAAATAAAAAGAAAGAAGAAAGAAAAGATGATGAAAAAATTACAAGCTGTGAGCAGGAATCGAACCTACGACCTTCGAATAATGCGTTCGATGCTCTAACCACTGAGCTATCACAGCGGCCGTCCCTCCATCCACTTTTTTGGGTGGTTTATATGTGAATTTAGAAGTAGGAGTGACAGTCAGCGCCATCTATAAGCCAAACAACGAGTGTGAAAACACTCTTATTCGCATGTTTTGGCGTCACGTAGCACGTGAACTTATTATGAGCGGGCAGCTGAATAATTGTCCCTCTTATACAACCTAAACACACCAAGCCTGCCAGTACGAGACCCTCGTTCAATGAAATAAGGGAGAGAAGTGTATACCTAAGGGATCGTATTTCCGTGGTTTAACACAATATTGATGTGATATAACAGATAGTCATGCCAAGAAATGTACAGGGGAAGTTATTACAACCAATGGAATGTAAATAAGAAGAAAGAAAAGTGGATGAAAAAATTACCAGCTGTGAGCAGGAATTGAACCTACGACCTTCGAATAACGCGTTCGATGCTCTAACCACTGAGCTATCACAGCGGCCGTCCCTCCATCCACTTTTTTGGGGGTTTATATGTGAATTTAGAAGTAGGAGTCACAGTCAGCGCCATCTATAAGCCAAACAACGAGTGTGAAAACACTCTTATTCGCATGTTTTGGCGTCACGTAGCACGTGAACTTATTATGAGCGGGCAGCTGATTAATTGTCCCTCTCATACAACCTAAACACACCAAGTCTGCCAGTACGAGACCCTCGTTCAATAAAATAAGGGAGAGAAGTGTATACCTAAGGGCTCGTATTTCCGTGGTTTAACACAATATTAATGAGATATAACAGACAGTAATGCCAAGGAATGTACACGGGAAGTTATTAGAACCAATGGAATGTAAATAAGAAGAAAGAAGAATTAAAAGTGGATGAAAAAATTACCAGCTGTGAGCAGGAATCGAACCTATGACCTTCGAATAATGCGTTCGATGCTCTAACCACTGAGCTATCACAGCGGCCGTCCCTCCATACACTTTTTTTGCGGTTTATATGTGAATTTAGAAGTAGGAGTGACAGTCAGCGCCATCTATAAGCCAAACAACGAGTGCGAAGACACTCTCATTCGCATGTTTTGGCGTCACGTAGCACGTGAACTTATTATGAGCGGGCAGCTGATTAATTGTCCCTCTTATACAACCTAAACACACCAAGTCTGCCAGTACGAGACCCTCGTTAAATGAAATAAGGGAGAGAAGTGTATACCTAAGGGCTCGTATTTCCGTGGTTTAACACAATATTAATGAGATATAACAGACAGTAATGCCAAGGAATGTACAGGGGAAGTTATTAGAACCAATGGAATGTAAATAAGAAGAAAGAAGAAAGAAAAGTGGATGAAAAAATTACCAGCTGTGAGCAGGAATCGAACCTACGACCTTCGAATAACGCGTTCGATGCTCTAACCACTGAGCTATCACAGCGGCCGTCCCTCCATCCACTTTTTTTGGGGTTTATATGTGAATTTAGAAGTATGAGTGACAGTCAGCGCCATCTATAAGCCAAACAACGAGTGTGAAAACACTCTTATTCGCATGTTTTGGCGTCACGTAGCACGTGAACTTATTATGAGCGGGCAGCTGAATAATTCTCCCTCTTATACAACCTAAACACACCAAGTCTGCCACTACGAGACCTTCGTTCAATAAAATAAGGGAGAGAAGTGTATACCTAAGGGCTCGTATTTCCGTGGTTTAACACAATATTAATGAGATATAACAGACAGTAATACCAAGGAATGTACAGGGGAAGTTATTAGAACCAATGGAATGTAAATAAAAAGAAAGAAGAAAGAAAAGGTGATGAAAAAATTACAAGCTGTGAGCAGGAATCGAACCTACGATCTTCGAATAACGCGTTCGATGCTCTAACCACTGAGCTATCACAGCGGCCGTCCCTCCATCCACTTTTTTTGGGGGGTTTATATGTGAATTTAGAAGTAGGAGTGACAGTCAGCGCCATCTATAAGCCAAACAACGAGTGTGAAAACACTCTTATTCGCATGTTTTGGCGTCACGTAGCACGTGAACTTATTATGAGCGGGCAGCTGAATAATTGTCCCTCTTATACATTCTAAACACACCAAGCCTGCCAGTACGAGACCCTCGTTCAATGAAATAAGGGAGAGAAGTGTATACCTAAGGGCTCGTATTTCCGTGGTTTAACACAATATTAATGTGATATAACAGATAGTCATGCCAAGAAATGTACAGGGGAAGTTATTGGAACCAATGGAATGTAAATAAGAAGAAAGAAAAGTGGATGAAAAAATTACCAGCTGTGAGCAGGAATTGAACCTACGACCTTCGAATAACGCGTTCGATGCTCTAACCACTGAGCTATCACAGCGGCCGTCCCTCCATCCACTTTTTTTGGGGTTTATATGTGAATTTAGAAGTAGTAGTGACAGTCAGCGCCATCTATAAGCCAAACAACGAGTGTGAAAACACTCTTATTCGCATGTTTTGGCGTCACGTAGCACGTGAACTTATTATGAGCGGGCAGCTGATTAATTGTCCCTCTCATACAACCTAAACACACCAAGTCTGCCAGTACGAGACCCTCGTTCAATGAAACAAGGGAGAGAAGTGTATACCTAAGGGCTCGTATTTCCGTGGTTAACACAATATTAATGAGATATAACAGACAGTAATGCCAAGGAATGTACACGGGAAGTTATTAGAACCAATGGAATGTAAATAAGAAGAAAGAAGAAAAAAAGTGGATAAAAAAATTACCAGCTGTGAGCAGGAATCGAACCTACGACCTTCGAATAATGCGTTCGATGCTCTAACCACTGAGCTATCACAGCGGCCGTCCCTCCATCCACTTTTTTGGAGGGTTTATATGTGAATTTAGAAGTAGGAGTGACAGTCAGCGCCATCTATAAGCCAAACAACGAGTGTGAAAACACTCTTATCCGCATGTTTTGGCGTCACGTAGCACGTGAACTTATTATGAGCGGGCAGCTGAATAATTATCTCCTTATACAACCTAAACACACCAAGTCTGCCAGTATGAGACCTTCGTTCAATAAAATAAGGGAGAGAAGTGTATACCTAAGGGCTCGTATTTCCGTGGTTTAACACAATATTAATGAGATATAACAGACAGTAATGCCAAGGAATGTACAGGGGAAGTTATTAGAACCAATCGATTGTAAATAAGAAAGAAGAAAGAAAAGTGGATGAAAAAATTACCAGCTGTGAGCAGGAATTGAACCTACGACCTTCGAATAACGCGTTCGATGCTCTAACCACTGAGCTATCACAGCGGCCGTCCCTCCATCCACTTTTTTTGGGGTTTTTATGTGAATTTAGAAGTAGGAGTGACAGTCAGCGCCATCTATAAGCCAAACAACGAGTGTGAAAACACTCTTATTTGCATGTTTTGGCGTCACGTAGCAAGTGAACTTATTATGAGCGGGCAGCTGACTAATTGTCCCTTTTATACAACCTAAACACACCAACTCTGCCAGTACGACACCCTCCTTCAATGAAATAAGGGAGAGAAGTGTATACCTAAGGGCTCGTATTTCCGTGGTTTAACACAATATTAATGAGATATAACAGACAGTAATGCCAAGGAATGTACAGGGGAAGTTATTAGAACCAATGGAATGTAAATAAAGAGAAAGAAGAAAGAAAAGGTGATGAAAAAATTACAAGCTGTGAGCAGGAATCGAACCTACGACCTTCGAGTAACGCGTTCGATGCTGTAACCACTGAGCTATCACAGCGGCAGTCCCTCCATCCACTTTTTTTGGGGGGTTTATATGTGAATTTAGAAGTAGGAGTGACAGTGAGCGCCATCTATAAGCCAAACAACGAGTGTGAAAACACTCTTATTCTCATGTTTTGGCGTCACGTAGCACGTGAACTTATTATGAGCGGGCAGCTGAATAATTGTCCCTCTTATACAACCTAAACACACCAAGCCTGCCAGTACGAGACCCTCGTTCAATGAAATAAGGGAGAGAAGTGTATACCTAAGGGCTCGTATTTCCGTGGTTTAACACAATATTAATGTGATATAACAGATAGTCATGCCAAGAAATGTACAGGGGAAGTTATTAGAACCAATGGAATGTAAATAAGAATAAAGAAAAGTGGATGAAAAAATTACCAGCTGTGAGCAGGAATTGAACCTACGACCTTCGAATAACGTATTCGATGCTCTAACCACTGAGCTATCACAGCGGCCGTCCCTCCATCCACTTTTTTTTGGGTTTATATGAGAATTTAGAAGTAGGAGTGACAGTCAGCGCCATCTATAAGCCAAACAACGAGTGTGAAAACACTCTTATTCGCATGTTTTGGCGTCACGTAGCACGTGAACTTATTATGAGCGGGCAGCTGATTAATTGTCCCTCTCATACAACCTAAACACACCAAGTCTGCCAGTACGAGACCCTCGTTCAATGAAATAAGGGAGAGAAGTGTATACCTAAGGGCTCGTATTTCCGTGGTTTAACACAATATTAATGTGATATAACAGATAGTCATGCCAAGAAATGTACAGGGGAAGTTATTAGGACCAATGGAATGTAAATAAGAAGAAAGAAAAGTGGATGAAAAAATTACCAGCTGTGAGCAGGAATTGAGCCTACGACCTTCGAATAATGCGTTCGATGCTCTAACCACTGAGCTATCACAGCGGCCGTCCCTCCATCCACTTTTTTGGGGGGTTTATATGTGAATTTAGAAGTAGGAGTGACAGTCAGCGCCATCTATAAGCCAAACAACGAGTGTGAAAACACTCTTATCCGCATGTTTTGGCGTCACGTAGCACGTGAACTTATTATGAGTGGGCAGCTGAATAATTGTCCCTCTTATACAACCTAAACACACCATGTCTGCCAGTACGAGACCTTCGTTCAATAAAATAAGGGAGAGAAGTGTATACCTAAGGGCTCGTATTTCCGTGGTTTAACACAATATTAATGAGATATAACAGACAGTAATGCCAAGGAATGTACAGGGGAAGTTATTAGAACCAATCGATTGTAAATAAGAAGAAAGAAGAAAGAAAAGTGGATAAAAAAATTACCAGCTGTGAGCAGGAATTGAACCTACGACCTTCGAATAACGCGTTCGAAGCTCTAACCACTGAGCTATCACAGCGGCCGTCCCTCCATCCACTTTTTTGGAGGGTTTATATGTGAATTTAGAAGTAGGAGTGACAGTCAGCGCCATCTATAAGCCAAACAACGAGTGTGAAAACACTCTTATCCGCATGTTTTGGCGTCACGTAGCACGTGAACTTATTATGAGCGGGCAGCTGAATAATTATCTCCTTATACAACCTAAACACACCAAGTCTGCCAGTATGAGACCTTCGTTCAATAAAATAAGGGAGAGAAGTGTATACCTAAGGGCTCGTATTTCCGTGGTTTAACACAATATTAATGAGATATAACAGACAGTAATGCCAAGGAATGTACAGGGGAAGTTATTAGAACCAATCGATTGTAAATAAGAAGAAAGAAGAAAGAAAAGTGGATGAAAAAATTACCAGCTGTGAGCAGGAATTGAACCTACGACCTTCGAATAACGCGTTCGATGCTCTAACCACTGAGCTATCACAGCGGCCGTCCCTCCATCCACTTTTTTTGGGGTTTTTATGTGAATTTAGAAGTAGGAGTGACAGTCAGCGCCATCTATAAGCCAAACAACGAGTGTGAAAACACTCTTATCCGCATGTTTTGGCGTCACGTAGCACGTGAACTTATTATGAGCGGGCAGCTGAATAATTATCTCCTTATACAACCTAAACACACCAAGTCTGCCAGTATGAGACCTTCGTTCAATAAAATAAGGGAGAGAAGTGTATACCTAAGGGCTCGTATTTCCGTGGTTTAACACAATATTAATGAGATATAACAGACAGTAATGCCAAGGAATGTACAGGGGAAGTTATTAGAACCAATCGATTGTAAATAAGAAGAAAGAAGAAAGAAAAGTGGATGAAAAAATTACCAGCTGTGAGCAGGAATTGAACCTACGACCTTCGAATAACGCGTTCGATGCTCTAACCACTGAGCTATCACAGCGGCCGTCCCTCCATCCACTTTTTTTGGGGTTTTTATGTGAATTTAGAAGTAGGAGTGACAGTCAGCGCCATCTATAAGCCAAACAACGAGTGTGAAAACACTCTTATTTGCATGTTTTGGCGTCACGTAGCAAGTGAACTTATTATGAGCGGGCAGCTGACTAATTGTCCCTTTTATACAACCTAAACACACCAACTCTGCCAGTACGACACCCTCCTTCAATGAAATAAGGGAGAGAAGTGTATACCTAAGGGCTCGTATTTCCGTGGTTTAACACAATATTAATGAGATATAACAGACAGTAATGCCAAGGAATGTACAGGGGAAGTTATTAGAACCAATGGAATGTAAATAAAGAGAAAGAAGAAAGAAAAGGTGATGAAAAAATTACAAGCTGTGAGCAGGAATCGAACCTACGACCTTCGAGTAACGCGTTCGATGCTGTAACCACTGAGCTATCACAGCGGCAGTCCCTCCATCCACTTTTTTTGGGGGGTTTATATGTGAATTTAGAAGTAGGAGTGACAGTGAGCGCCATCTATAAGCCAAACAACGAGTGTGAAAACACTCTTATTCTCATGTTTTGGCGTCACGTAGCACGTGAACTTATTATGAGCGGGCAGCTGAATAATTGTCCCTCTTATACAACCTAAACACACCAAGCCTGCCAGTACGAGACCCTCGTTCAATGAAATAAGGGAGAGAAGTGTATACCTAAGGGCTCGTATTTCCGTGGTTTAACACAATATTAATGTGATATAACAGATAGTCATGCCAAGAAATGTACAGGGGAAGTTATTGGAACCAATGGAATGTAAATAAGAAGAAAGAAAAGTGGATGAAAAAATTACCAGCTGTGAGCAGGAATTGAACCTACGACCTTCGAATAACGCGTTCGATGCTCTAACCACTGAGCTATCACAGCGGCCGTCCCTCCATCCACTTTTTTTGGGGTTTATATGTGAATTTAGAAGTAGTAGTGACAGTCAGCGCCATCTATAAGCCAAACAACGAGTGTGAAAACACTCTTATTCGCATGTTTTGGCGTCACGTAGCACGTGAACTTATTATGAGCGGGCAGCTGATTAATTGTCCCTCTCATACAACCTAAACACACCAAGTCTGCCAGTACGAGACCCTCGTTCAATGAAACAAGGGAGAGAAGTGTATACCTAAGGGCTCGTATTTCCGTGGTTAACACAATATTAATGAGATATAACAGACAGTAATGCCAAGGAATGTACACGGGAAGTTATTAGAACCAATGGAATGTAAATAAGAAGAAAGAAGAAAAAAAGTGGATAAAAAAATTACCAGCTGTGAGCAGGAATCGAACCTACGACCTTCGAATAATGCGTTCGATGCTCTAACCACTGAGCTATCACAGCGGCCGTCCCTCCATCCACTTTTTTGGAGGGTTTATATGTGAATTTAGAAGTAGGAGTGACAGTCAGCGCCATCTATAAGCCAAACAACGAGTGTGAAAACACTCTTATCCGCATGTTTTGGCGTCACGTAGCACGTGAACTTATTATGAGCGGGCAGCTGAATAATTATCTCCTTATACAACCTAAACACACCAAGTCTGCCAGTATGAGACCTTCGTTCAATAAAATAAGGGAGAGAAGTGTATACCTAAGGGCTCGTATTTCCGTGGTTTAACACAATATTAATGAGATATAACAGACAGTAATGCCAAGGAATGTACAGGGGAAGTTATTAGAACCAATCGATTGTAAATAAGAAGAAAGAAGAAAGAAAAGTGGATGAAAAAATTACCAGCTGTGAGCAGGAATTGAACCTACGACCTTCGAATAACGCGTTCGATGCTCTAACCACTGAGCTATCACAGCGGCCGTCCCTCCATCCACTTTTTTTGGGGTTTTTATGTGAATTTAGAAGTAGGAGTGACAGTCAGCGCCATCTATAAGCCAAACAACGAGTGTGAAAACACTCTTATTTGCATGTTTTGGCGTCACGTAGCAAGTGAACTTATTATGAGCGGGCAGCTGACTAATTGTCCCTTTTATACAACCTAAACACACCAACTCTGCCAGTACGACACCCTCCTTCAATGAAATAAGGGAGAGAAGTGTATACCTAAGGGCTCGTATTTCCGTGGTTTAACACAATATTAATGAGATATAACAGACAGTAATGCCAAGGAATGTACAGGGGAAGTTATTAGAACCAATGGAATGTAAATAAAGAGAAAGAAGAAAGAAAAGGTGATGAAAAAATTACAAGCTGTGAGCAGGAATCGAACCTACGACCTTCGAGTAACGCGTTCGATGCTGTAACCACTGAGCTATCACAGCGGCAGTCCCTCCATCCACTTTTTTTGGGGGGTTTATATGTGAATTTAGAAGTAGGAGTGACAGTGAGCGCCATCTATAAGCCAAACAACGAGTGTGAAAACACTCTTATTCTCATGTTTTGGCGTCACGTAGCACGTGAACTTATTATGAGCGGGCAGCTGAATAATTGTCCCTCTTATACAACCTAAACACACCAAGCCTGCCAGTACGAGACCCTCGTTCAATGAAATAAGGGAGAGAAGTGTATACCTAAGGGCTCGTATTTCCGTGGTTTAACACAATATTAATGTGATATAACAGATAGTCATGCCAAGAAATGTACAGGGGAAGTTATTAGAACCAATGGAATGTAAATAAGAATAAAGAAAAGTGGATGAAAAAATTACCAGCTGTGAGCAGGAATTGAACCTACGACCTTCGAATAACGTATTCGATGCTCTAACCACTGAGCTATCACAGCGGCCGTCCCTCCATCCACTTTTTTTTGGGTTTATATGAGAATTTAGAAGTAGGAGTGACAGTCAGCGCCATCTATAAGCCAAACAACGAGTGTGAAAACACTCTTATTCGCATGTTTTGGCGTCACGTAGCACGTGAACTTATTATGAGCGGGCAGCTGATTAATTGTCCCTCTCATACAACCTAAACACACCAAGTCTGCCAGTACGAGACCCTCGTTCAATGAAATAAGGGAGAGAAGTGTATACCTAAGGGCTCGTATTTCCGTGGTTTAACACAATATTAATGTGATATAACAGATAGTCATGCCAAGAAATGTACAGGGGAAGTTATTAGGACCAATGGAATGTAAATAAGAAGAAAGAAAAGTGGATGAAAAAATTACCAGCTGTGAGCAGGAATTGAGCCTACGACCTTCGAATAATGCGTTCGATGCTCTAACCACTGAGCTATCACAGCGGCCGTCCCTCCATCCACTTTTTTGGGGGGTTTATATGTGAATTTAGAAGTAGGAGTGACAGTCAGCGCCATCTATAAGCCAAACAACGAGTGTGAAAACACTCTTATCCGCATGTTTTGGCGTCACGTAGCACGTGAACTTATTATGAGTGGGCAGCTGAATAATTGTCCCTCTTATACAACCTAAACACACCATGTCTGCCAGTACGAGACCTTCGTTCAATAAAATAAGGGAGAGAAGTGTATACCTAAGGGCTCGTATTTCCGTGGTTTAACACAATATTAATGAGATATAACAGACAGTAATGCCAAGGAATGTACAGGGGAAGTTATTAGAACCAATCGATTGTAAATAAGAAGAAAGAAGAAAGAAAAGTGGATAAAAAAATTACCAGCTGTGAGCAGGAATTGAACCTACGACCTTCGAATAACGCGTTCGAAGCTCTAACCACTGAGCTATCACAGCGGCCGTCCCTCCATCCAGTTTTTTTGGGGTTTTTATGTGAATTTAGAAGTAGGAGTGAGAGTCAGCGCCATCTATAAGCCAAACAACGAGTGTGAAAACACTCTTATTCGCATGTTTTGGCGTCTAGTAGCACGTGAACTTATTATGAGCGGGCAGCTGATTAATTGTCCCTTTTATACAACCTAAACACACCAAGTCTGCCAGTACGAGACCCTCCTTCAATGAAATAAGGGAGAGAAGTGTATACCTAAGGGCTCGTATTTCCGTGGTTTAACACAATATTAATGTGATATAACAGATAGTCATGCCAAGGAATGTACAGGGGAAGTTATTAGAACCAATGGAATGTAAATAAGAAGAAAGAAAAGTGGATGAAAAAATTACCAGCTGTGAGCAGGAATTGAACCTACGACCTTCGAATAACGCATTCGATGCTCTAACCACTGAGCTATCACAGCGGCCGTCCCTCCATCCACTTTTTTTTGGGGTTTATATGTGAATTTAGAAGTAGGAGTGACAGTCAGCGCCATCTATAAGCCAAACCACGAGTGTGAAAACACTCTTATTCGCATGTTTTGGCGTCACGTAGCACGTGAACTTATTATGAGCGGGCAGCTGATTAATTGTCCCTCTCATACAACCTAAACACACCAAGTCTGCCAGTACGAGACCCTCGTTCAATGAAATAAGGGAGAGAAGTGTATACCTAAGGGCTCGTATTTCCGTGGTTTAACACAATATTAATGAGATATAACAGACAGTAATGCCAAGGAATGTACACGGGAAGTTATTAGAATCAATGGAATGTAAATAAGAAGAAAGAAGAAAGAAAAGTGGATGAAAAAATTACCAGCTGTGAGCAGGAATCGAACCTACGACCTTCGAATAATGCGTTCGATGCTCTAACCACTGAGCTATCACAGCGGCCGTCCCTCCATCCACTTTTTTGGGGGGTTTATATGTGAATTTAGAAGTAGGAGTGACAGTCAGCGCCATCTATAAGCCAAACAACGAGTGTGAAAACAATCTTATCCGCATGTTTTGGCGTCACGTAGCACGTGAACTTATTATGAGTGGGCAGCTGAATAATTGTCCCTCTTATACAACCTAAACACACCAAGTCTGCCAGTACGAGACCTTCGTTCAATAAAATAAGGGAGAGAAGTGTATACCTAAGGGCTCGTATTTCCGTGGTTTAACACAATATTAATGAGATATAACAGACAGTAATGCCAAGGAATGTACAGGGGAAGTTATTAGAACCAATCGATTGTAAATAAGAAGAAAGAAGAAAGAAAAGTGGATGAAAAAATTACCAGCTGTGAGCAGGAATTGAACCTACGACCTTCGAATAACGCGTTCGAAGCTCTAACCACTGAGCTATCACAGCGGCCGTCCCTCCATCCAGTTTTTTTGGGGTTTTTATGTGAATTTAGAAGTAGGAGTGACAGTCAGCGCCATCTATAAGCCAAACAACGAGTGTGAAAACACTCTTATTCGCATGTTTTGGCGTCACGTAGCACGTGAACTTATTATGAGCGGGCAGCTGATTAATTGTCCCTTTTATACAACCTAAACACACCAAGTCTGCCAGTACGAGACCCTCCTTCAATGAAATAAGGGAGAGAAGTGTATACCTAAGGGCTCGTATTTCCGTGGTTTAACACAATAATAATGACATATAACAGACAGTAATGCCAAGGAATGTGCAGGGGAAGTTATTAGAACCAATGGAATGTAAATACGAAGAAAGAAGAAAAGAAAGTGGATGAAAAATTTACCAGCTGTGAGCAGGAATCGAACCTACGACCTTCGAATAACGCGTTCGATGCTCTAACCACTGAGCTATCCAGCGGCTGTCCCTCCATCCACTTTTTTTGGGGTTTATATGTGAATTTAGAAGTAGGAGTGACAGTCAGCGCCATCTATTAGCCAAACAACGAGTGTGAAAACACTTACTCGCATGTTTTGGCGTCACGTAGTACGTGAACTTATTTGAGCGGGCAGCTGATTAATTGTCCCTCTTATACAACCTAAACACACCAAGTCTGCCAGTACGAGACCCTCGTTCAATGAAATAAGAGAGAGAAGTGTATACCTAAGGGCTCGTATTTCCGTGGTTTAACACAATTTTAATGAGATATAACAGACAGTAATGCTAAGGAATGTACAGGGGAAGTTATTAGAACTAATGGAATGTATAT
Organism: Rhipicephalus microplus; assembly: GCF_043290135.1. Taxonomy (NCBI): domain Eukaryota; kingdom Metazoa; phylum Arthropoda; class Arachnida; order Ixodida; family Ixodidae; genus Rhipicephalus; species Rhipicephalus microplus. Next base: position 66,990,288 of record NC_134707.1, on the reverse strand, counting down.
AAGAAGAAAGAAGAAAAGTGGATGAAAAAATTACCAGCTGTGAGCAGGAATCGAACCTACGACCTTCGAATACCGCGTTCGATGTTCTAACCACTGAGCTATCACAGCGGCCGTCCCTCCATCCACTTTTTTTGCGGTTTATATGTGAATTTTGAAGTAGGAGTGACAGTCAGCGCCATCTATAAGCCAAACAACGAGTGTGAAAACACTCTTATTCGCATGTTTTGGCGTCACGTAGCACGTGAACTTATTATGAGCGGGCAGCTGATTAATTGTCCCTCTTATACAACCTAAACACACCAAGTCTGCCAGTACGAGACCATCGATAAATGAAATAAGGGAGAGAAGTGTATACCTAAGGGCTCGTATTTCCGTGGTTTAACACAATATTAATGAGATATAACAGACAGTAATGCCAAGGAATGTACAGGGGAAGTTATTAGAACCAATGGAATGTAAATAAGAAGAAAGAAGAAAGAAAAGTGGATGAAAAAATTACCAGCTGTGAGCAGGAATCGAACCTACGACCTTCGAACAACGCGTTCGATGCTCTAACCACTGAGCTATCACTGCGGCCGTCCCTCCATCCACTATTTTTTTGGGGTTTATATGTGAATTTAGAAGTAGGAGTGACAGTCAGCGCCATCTATAAGCCAAACAACGAGTGTGAAAACACTCTTATTCGCATGTTTTGGCGTCACGTAGCACGTGAACTTATTATGAGCGGGCAGCTGAATAATTGTCCCTCTTATACAACCTAAACACACCAAGTCTGCCACTACGAGACCTTCGTTCAATAAAATAAGGGAGAGAAGTGTATACGTAAGGGCTCGTATTTCCGTGGTTTAACGCAATATTAATGAGATATAACAGAGAGTAATGCCAAGGAATGTACAGGGGAAGGTATTAGAACCAATGGAATGTAAATAAAAAGAAAGAAGAAAGAAAAGATGATGAAAAAATTACAAGCTGTGAGCATGAATCGAACCTACGACCTTCGAATAATGCATTCGATGCTCTAACCACTGAGCTATCACAGCGGCCGTCCCTCCATCCACTTTTTTGGGTGGTTTATATGTGAATTTAGAAGTAGGAGTGACAGTCAGCGCCATCTATAGGCCAAACAACGAGTGTGAAAACACTCTTATTCGCATGTTTTGGCGTCACGTAGCACGTGAACTTATTATGAGCGGGCTGCTGAATAATTGTCCCTCTTATACAACCTAAACACACCAAGCCTGCCAGTACGAGACCCTCGTTCAATGAAATAAGGGAGAGAAGTGTATACCTAAGGGATCGTATTTCCGTGGTTTAACACAATATTAATGTGATATAACAGATAGTCATGCCAAGAAATGTACAGGGGAAGTTATTAGAACCAATGGAATGTAAATAAGAAGAAAGAAAAGTGGATGAAAAAATTACCAGCTGTGAGCAGGAATTGAACCTACGACCTTCGAATAACGCGTTCGATGCTCTAACCACTGAGCTATCACAGCGGCCGTCCCTCCATCCACTTTTTTGGGGGGTTTATATGTGAATTTAGAAGTAGGAGTCACAGTCAGCGCCATCTATAAGCCAAACAACGAGTGTGAAAACACTCTTATTCGCATGTTTTGGCGTCACGTAGCACGTGAACTTATTATGAGCGGGCAGCTGATTAATTGTCCCTCTCATACAACCTAAACACACCAAGTCTGCCAGTACGAGACCCTCGTTCAATGAAATAAGGGAGAGAAGTGTATACCTAAGGGCTCGTATTTCCGTGGTTTAACACAATATTAATGAGATATAACAGACAGTAATGCCAAGGAATGTACAGGGGAAGTTATTAGAACCAATGGAATGTAAATAAGAAGAAAGAAGAAAGAAAAGTGGATGAAAAATTTACCAGCTGTGAGCAGGAATTGAACCTACGACCTTCGAATAACGCGTTCGATGCTCTAACCACTGAGCTATCACAGCGGCCGTCCCTCCATCCACTTTTTTTGGGGGGCTTTATATGTGAATTTAGAAGTAGGATTGACAGTTTGCGCCATCTATAAGCCAAACAACGAGTGTTAAAACACTCTTATTCGCATGTTTTGGCGTCACGTAGCACGTTAACTTATTATGAGCGGGCAGCTGATTAATTGTCCCTCTTATACAACCTAAACACACCAAGCCTGCCAGTACGAGACCCTCGTTCAATGAAATAAGGGAGAGAAGTGTATACCTAAGGGCTCGTATTTCCGTGGTTTAACACAATATTAATGTGATATAACAGACAGTAATGCCAAGGAATGTACAGGGGAAGTTATTAGAACCAATGGAATGTAAATAAGAAGAAAGAAGAAAGAAAAGTGGATGAAAAATTTACCAGCTGTGAGCAGGAATTGAACCTACGACCTTCGAATAACGCGTTCGATGCTCTAACCACTGAGCTATCACAGCGGCCGTCCCTCCATCCACTTTTTTGGGGGTTTATATGTGAATTTAGAAGTAGGAGTGAATGTCAGCGCCATCTATAAGCCAAACAACGAGTGTGAAAACACTCTTATTCGCATGTTTTGGCGTCACGTAGCACGTTAACTTATTATGAGCGGGCAGCTGATTAATTGTCCCTCTTATACAACCTAAACACACCAGTCTGCCAGTACGAGACCCTCGTTCAATGAAATAAGGGAGAGAAGTGTATACCTAAGGGCTCGTATTTCCGTGGTTTAACACAATATTAATGAGATATAACAGACAGTAATGCCAAGGAATGTACAGGGGAAGTTATTAGAACCAATGGAATGTAAATAAGAAGAAAGAAGAAAGAAAAGTGGATGAAAAAATTACCAGCTGTGAGCGGGAATCGAACCTACGACCTTCGAATAACGCGTTCGATGCTCTAACCACTGAGCTATCACAGCGTCCGTCCCTCCATCCACTTTTTTGGGGGGTTGTTATGTGAATTTAGAAGTAGGAGTGACAGTCAGCGCCATCTATAAGCCAAACAACGAGTGTGAAAACACTCTTATTCGCATGTTTTGGCGTCACGTAGCACGTGAACTTATTATGAGCGGGCAGCTGAATAATTGTCCCTCTTATACAACCTAAACACACCAAGCCTGCCAGTACGAGACCCTCGTTCAATGAAATAAGGGAGAGAAGTGTATACCTAAGGGATTGTATTTCCGTGGTTTAACACAATATTAATGTGATATAACAGATAGTCATGCCAAGAAATGTACAGGGGAAGTTATTAGAACCAATGGAATGTAAATAAGAAGAAAGAAAAGTGGATGAAAAAATTACCAGCTGTGAGCAGGAATTGAACCTACGACCTTCGAATAACGCGTTCGATGCTCTAACCACTGAGCTATCACAGCGGCCGTCCCTCCATCCACTTTTTTGGGGGGTTTATATGTGAATTTAGAAGTAGGAGTCACAGTCAGCGCCATCTATAAGCCAAACAACGAGTGTGAAAACACTCTTATTCGCATGTTTTGGCGTCACGTAGCACGTGAACTTATTATTAGCGGGCAGCTGATTAATTGTCCCTCTCATACAACCTAAACACACCAAGTCTGCCAGTACGAGACCCTCGTTCAATGAAATAAGGGAGAGAAGTGTATACCTAAGGGCTCGTATTTCCGTGGTTTAACACAATATTAATGAGATATAACAGACAGTAATGCCAAGGAATGTACACGGGAAGTTATTAGAACCAATGGAATGTAAATAAGAAGAAAGAAGAATTAAAAGTGGATGAAAAAATTACCAGCTGTGAGCAGGAATCGAACCTATGACCTTCGAATAATGCGTTCGATGCTCTAACCACTGAGCTATCACAGCGGCCGTCCCTCCATACACTTTTTTGGGGGGTTTATATGTGAATTTAGAAGTAGGAGTGACAGTCAGCGCCATCTATAAGCCAAACAACGAGTGTGAAAACACTCTTATTCGCATGTTTTGGCGTCACGTAGCACGTGAACTTATTATGAGCGGGCAGCTGAATAATTGTCCCTCTTATACAACCTAAACACACCAAGCCTGCCAGTACGAGACCCTCGTTCAATGAAATAAGGGAGAGAAGTGTATACCTAAGGGATCGTATTTCTGTGGTTTAACACAATATTAATGTGATATAACAGGTAGTCATGCCAAGAAATGTACAGGGGAAGTTATTAGAACCAATGGAATGTAAATAAGAAGAAAGAAAAGTGGATGAAAAAATTACCAGCTGTGAGCAGGAATTGAACCTACGACCTTCGAATAACGCGTTCGATGCTCTAACCACTGAGCTATCACAGCGGCCGTCCCTCCATCCACTTTTTTTGGGGGTTTATATGTGAATTTAGAAGTAGGAGTGACAGTCAGCGCCATCTATAAGCCAAACAACGAGTGTGAAAACACTCTTATTCGCATGTTTTGGCGTCACGTAGCACGTGAACTTATTATGAGCGGGCAGCTGATTAATTGTCCCTCTCATACAACCTAAACACACCAAGTCTGCCAGTACGAGACCCTCGTTCAATGAAATAAGGTAGAGAAGTGTATACATAAGGGCTCGTATTTCCGTGGTTTAACACAATATTAATGTGATATAACAGACAGTAATGCCAAGGAATGTACAGGGGAAGTTATTAGAACCAATGGAATGTAAATAAGAAGAAAGAATAAAGAAAAGTGGATGAAAAATTTACCAGCTGTGAGCAGGAATTGAACCTACGACCTTCGAATAACGCGTTCGATGCTCTAACCACTGAGCTATCACAGCGGCCGTCCCTCCATCCACTTTTTTTGGGGGGCTTTATATGTGAATTTAGAAGTAGGATTGACAGTTTGCGCCATCTATAAGCCAAACAACGAGTGTGAAAACACTCTTATTCGCATGTTTTGGCGTCACGTAGCACGTTAACTTATTATGAGCGGGCAGCTGATTAATTGTCCCTCTTATACAACCTAAACACACCAAGCCTGCCAGTACGAGACCCTCGTTCAATGAAATAAGGGAGAGAAGTGTATACCTAAGGGCTCGTATTTCCGTGGTTTAACACAATATTAATGTGATATAACAGACAGTAATGCCAAGGAATGTACAGGGGAAGTTATTAGAACCAATGGAATGTAAATAAGAAGAAAGAAGAAAGAAAAGTGGATGAAAAATTTACCAGCTGTGAGCAGGAATTGAACCTAAGACCTTCGAATAACGCGTTCGATGCTCTAACCACTGAGCTATCACAGCGGCCGTCCCTCCATCCACTTTTTTGGGGGGTTTATATGTGAATTTAGAAGTAGGAGTGAATGTCAGCGCCATCTATAAGCCAAACAACGAGTGTGAAAACACTCTTATTCGCATGTTTTGGCGTCACGTAGCACGTTAACTTATTATGAGCGGGCAGCTGATTAATTGTCCCTCTTATACAACCTAAACACACCAAGTCTGCCAGTACGAGACCCTCGTTCAATGAAATAAGGGAGAGAAGTGTATACCTAAGGGCTCGTATTTCCGTGGTTTAACACAATATTAATGAGATATAACAGACAGTAATGCCAAGGAATGTACAGGGGAAGTTATTAGAACCAATGGAATGTAAATAAAAAGAAAGAAGAAAGAAAAGTGGATGAAAAAATTACCAGCTGTGAGCGGGAATCGAACCTACGACCTTCGAATAACGCGTTCGATGCTCTAACCACTGAGCTATCACAGCGGCCGTCCCTCCATCCACTTTTTTGGGGGGTTGTTATGTGAATTTAGAAGTAGGAGTGACAGTCAGCGCCATCTATAAGCCAAACAACGAGTGTGAAATCACTCTTATTCGCATGTTTTGGCGTCACGTAGCACGTGAACTTATTATGAGCGGGCAGCTGAATAATTGTCCCTCTTATACAACCTAAACACACCAAGTCTGCCAGTACGAGACCTTCGGTCAATAAAATAAGGGAGAGAAGTGTATACCTAAGGGCCCGTATTTCCGTGGTTTAACACAATATTAATGAGATATAACAGACAGTAATGCCAAGGAATGTACAGGGGAAGTTATTAGAACCAATGGAATGTAAATAAGAAGAAAGAAGAAAGAAAAGTTGATGAAAAAATTACAAGCTGTGAGCAGGAATCGAACCTACGACCTTCGAATAACGCGTTCGATGCTCTAACCACTGAGCTATCACAGCGGCCGTCCCTCCATCCACTTTTTTTGGGGGTTTATATGTGAATTTAGAAGTAGGAGTGACAGTCAGCGCCATCTATAAGCCAAACAACGAGTGTGAAAACACTCTTATTCGTATGTTTTGGCGTCACGTAGCACGTTAACTTATTATGAGCGGGCAGCTGATTAATTGTCCCTCTTATACAACCTAAACACACCAAGTCTGCCAGTACGAGACCTTCGTTCAATAAAATAAGGGACAGAAGTGTATACCTAAGGGCTCGTATTTCCGTGGTTTAACACAATATTAATGAGATATAACAGACAGTAATGCCAAGGAATGTACAGGGGAAGTTATTAGAACCAATGCAATGTAAATAAGAAGAAAGAAGAAAGAAAAGTTGATGAAAAAATTACAAGCTGTGAGCGGGAATCGAACCTACGACCTTCGAATAACGCGTTCGATGCTCTAACCACTGAGCTATCACAGCGGCCGTCCCTCCATCCACTTTTTTTGGGGGGGGTTTATATGTGAATTTAGAAGTAGGAGTGACAGTCAGCGCCATCTATAAGCCAAACAACGAGTGTGAAAACATTCTTATTCGCATGTTGTGGCGTCACGTAGCACGTGAACTTATGTTGAGCGGGCAGCTGATTAATTGTCCCTCTTATACAACCTAAACACACCAAGTCTGCCAGTACGAGACCCTCGTTCAATGAAATAAGGGAGAGAGGTGTATACCTAAGGGCTCGTATTTCCGTGGTTTAACACAATATTAATGAGATATAACAGACAGTAATGCCAAGGAATGTACAGGGGAAGTTATTAGAACCAATGGAATGTAAATAAGAAGAAAGAAGAAAGAAAAGTGGATGAAAAAATTACCAGCTGTGAGCAGGAATCGAACCTACGACCTTCGAATAACGCGTTCGATGCTCTAACCACTGAGCTATCCAGCGGCTGTCCCTCCATCCACTTTTTTGGGGGTTTATATGTGAATTTAGAAGTAGGAGTGACAGTCAGCGCCATCTATAAGCCAAACAACGAGTGTGAAAACACTCTTATTCGCATGTTTTGGCGTCACGTAGCACGTGAACTTATTATGAGCGGGCAGCTGATTAATTGTCCCTCTTATACAACCTAAACACACCAAGTCTGCCAGTACGAGACCCTCGTTCAATGAAATAAGGGAGAGAAGTGTATACCTAAGGGCTCGTATTTCCGTGGTTTAACACAATATTAATGAGATATAACAGACAGTAATGCCAAGGAATGTACAGGAGAAGTTATTAGAACCAATGGAATGTAAATAAGAAGAAAGAAGAAAGAAAAGTGGATGAAAAAATTACCAGCTTTGAGCAGGAATCGAACCTACGACGTTCGAATAACGCGTTCGAAGCTCTAACCACTGAGCTATCACAGCGGCCGTCCCTCCATCCACGTTTTTGGGGGGGGTTTATATGTGAATTTCGAAGTAGGAGTGACAGTCAGCGCCATCTATAAGCCAAACTACGAGTGTGAAAACACTCTTATTCTCATGTTTTGGCGTCACGTAGCACGTGAACTTATTATGAGCGGGCCGCTGATTGATTGTCCCTCTTATACAACCTAAACACACCAAGTCTGCCAGAACGAGACCCTCGTTCAATGAAATAAGGGAGAGAAGTGTATACCTATGGGCTCGTATTTCCGTGGTTTAACACAATATTAATCAGATATAACAGACAGTAATGCCAAGGAATGTACAGGGGAAGTTATTAGAACCAATGGAATGTAAATAAGAAGAAAGAAGAAAGAAAAGTGGATGAAAAAATTACCAGCTGTGAGCAGGAATCGAACCTACGACCTTCGAATAACGCGTTCGATGCTCTAACCACTGAGCTATCACAGCGGCCGTCCCTCCATCCACTTTTTTTGGGGGGTTTATATGTGAATTTAGAAGTAGGAGTGACAGTCAGCGCCATCTATAAGCCATACAACGAGTGTGAAAACACTCTTATTCGCATGTTTTGGCGTCACGTAGCACGTGAACTTATTATGAGCGGGCAGCTGATTAATTGTCCCTCTTATACAACCTAAACACACCAAGTCTGCCAGTACGAGACCCTCGTTTAATGAAATAAGGGAGAGAAGTGTATACCTAAGGGCTCGTATTTCCGTGGTTTAACACAATATTAATGAGATATAACAGACAGGAATGCCAAGGAATGTACAGGGGAAGTTATTAGAACCAATGGAATCACAGCGGCCGTCCCTCCATCCACTTTTTTTGGGGTTTATATGTGAATTTAGAAGTAGGAGTGACAGTCAGCGCCATCTATAAGCAAAACAACGAGTGTGAAAACACTCTTATTCGCATGTTTTGGCGTCACGTAGCACGTGAACTTATTATGAGCGGGAAGCTGAATAATTGTCCCTTTTATACAACCTAAACACACCAAGTCTGCCAGTACGAGACCTTCGTTCAATAAAATAAGGGAGAGAAGTGTATACCTAATGGCTCGTATTTCCGTGGTTTAACACAATATTAATGAGATATAACAGACAGGAATGCCAAGGAATGTACAGGGGAAGTTATTAGAACCAATGGAATCACAGCGGCCGTCCCTCCATCCACTTTTTTGGGGTTTATATGTGAATTTAGAAGTAGGAGTGACAGTCAGCGCCATCTATAAGCCAAACAACGAGTGTGAAAACACTCTTATTCGCATGTTTTGGCGTCACGTAGCACGTGAACTTATTATGAGCGGGAAGCTGAATAATTGTCCCTTTTATACAACCTAAACACACCAAGTCTGCCAGTACGAGACCTTCGTTCAATAAAATAAGGGAGAGAAGTGTATACCTAATGGCTCGTATTTCCGTGGTTTAACACAATATTAATGAGATATAACAGACAGTAATGCCAAGGAATGTACAGGGGAAGTTATTAGAACCAATGGAATGTAAGTAAGAAGAAAGAAGAAAGAAAAGTGGATGAAAAAATTACCAGCTGTGAGCAGGAATCGAACCTACGACCTTCGAATAACGCGTTCGATGCTCTAACTACTGAGCTATCACAGCGGCCGTCCCTCCATCCACTTTTTTGGGGTTTATAGGTGAATTTAGAAGTAGGAGTGACAGTCAGCGCCATCTATAAGCCAAACGACGAGTGTGAAAACACTCTTATTCGCATGTTTTGGCGTCACGTAGCACGTGAACTTATTATGAGCGGGCAGCTGATTAATTGTCCCTCTTATACAACCTAAACACACCAAGTCTGCCAGTACGAGACCCTCGTTCAATGAAATAAGGGAGAGAAGTGTATACCTAAGGGCTCGTATTTCCGTGGTTTCACACAATATTATTGAGATATAACAGACAGTCATGCCAAGGAATGTACAGGAGAAGTTATTAGAACCAATGGAATGTAAATAAGAAGAAAGAAGAAAAAAAAGTGGATGAAAAAATTACCAGCTGTGAGCAGGAATCGAACCTACGACCTTCGAATAACGCGTTCGATGCTCTAACCACTGAGCTATCACAGCGGCCGTCCCTTCATCCACTTTTTTGGGGGGGTTTATATGTGAATTTAGAAGTAGGAGTGACAGTCAGCGTCATCTATAAGCCAAACTACGAGTGTGAAAACACTCTTATTCGCATGTTTTGGCGTCACGTAGCACGTGAACTTCTTATGAGCGGGCAGCTGATTGATTGTCCCTCTTATACAACCTAAACACACCAAGTCTGCCAGTACGAGACCCTCGTTCAATGAAATAAGGGAGAGAAGTGTATACCTAAGGGCTCCTATTTCCGTGGTTTAACACAATATTAATGAGATATAACAGACAGTAATGCCAAGGGATGTACAGGGGAAGCTATTAGAAGCAATGGAATCACAGCGGCCGTCCCTCCATCCACTTTTTTTGGGGTTTATATGGGAATTTAGAAGTAGGAGTGACAGTCAGCGCCATCTATAAGCCAAACAACGAGTGTGAAAACACTCTCATTCGCATGTTTTGGCGTCACGTAGCACGTGAACTTATTATGAGCGGGCAGCTGAATAATTGTCCCTCTTATACAACCTAAACACACCAAGTCTGCCAGTACGAGACCCTCGTTCAATAAAATAAGGGAGAGAAGTGTATACCTAAGGGCTCGTATTTCCGTGGTTTAACACAATATTAATGAGATATAACAGACAGTAATGCCAAGGAATGTACAGGGGAAGTTATTAGAACCAATGGAATGTAAATAAGAAGAAAAAAGAAAGAAAAGTAGATGAAAAAATTACCAGCTGTGAGCACGAAACGAACCTACGACCTTCGAATAACGCGTTCGATGCTCTAACCACTGAGCTATCACAGCGGCCGTCCCTCCATCCACTTTTTTTGGGGGGTTTATATGTGAATTTAGAAGTAGGAGTGACAGTCAGCGCCATCTATAAGCCGAACAACGAGTGTGAAAACACTCTCATTCGCATGTTTTGGCGTCACGTAGCACGTGAACTTATTATGAGCGGGCAGCTGAATAATTGTCCCTCTTATACAACCTAAACACACCAAGTCTGCCAGTACGAGACCCTCGTTCAATAAAATAAGGGAGAAAAGTGTATACCTAAGGGCTCGTATTTCCGTGGTTTAACACAATAATAATGAGATATAACAGACAGTAATGCCAAGGAATGTACAGGGGAAGTTATTAGAACCAATGGAATGTGAATAAGAAGAAAGAAGAAAGAAAAGTGAAAGAAAAAATTACCAGCTGTGAGCAGGAATCGAACCTACGACCTTCGAATAACGCGTTCGATGCTCTAACCACTGAGCTATCACAGCGGCCGTCCCTCCATCCACTTTTTTTGGGGGTTTATATGTGAATTTAGAAGTAGGAGTGACAGTCAGCGCCATCTATAAGCCAAACAACGAGTGTGTAAACACTCTTATTCGCATGTTTTGGTGTCACGTAGCACGTGAACTTATTATGAGCGGGCAGCTGATTAATTGTCCCTCTTATACAACCTAAACACACCAAGTCTGCCAGTACGAGACCCTCGTTCAATGAAATAAGGGAGAGAAGTGTATACCTAAGGGCTCGTATTTCCGTGGTTTAACACAATTTTAATGAGATATAACAGACAGTAATGCCAAGGAATGTACAGGGGAAGTTATTAGAACCAATGGAATGTAAATAAGAAGAAAGAAGAAAGAAAAGTAGATGAAAAAATTACCAGCTGTGAGCAGGAATCGAACCTACGACCTTCGAATGACGCGTTCGATGCTCTAACCACTGAGCTATCACAGCGGCCGTCCCTCCATCCACTTTTTTTGGGGGGTTTATATGTGAATTTAGAAGTAGGAGTGACAGTCAGCGCCATCTATAAGCCAAACAACGAGTGTGAGAACACTCTTATTCGCATGTTTTGGCGTCACGTAGCACGTGAACTTATTATGAGCGGGCAGCTGATTAATTGTCTCTCTTATACAACCTAAACACACCAAGTCTGCCAGTACGAGACCCTCGTTCAATGAAATAAGGGAGAGAAGTGTATACCTAAAAGTCGTATTTCCGTGGTTTAACACAATTTTAATGAGATATAACAGACAGTAATGCCAAGGAATGTACAGGGGAAGTTATTAGAACCAATGGAATGTAAATAAGAAGAAAAAAGAAAGAAAAGTAGATGAAAAAATTACCAGCTGTGAGCACGAAACGAACCTACGACCTTCGAATAACGCGTTCGATGCTCTAACCACTGAGCTATCACAGCGGCCGTCCCTCCATCCACTTTTTTTGGGGGGTTTATATGTGAATTTAGAAGTAGGAGTGACAGTCAGCGCCATCTATAAGCCGAACAACGAGTGTGAAAACACTCTCATTCGCATGTTTTGGCGTCACGTAGCACGTGAACTTATTATGAGCGGGCAGCTGAATAATTGTCCCTCTTATACAACCTAAACACACCAAGTCTGCCAGTACGAGACCCTCGTTCAATAAAATAAGGGAGAAAAGTGTATACCTAAGGGCTCGTATTTCCGTGGTTTAACACAATAATAATGAGATATAACAGACAGTAATGCCAAGGAATGTACAGGGGAAGTTATTAGAACCAATGGAATGTGAATAAGAAGAAAGAAGAAAGAAAAGTGAAAGAAAAAATTACCAGCTGTGAGCAGGAATCGAACCTACGACCTTCGAATAACGCGTTCGATGCTCTAACCACTGAGCTATCACAGCGGCCGTCCCTCGATCCACTTTTTTTGGGGGTTTATATGTGAATTTAGAAGTAGGAGTGACAGTCAGCGCCATCTATAAGCCAAACAACGAGTGTGTAAACACTCTTATTCGCATGTTTTGGTGTCACGTAGCACGTGAACTTATTATGAGCGGGCAGCTGATTAATTGTCCCTCTTATACAACCTAAACACACCAAGTCTGCCAGTACGAGACCCTCGTTCAATGAAATAAGGGAGAGAAGTGTATACCTAAGGGCTCGTATTTCCGTGGTTTAACACAATTTTAATGAGATATAACAGACAGTAATGCCAAGGAATGTACAGGGGAAGTTATTAGAACCAATGGAATGTAAATAAGAAGAAAGAAGAAAGAAAAGTAGATGAAAAAATTACCAGCTGTGAGCAGGAATCGAACCTACGACCTTCGAATGACGCGTTCGATGCTCTAACCACTGAGCTATCACAGCGGCCGTCCCTCCATCCACTTTTTTTGGGGGGTTTATATGTGAATTTAGAAGTAGGAGTGACAGTCAGCGCCATCTATAAGCCAAACAACGAGTGTGAGAACACTCTTATTCGCATGTTTTGGCGTCACGTAGCACGTGAACTTATTATGAGCGGGCAGCTGATTAATTGTCTCTCTTATACAACCTAAACACACCAAGTCTGCCAGTACGAGACCCTCGTTCAATGAAATAAGGGAGAGAAGTGTATACCTAAAAGTCGTATTTCCGTGGTTTAACACAATTTTAATGAGATATAACAGACAGTAATGCCAAGGAATGTACAGGGGAAGTTATTAGAACCAATGGAATGTAAATAAGAAGAAAAAAGAAAGAAAAGTAGATGAAAAAATTACCAGCTGTGAGCAGGAAACGAACCTACGACCTTCGAATAACGCGTTCGATGCTCTAACCACTGAGCTATCACAGCGGCCGTCCCTCCATCCACTTTTTTTGGGGGGTTTATATGTGAATTTAGAAGTAGGAGTGACAGTCAGCGCCATCTTTAAGCCAAACAACGAGTGTGAAAACACTCTCATTCGCATGTTTTGGCGTCACGTAGCACGTGAACTTATTATGAGCGGGCAGCTGAATAATTGTCCCTCTTATACAACCTAAACACACCAAGTCTGCCAGTACGAGACCCTCGTTCAATAAAATAAGGGAGAGAAGTGTATACCTAAGGGCTCGTATTTCCGTGGTTTAACACAATAATAATGAGATATAACAGACAGTAATGCCAAGGAATGTACAGGGGAAGTTATTAGAACCAATGCAATGTGAATAAGAAGAAAGAAGAAAGAAAAGTGAAAGAAAAAATTACCAGCTGTGAGCAGGAATCGAACCTACGACCTTCGAATAACGCGTTCGATGCTCTAACCACTGAGCTATCACAGCGGCCGTCCCTCCATCCCACTTTTTTTGGGGGGTTTATATGTGAATTTAGAAGTAGGAGTGACAGTCAGCGCCATCTATAAGCCAAACAACGAGTGTGAAAACAATCTTATTCGCATGTTTTAGCGTCACGTAGCACGTGAACTTATTATGAGCGGGCAGCTGATTAATGGTCCCTCTTATACAACCTAAACACACCAAGTCTGCCAGTACGAGACCCTCGTTCAATGAAATAAGGGAGAGAAGTGTATACCTAAGGGCTCGTATTTCCGTGGTATATATATATATATATATTGAAGAAGGGTTTATTGACGACTGTTGCGACGGTGGTCCTACGAAGAAACACGATCGTGCAAGAGCAACGGTCAAGCTGAAGCCGGCGATGATCAGCACGATCCGAGCGAGCGAAGCCCAGCACCCAGTACCCAAGCGGTGGCGATGTTGCTTGCCAATGACGCTCTTCTTCACAATTTGCCCCCGCCGAAAAACAGCCATCCTGGCGACCTAAGAGTCTGGAGGCAGAGGGCTATAATATGGCTTAAGGCGGGCGACGTGGACGATGTCACGTCCACGCCGGCGCATGTCGTCAGATGGGAAAAGTGGCTCGATGAGAAAATTCACCGGCGAGGTTTGCTCCAAAACGTGGTATGGGCCCTCGTACTTTGGAACGAGTTTTGAGGAAATGCCGGGGGTTTGGTAAGGAACAGCCAGCCATACAAGTGATCCCGGGGAATAGCTGGGACTTTGTGAAGAGTCGACGTTGTTTTCTTTCTGGCGCTGTTGTTCTCGAGACGTAAAGGTGCGTGCGAGTTCACGGCACTCTTCCGCATTTCGGGCAGCTTCGGACACAGATGGGCATTCGGATGCGTCAGGACGGTATGGAAGGAGAGTATCGATGGTGTGGGATGGTTCGCGTTCATAAAGAAGAAAGAAAGGTGAAAATCCAGTGGTAGATTGTGCCGCGGTGTTATATGCGAACGTAATGAATGGAAGAATGCGATCCCAGTTAGTATGATCGGATGTCACATACATGGCGAGCATATCGCCAAGGGTGCGGTTAAATGTTTCCGTGAGCCCGTTAGTCTGCGGGTGGTATGCCGTGGTCTTGCGATGAACAACATGGCATTCAGAAAGCAGAGACGTGACGACTTCTGAAAGAAAGGCTCGACCTCGATCGCTTAGTAGTTCTCGAGGTGCACCATGTCGTAATATGAAGCGATGAAGGATGAAGGATGCTACGTCCCGCGCAGTGGCACTTGGAAGGGCGGCGGTCTCAGCGTAGCGTGTTAAATGGTCCACAGCGACTATAATCCACCGATTTTCATCTGATGTTGTCGGTAGAGGGCCATAGAGATCAATTCCGATCCGATCGAAAGGTTTGGCAGGGCACGGAAGCGGTTGAAGCACACCGGACGAGTGGAAAGGCGGTGATTTGCGACGTTGACAGTCAGGACAGCCCATAACGAATTTTCGAACGAAATTAAACATTCCGCGCCAGTAGAAGCGATGGCGAATGCGTTCGTAAGTTTTGAAAACTCCGGCATGACCACATTGGGGATCGTCGTGAAAGGAGGCGCAGATTTGTGATCGCAAGCTGCGCGGGACAACCAAGAGCCACTTACGACCTTCGGGGGCGTAGTTGCGTCGGTGTAGTAGCCGATCACGAATGGCGAAATGAGCAGCTTGACGTCGGAGAGATCGTGGTACCGCAGTGGTTGACGATCCAGAAAGACAGTTAAAAAGAGAAGCGATCCACGGGTCCTTGTGTTGTTCACTGGTAAAGGAGTCGAGGTCGAGAGATGCGATGGAGATACCAGTGGTTCCGCAGGCCGAGTCGGGAGGTAAAGGCGAACGCGACAGGGCGTCGGCGTCAGAATGCTTGCGTCCGCTGCGATAGATGACACGAATGTCGTACTCCTGGATTTGCAGTGCCCACCGAGCTAGGCGGCCAGAAGGGTCTTTCAATGTGGCGAGCCAACAAAGTGCATGGTGGTCCGTTACCAGGTCGAATGGGCGACCGTACAAATAAGGGCGGAACTTGCGAAGCGCCCACACTAGCGCCAAGCACTCTTTTTCAGTGACGCTGTAATTGGCCTCAGCTTTAGTAAGTGTGCGACTCGCATAAGCGACGACGTATTCGGAGTAGCCCGGCTTGCGTTGGGCGAGGACGGCGCCTAGACCAACCCCACTTGCGTCTGTGTGAACTTCTGTTGCAGCTGTTGGGTCGAAATGCCGAAGAATTGGAGGAGATGTTAGCAGACTACAGAGCGTGGCAAACGCGACGTCGCAGTCAGAAGACCAGGATGAAAGGTCTGCATCACCGCGTAGGAGGTTGGTCAGTGGTGACATGATCGATGCAAAATTTCGCACGAAGCGCCGGAAGTACGAACATAGTCCGACAAAACTGCGTAATTCTTTCAGTGTAGTAGGTTTCGGGAACTCAGCGACTGCTCGCAGTTTTGCAGGGTCGGGTCGAACACCATGCTTGGAGACGATGTGCCCTAAGATGGACAGCTCTCGCGCGGCGAAGCGGCACTTTTTAAGGTTCACTTGGAGCCCAGCGTTGGTTAAACACGTCAGAACCAGTTGGAGCCGAAGCAGATGCGTAGGAAAATCGGGAGAGAAAACGACAATGTCGTCGAGGTAGCATAGACACACAGACCACTTCAGTCCACGCAGTGTGTTGTCCATGAGCCGTTCAAACGTGGCAGGAGCATTACAAAGACCAAATGGCATTACGTTAAATTCGTACAGGCCATCTGGTGTAATGAACGCAGTTTTCTGGCGATCAGCTTCTGCCATAGGAACCTGCCAGTATCCAGATCGTAAGTCTAAGGAGGAGAAGAATTCGGCTCCTTGTAGGCTGTCAAGGGCGTCGTCTATGCGCGGTAATGGATAGACGTCTTTCCGCGTCACCTTGTTTAATCGCCGGTAGTCGACGCAAAATCGAATCGATCCATCTTTTTTTCGAATTAGAACGACAGGAGATGCCCAAGGACTGTGCGATGGTCGAATAACGCGACGGCGTAGCATCTCTTCGACCTGGTCGTTGATGATGTGACGTTCTGCAGCAGAGACACGGTACGGTCTTTGACGCAATGGCTGGTGCGAACCGGTGTCAATGTAGTGGTGCACTGCGGAAGTCCGACCCAATTGCGGCTGAGAAACGTCGAATGAATTCGCGAAGTGCTGGAGGAGATTAAGAAGCTCGGCGCGTTCATGGGCACTTAAGGTGTCGGCGATGGAACTCGAGAAGGTGTCACTCGATGAGCACTCCAGTGGGGAAAGGGCATGAAGTTCGGTCGAGGCGCTACTGCACGATTCGTCTGGCATGTTAAGGAATAAAGAGGAATCGAGGTACTCCACTCGACCGAGACATTCGCCGGCAAGTAGCGTAAGCGGTGCAGAAAGGGGGTTGTGGACGAAAATATTGCTTCGGCCCGCAGTGACGTCGAGTATAGCGAAAGGCAAGGAAACGGCTCTGCGGCTCATGAAAATGTTGGAAGGTGTAAACATTACTGTAGCATCGTTATAGTCATCGCAGCAAACCGGGACAACGGCAAGAGAGGCTGGCGGAATTTCAGTGTCCTCACGCACGACAAGTTTTGGCGACCGCTCAAGGGTTTCGTGCAAAGGTTCGTCACACAGGTGCGAAAATTGAACTTCAGCGCGTGCGCAGTCGATGATGGCATGATGATTTGACAGAAAGTCCCACCCAAGGATAACGTCATGCGAGCACACCGAAAGGACGATGAACTCGACAACGTACATAGAGCCTTGGATGAATATGCGGGCCGTACAGGTGCCAAGAGGTCGAACTTGTTGTGCGCTAGCTGTACGAAGTGATAGTCCAGAGAGCGGCGTGGTCACTTTGCGTAGGGAGCGGCAGAGCTGGGCGGCTATAACAGAAACGGCAGCACCTGTGTCGACGAGGGCAAAGGTAGAAACACCATCGACAGATATAGCGACGACGTTAGCTGGTGAAGTGCGAGGACTTGAGCATTTCGACGACGGCGCAGTTCTTGCCTCTGGAACTGCGGCGTTCAGTTTTCCCGGTTGGAGGAAGCGGGTCTAGGACGCATTGGGGACAGTGATCGCCTGCGAGGAGATTGGGAGCGGGGAGAGTGAGTTTGAGGCTGGTGTGACCGAGACTCAGGAAAGTTAGTGCATCCATACTGCGGTGAGGGATAGGGAGCAGGTATGTGCATGGGCTGTGGGTCATACGGTAACGGCCGAGTAGCGTCGTGGAGTGGTTGGAAGCGACGGCGACAATATCGTGCCACGTGTCCTGGAGTACCGCAGGCGTAGCAGATCGGTCGATTGTCAGGAGTGCGCCAGGAATTGCTGACTCGTGGTGCGGCCAAAGGTGTCGAAAATGTGGCGGATTGGGGAGCGACTGAAGACATGGGTGGCAAATGCTGCTGGCGGGGTCTGCTACGTACCACCTGGGCATACGTGAGAGGCGCGGCCACGGGCTGCATAGCCGGCGCATGGGCAACAGGCATGGCCACAGGCTGCTGGTGGGCAGCGACGGGAACAGCCTGAGCTACCTCTTCGGCAATAACGTTGCGAAGTGGTGAGGGCAGACGAGAGGACGGCGGCTGCTGCGTGAAGGGAATCAACGACAGTTGCCGAGCTACTTCTTTACGCACAAAGTTTTTAATCTCTTGCAGGGTTGGTGAGTGGTCGGGAACAGAAGTGAGACTGGAGAGCGAGTCGGCGTGTGAGGAAAATGGCCGAGTCAGGGCACGCTGCTTGCTCAACTCGTCGAAACTTTGACACAAAGTGACAAGTTCCGCAACGGTGGCAGGATTACGGGCCAGGAGCAGCTGATATGCACCGTCATTTATCCCTTTGAGGATGTGTTGAATCTTCTCCGACTCGGGCATGGTGGTGTTCACACGGTTGCAAATACCAACAATGTCTTCGATGTAGCTGGTGAAAGATTCCGTTGGCTTTTGTGCGCGAGTCCGCAAGCGTTGTTCGGCTCTGGACTTGCGGACTGCGGGTTGGCCAAAAACGTCAGCAAACAAGGTTTTAAAGATGGACCACGTTGTGATGTCGTTTTTGTGGTTGGTATACCACATTTCGGCCACGTCAGTGAGGTAAAAGATGACGTAAGTCAATTTGTCCGCGTCATCCCACTTGTTGTTTGCGCTCACCAGTTCATAGTTAGCGAACCAGTCTTCCACGTCGGTCTCATCAACTCCGCTAAAGACCTTGGGCCATCGCAAACGAAGAACGCCGGGGTTGCTGGGGGATGGAGTGGAAGAGCCAGGTTGCGCGTTGTTGGTAGCCATGATGGGAGGTAGCGTTCGGTTGCGCAGCTCCAGGTTCAGGCGACGGCGAATGGCAGCACCCAGGTTCAGGCGACGGGGAATGTCAGCACCTTCCACCAATTGAAGAAGGGTTTATTGACGACTGTTGCGACGGTGGTCCTACGAAGAAACACGATCGTGCAAGAGCAACGGTCAAGCTGAAGCCGGCGATGATCAGCACGAGCCGAGCGAGCGAAGCCCAGCACCCAGTACCCAAGCGGTGGCGATGTTGCTTGCCAATGACGCTCTTTTTTCTTCACAATATATATATATATATATATATATATATATATATATATATATATATATATATATATATATATATATATATGTATATATATATATATTGTGAAGAAGAAAACGCATTGTTGGCAAGCAACATCGCCACCGCCGCTTGGGTACTGGGTGTTGGGCTTCGCTCGCTCGGCTCGTGCTGATCATCGCCGGCATCTGTTTGACCGTTGCTCTTGTCCGATCGTGTTTCGTCGTAGGACCACCGTCGCAACAGTCGCCAATAAACCCTTTTTCAATTGGTGGAGGGTGCTGACATTCCCCGTCGCCTGAACCTGGGTGCTGCCATTCGCCGTGGCCTAAACCTGGAGCTGCGCAACCGAACGCTACCTCCCATCATGGCTACCAACAACGCGCAACCTGGCTCTTCCACTCCATCCCCCAGCAACTCCGGCGTTCTTCGTTTGCGAGAGCCCAAAGTCTTTAGCGGAGC
This sequence comes from Rhipicephalus microplus, assembly GCF_043290135.1. Classification (NCBI taxonomy): domain Eukaryota; kingdom Metazoa; phylum Arthropoda; class Arachnida; order Ixodida; family Ixodidae; genus Rhipicephalus; species Rhipicephalus microplus. The sequence goes on along the minus strand of NC_134707.1, from coordinate 66,970,514 downwards.
TGATGAGACCGACGTGGAAGACTGGTTCGCTAACTACGAACTGGTGAGCGCAAACAACAAGTGGGATGACGCGGACAAACTGACTAACGTCATCTTTTATCTCACTGACGTGGCCGAAATGTGGTATAACAACCACAAAAACGACATTACGACGTGGTCCATCTTCAAAACGTCGTTTGCTGACGTTTTCGGCCGACCTGCTGTCCGCAAGTCCAGAGCCGAACAACGCTTGCGGACTCGCGCACAGAAGCCATCTGAATCGTTCACCAGTTATATCGAAGACATTATTGGTCTTTGCAACCGCGTGAACAACGCCATGCCCGAGTCGGAGAAGATTCAACACATCCTCAAAGAAATAAATGACGGCGCATTTCAGATGCTCCTGGCGCGCAATCCTGCCACCGTTGCGGAACTTGTGACGTTATGTCAAAGCTTCGACGAGTTGAGGAAGCAGTGTGCCCTGACTCGGCCATTTTCCTCACACGCTGACTCACTATCAAGTCTTACTTCTGTTCCTGATTACTCAACAACCCTGCAAGAGATAAAAGACTTTGTGCGTGAAGAAGTAGCTCGGCAGCTGTCGTTGATTCCCTTCACGCAGCAGCCGCCTTCCTCTCGTCTGCCCTCCCCACTCCGTGACGTTATTGCCGAAGAGGTAGCTCAGGCTGGTCCCGTCGCTGCCCACCAGCAGCCTGTGGCCATGCCTGTTCCCCATGCGCCAGATATGCAGCCCGTGGCCGCGCCTCTTACTTATGCCCAGGTGGTACGCAGCAGACCTCGCCAGCAGCTTTTGCCACCCATGCCTGCAGTTGCTCCCCACTCTACCCCTCTTTCGACACCTTGGGCCGCACCGCGAGTCAGCAATTCCTGGCGCACCGCTGACAATCGACCGATCTGCTACGCCTGCGGTACTCCAGGACACGTGGCACGATATTGTCGTCGTCGCTTCCAATCGCAACACAACACTACTTGGCCGTTACCGTATGACCCGCAGCCCACGCACCTACCTGCTCCCTATCCTTCACCGCAGTATGGCTACACTAATCTTCCCGAGTCTCAGTCACTCCGGCCCCCAGCTCCGACTCACTCTCCCCGCTCGCCGTCTACTCGCAGGCGATCTCTGTCCCCAATGCGTCCCCGACCCGCTTCCTCCAACCGGGAAAACTGAACGCCGCAGTTCCAGAGGCAAGAACTGCGCCGTCGTCGAAATGCTCAAGTCCTCGCACTTCACCTGCTAACGTCGTCGCCATATCTGTCGATGGTGTTTCTACCTTTGCCCTCATCGACACAGGTGCTGCCGTTTCTGTTATAGCCGCCCAGTTCTGCCGCTCCCTACGCAAAGTGACCGTGCCGCTCTCTGGACTATCGCTTCGTACGGCTAGCGCACAATCAGTTCGACCTCTCGGCACCTGAACAGCCCGCATTTTCATCCAAGGCTCTATGTACGTTGTCGAGTTCATCGTCCTTTCGATGTGCTCGCATGACGTTATCCTCGGGTGGGACTTCCTGTCACATCATCATGCAGTCATCGACTGCGCACGCGCTGAAGTTCAATTTTCGCACCTGTCTGACGAACCTTTGCACGAAACTCTTGAGCGGTCTCCAAAACTCGTCGTACGTGAAGACACTGAAATTCCGCCAGCCTCTCTTGCCGTTGTCCCTGTTTGCTGCGATGACCATAACGACGCTACAGTAATGTTTACACATTCCGACATTTTCATGAGCCGCAGAGCCGTTTCCTTGCCTTTCGCTACACTCGACGTCACTGCGGGCCGAAGCAATATTTTCGTCCACAACCCCCTTTCTGTACCGCTTACGCTACTTGCCGGCGAATGTCTCGGTCGAGTGGAGTACCTCGATTCCTCTTTATTCCTTAGCATGCCAGACGAATCGTGCAGTAGCGCCTCGACCGAACTTCATGCCCTTTCCCCACTGGAATGCCCACCGAGCTCATCGAGTGAAACCTTCTCGAGTTCCATCGCCGACACCTTAAGTGCCCATGAACGCGCCGAGCTTCTTAATCTCCTCCAGCACTTCGCGAATTCATTCGACGTTTCTCAGCCGCAATTGGGTCGGACTTCCGCAGTGCACCACTACATTGACACCGGTTCGCACCAGCCATTGCGTCAAAGACCGTACCCTGTCTCTGCTGCAGAACGTCACGTCATCAACGACCAGGTCGAAGAGATGCTACGCCGTCGCGTTATTCAACCATCGCACAGTCCTTGGGCATCTCCTGTCGTTCTAGTTCGAAAGAAGGATGGATCGATTGGCTTTTGCGTCGACTACCGGGGATTAAACACGGTGACGCGGAAAGACGTCTATCCACTACCGCGCATCGGCGACGCCCTTGACAGTCTCCAAGGAGCCGAATTCTTCCCCTCCTTCGACTTACGATCTGGATACTGGCAGGTTCCTATGGCATAAGCTGATCGCCAGAAAACTGCGTTCATTACACCAGATGGCCTGTACGAATTTAACGTAATGCCATTTGGTCTTTGTAATGCTCCTGCCACGTTTGAACGACTCATGGACAACATTCTGCGTGGACTGAAGTGGTCTGTGTGTCTATGCTACCTCGACGATATTGTCGTTTTCTCTCCCGATTTTCCTACACATCTGCTTCGGCTCCAACTGGTTCTGACGTGTTTAACCAACGCTGGGCTCCAAGTGAACCTTAAAAAGTGCCACTTTGCCGTGCGAGAGCTGTCCATTTTAGGGCACATCGTGTCCAAGCATGGTGTTCGACCCGACCCTGCAAAATTGCGAGCAGTCGCTGAGTTCCCGAAACCTACTACACTGAAAGAATTTCGCAGTTTTGTCGGACTATGCTCGTACTTCCGGCGCTTCGTGCGAAATTTTGCGTCGATCATGTCACCACTGACCAACCTCCTACGCGGTGATGCAGACCTTTCATCCTTGTCTTCTGACTGCGACGTCGCGTTTGCCACGCTCTGTAGTCTGCTAACATCTCCTCCAATTCTTCGGCATTTAGACCCAACAGCTGCAACAGAAGTTCACACAGACGCTAGTGGGGTTGGTCTAGGCGCCGTCCTCGCCCAACGCAAGCTGGGCTACTTCGAATACGTCGTCGCTTATGCGAGTCGCACACTTACTAAAGCTGAGGCCAATTACAGCGTCACTGAAAAAGAGTGCTTGGCGCTAGTGTGGGCGCTTCGCAAGTTCCGCCCTTATTTGTACGGTCGCCCATTCGACCTGGTAACGGACCACCATGCACTTTGTTGGCTCGCCACATTGAAAGATCCTTCTGGCCGCCTAGCTCAGTGGGCACTGCAAATCCAGGAGTACGACATTCGTGTCATCTATCGCAGCGGACGCAAGCATTCTGACGCCGACGCCCTGTCGCGTTCGCCTTTACCTCCCGACTCGGCCTGCGGAACCACTGGTACCAACTCCGTCGCATCTCTCGACCTCGACTCCTTTACCAGTGAACAACACAAGGACCCGTGGATCGCTTCCCTTTTTAACTGTCTCTCTGGATCGTCAACCACTGCGGTACCACGATCTCTCCGACGTCAAGCTGCACATTTCACCATTCGTGATCGGCTGCTACACCGATGCAACTACGCCCCCGAAGGTCGTAAGTGGCTCTTGGTTGTCCCGCGCAGCTTGCGAGCACAAATCTGCGCCTCCTTTCACGACGATCCCCAATGTGGTCATGCCGGAGTTTTCAAAACTTACGAACGCATTCGCCATCGCTTCTACTGGCGCGGAATGTATAATTTCGTTCGAAAATTCGTTATGGGCTGCCCTGACTGTCAACGTCGCAAATCACCGCCTTTCCACTCGTCCGGTGCGCTTCAACCGCTTCCGTGCCCTGCCAAACCTTTCGATCGGATCGGAATCGATCTCTTTGGCCCTCTACCGACAACATCAGGTGAAAATCGGTGGATCATTGTCGCTGTGGACCATTTAACACGCTACGCTGAGACCGCCGCCCTTCCAAGTGCCACTGCGCGGGACGTAGCATCCTTCATCCTTCATCGCTTCATACTACGACATGGTGCACCTCGAGAACTACTAAGCGACCGAGGTCGAGCCTTTCTATCAGAAGTCGTCACGTCTCTGCTTTCTGAATGCCATGTTGTTCATCGCAAGACCACGGCATACCACCCGCAGACTAACGGGCTCACGGAAAGATTAAACCGCACCCTTGGCGATATGCTCGCCATGTATGTGACATCCGATCATACTAACGGGGATCGCATTCTTCCATTCATCACGTTCGCATATAACACCGCGACACAGTCTAGCACTGGATTTTCACCTTTCTTTCTTCTTTATGGATGCGAACCATCTCACACCATCGACACTCTCCTTGCATACCATCCTGACGCATCCGAATGCCCATCTGTGTCCGATGCTGCCCGAAATGCGGAAGAGTGCCGTGAACTCGCACGCACCTTTACGTCACAAGAACAGCAGCGCCAGAAAGAAAACGACGCCGACTCTTCACAAAGCCCCAGCTATTCCCCGGGATCACTTGTATGGCTGGCTGTTCCTCACCAAACCCCCGGCATTTCCTCAAAACTCGTTCCAAAGTACGAGGGCCCATACCGAGTTATGGAGCAAACCTCGCCGGTGAATTTTCTCATCGAGCCACTTTCCCCATCTGACGACATGCGCCGGCGTGGACGTGACATCGTCCATGTCGCCCGCCTTAAGCCATATCATAGCCCTCTGCCTCCAGACTCTTAGGTCGCCAGGATGGCTCTTTTTTTGGCGGGGGCAAATTGTGAAGAACAAAACGCATTGTTGGCAAGCAACATCGCCACCGCCGCTTGGGTACTGGGTGTTGGGCTTCGCTCGCTCGGCTCGTGCTGATCATCGCCGGCATCTGTTTGACCGTTGCTCTTGTCCGATCGTGTTTCGTCGTAGGACCACCGTCGCAACAGTCGCCAATAAACCCTTTTTCAATATATATATATATATATATATATATATATATATATATTGTGGGACACTGCGACCCATGCCGTAAAATTTGTATTTGCTATCTATTCTGTTTGACATCCCCTCGGGGGGGGGGGTGTATGAGGTGATCAGCAGAGCAGGGGGCACTGCAACCCCCGTCGATTTAAAAAACTTACGTCGAGTTACAGTGCCCCCTCTCTATTTCTCTATGTACCTATAGGGATTTACATTGCCCCCTAAGTGACCAAGGGCTGCCCCCGCCCCCCTTCTCCCGTGGTGGGCACGCCTATGCATAGGCACCATCAATCATTGCAATAAAATTTTGTGTGTAAATGTGTGCGTCAACAATAGTACATTTCGAATTCAAGAACATGAGTGTTTTAGGCGATTATTAACGCTGTTCTTCATTTGTTAAAAATGCATTGTACCTGCAAGTGTTTCAAACTTCGCGCGCGAAAGTCATGTGTTAATTTCTAATTTTGTTTTTTCGTGAAGATAAAATTAGTTTGCCCCCTTCGTTTTTTTGTTATATATATTTTCGTTTACTCTTTAAACTTAACCGCATTACTAAAGCATTTTATTGCGCCATTGTACGTCGGCGGAGCTGTAACCCCGAACTTGTTTTGGCGTGCTCGCTCGCTGGTCGGGCGCTGCAGCTTGTCGGTTCTGCATCGTTTTTTCTCGTTTTTTGAGGTGTGCTTGCGCGCTGCGTTCGTGTTTTGTGTTCTGCTGGTGCTGCCTATTACGAAGATGAACTCTACCCAAGCATGGACGTGTGGCGTCGCATTTTGGAACACTCGCCAGGTACGTACCACATTCCTGCTGTCGGCACTTTGTCAACAACGAGAGCGTGGTAACGACGCCATGCTACGTTTTTCGTTACATGTGGGCGATAAGTGAAGTTTTTAACGTAGCGAACCTGTTTGTGTGTGTCCTTTCATCAGGATGAAGGCGTTTTTGTAGGAAGTCAAGCGGGGGCGAGCTTTTTCTTTCGATTCAAGCATGCTTCGGTGTGTGAAGCACATGGTGCGTGCGTGCGCAGTGGGAATTTGGCGGCGGGTTTGTGCGAGTTGTGACAGCGCTCGCCTCTGTCGGCAGTGGTGTTGGCAGGGAGCCCTGCTCGCGATGAACCAATATTTTCGTTAAATAATTGTTGGGCGAAGACGGCATTTGTTAGCCGTAAGCGATGATTACGCCTAGGGCGCGTATGTTTGGATCTCTTAACTTGAGGATTTTTGTTTTTTTTGCATGCCTGTTCATATTGTGGTTTTGGGACGTTAAACCCCACAAATCAATCAATGTTCATATTGTGTGCTACAGGAGTCAACGGGTTCATATGTTGTACGTTCCATATGTTGTACGTCCAAAGCAGTTTGGAAAGTTTCATATGTTGTACGCCCTTTTTTTTAAACTGCTGTCAGAAATTGCTGCGGGTAGCCGAACGTATGCCGGTGTATGCATCCACGGCGGCACGCATCTTTGAACTACCGTGTTACTCAAGTTCGCGTGCAGCATGCTGCCTCGTCTTAGGTACGGCTCGCAAGGCTTGCACGTATGTACGCTTAGGTGTTTATGCAGCCCGTTTAGTCAAATCTGAGCTTACGTTATACACCCGCAACGTAGGTTGTCTGATGCGTTCGGAACCCATGAATTTTGAGCCGTTCGTTAAACTTGAACTGTATTTCCGAACAAAATTTTCATGGCTTATTGGGGCCGAATAACTGTAGCTTAACTGTGCGAGCTCTAATTCGATCAGTAGTTCATGCGATAGAGCACATTTTATTTTATTCAGCTTGTTTTCGCTATGCTTAGATTTCATTATTTTGTGGCGGTTTATTAAATATTGTATGTGCCTCGCCCAAACTTTGTGTTCAAACTTTGTTAAGCAATTTTACTTGTACGAACAGTAAGAACAGTTTATACCATCACCTCCAATGGCATTTCATAACAGATTACAAGCTTATGCCGATCTGGTAAGAAACACACATAAAAACATTGAAAAACCACACACTGGCCACGAATAAAAGCACAGTCTTTGTCACTTGTGAATAGGGCTTTTGTGTGGGGTCCAAAACGTCATGCTTTCAATTAGGCTCAGCATGTTGTTTTGTCTTCGCATCAGATGACAAGCTTCAGTAAATTCTATAGGCATGCGCTACAGTTATAGAAGAGATCTGTGGTGTTTGGAGAAACGAATATATCATTTAACGCTCAAAACTTGCAATAATGTTATACATCATTGTATGCATGCATAAGGCATGCACGTTTTGTTGTGAAAATGAAAAATTGGACAGTATGTTCATCTGACAATCATGAATGTAGACTGCATGTTTCCAAGCTGTTGGCATTGACGCAATTACACAACTTCAGAAATCAGTCTAATCAAACGTTTATTGTGTATTGCTAAATCGTGACCAATGCCTTCCAGTATTCTTGTTACTAGAGATCGTTGCAGAAGCTTGCATGCTTTATTGGGATGGTATTTAGCACAAGATGGGTGCGCTGTATTAGCATTTCCACATTTTTTTCCAATATTTATTAGACAGCCTGTAATGAGGGGTATGTTAGAGATGAGTGAGGGGCACTGCCTTTCTAGCCACCTGGAATCATTGAATTAACAGCCATAATTTAGCAGTTGACAATTGTAATTTAGTGAAACCAATTTTCTAAGTTATCGGCATAATCGTCCTACTGTAGGTAGCCGAAAGAAAGTTACATTAGTTGTCTTCAAACTAAAATTCTTAATGTAACTTTATGTGTTACCTCCAATGGATACTTGATCAAAGCGCATACCGTCATGTACGCGCTGCCCTGTTAATGAATTGGCATGTATACGCACTATGCCAGAGCACTATTCAAGTATATTTTGTGACACATCTGTTATGTGAAAAATGCACATTCTTTCGCAAGGTTGCAGCTATGTTCGCCAAAAACATTGAGGATGTTTTTGTTGTAGCATGTCTGGTTTTCGTACATCCTACTCTTTTAAAACACAACGTTCCAGATCATTCTAAATTGAGTTTCAAATTCTGCTTCGCTAACAGACACATCAGTAAATAGTTTTTTTGTTTCTCTCGCAGTCTATACATGCTCGTCGTAGGAAGAGAGTGTGGGAGACGTCTGGACTAGCCCATCATCAAGGCTGGCTCGTGGAAAATTCGACTGCTGGTGCACATCAGCGGCGCATGGCTTCTGTTTCTTCTGAAAAGGGAGCTGCAGAGAGCCACCTGGTAGCTGTATTCAAGGAGCACAAAGGTTCAGGGTGTTCAAAGTTAACCCTTTTGTTTTTTCTTAAAAGAGAAGTCAGCGCTGTAAGTTATGTATGTGAAGCCATTTCTGCTGATAGCTATGTATCCAGGAGGATGCAGTGTGAGACAATAATTATCACTGTCAGCGGTGCCATTAAGTTTTATTAATCAACTTAATAGTGACCACAGCAGAAGATCGTGTATGTGTTAAATATTTGAGCCAGTCACATTTCTACATATTATCACTTGTAAGAATTCTAGCATGCCTGTGCTCAGAGATCCTGCTGGAAATTTAGTTGCAGCTTGCATTATTATGTGTGCAGGACAATGAGCACTAGCACAGACTCTGATTTCATGCATTTAATCTGACCGTCGGTGGAAGGCATGGGCAAACATTAAAATGGTTACTCTTGCTATTCGCTGGCGATAGCAAGAACCGACTGCTCGTTCCGCTATGGAGTGATATTTTGTTGAACTTCACTGCCTTGCATGCGTAATCATGAAAAGCAAAATTAAACTTTCAAACGAGATATCTAGGAGCATAAACATAATTTAAAAAGTTTTCCAAATAGGACTGTGTAGAAACACGACTGCCTCCAACTTTTAATGCAAACATACCTGCTTATTTGCGTTACTAAAATTTCAATATTTTTGGTTGATAGGGCAGATGACAGCATTATTTTATTACTTTGTGTCCCCCTAGACACAATTTGCCAAGGTGTTTTTCTGTTCTTAAGGCTAAAATTCAATGTAACTAGGCAGTGCATTTAAGAATGTGTCAGTGCTGCTTACTGAGCTCTTTATTGGATATTTTGTTTTTTCCAAGATCTATTGAGTGTGTTGCTCGCCAGACTTGCATGTCATGTTAATTGATGCCTTATGTGCAATTGGCCATTTAAAAACACTTTTTGTGTTGTGATAAAAAGTAGCACAATAATGATTTTATCTTCAGTGTAACCTTCAATGAATATTCTATTTTAATATATTTTTGTCACTGTAGTTATTTCATTGCCTTTGGGAAGTTCAATTCATAAGTACAATCAAGTGTTTTCCCACTGTCATACTTCATCGTACCTAACTTTGCCAATTCCAAACCATGTCGGATATTTTACAGTGATACATACTCATGTTTAACATTGTTAATGATAACTGATAGAAGGCATACTAGAATATTGCAACGCGAGTCCTTGGATCGGGGGGTTGAATGGTGAATTTTTTCAACTACACAGTAATATCTGTTTGCTTTATTTCATGTCAAGTGTAATGAGAATAATATTTACCGAAGTTAACTTGTTAAAACCACGATATAATTATCAGGGACACTGGAGTAGAGGGTTTAAGATATTTTGACCACCTGGGGTTCTTTAAATGCATCCACGTCTAAGCAGACAGGTGTCATGCATTTCCTCCTTAATCGAAATTGCTGCCACCACAGCCATGGTTTGATTTTGTGGCCTTCAGTTTAGCAGTCAAGGGTTACTTGAAGCGTATATTAGTTGTGGGCTGTGGTCTTGCTTCCATGATGCATCTTAAGTACAGCAGTTTGTTGCCAACCAGGCATCTCTACTAGTGCACTGGTGTTGTGTTTTTGCATTCATAATTTACTGCAATATTTACTATTTTATCAAGACGCATTTCTGAGCAGCTCTGCGAAGTGTGTGCTGGTGCTTACTACATTCCTAATTTTTTGCAAGAGGTAATGATTGTTGCATGTATTCTGAGTTAGATATAAGGTTACGAATTTTCCTGCTTTTATACTGTGTAAGAGTGTAAAGCCGAACAAGTCACTCTGATATACTTTGCATATTGTACATCAGATGGCTAAATTGTGTGTGCAGAGCTTATATGAACAGCCCATAGTGTTTGGAATGCCTTGAAAACTGCCTTAGGATCAGAAAAAACTGTTGTGAAGAGTGGGATAGTCTGGGTGAACAGTGGAAGTTCCTCAGATAGGCTGGTTGATGTTTCGATAGGAGGACTTATGTTCGTCAAAAGTGCCTTTTCTTCTCATCCTTGGCATGTTAGCTTTAAAGGGGGTTAGTAGAGACGTCATCTCCTGGTGGTGGTGCGTGTCTTTGTTGGCAATTGCCGCCGGAAAAGAAAAAAAAAACTAGAAAGCAAACAAGTGCAGTCCTCACTTCATTTCAAGTTGGCTGGTAGCAATTCACAATGTTCTCGGAGCGTAGAGAAAAAAATGGAAGCAAAAAAGAGGAAACACGCAAAGTAGGAGCGGTGTGCTGCCGCCACAGACACGAAAATCAAAGAGCTTGAAAGTTCGAAGCCAGCAGACGGTCCCCGCGTTTGGCCATCAAAAAGGGATGCCGACGATAAAGGCCTATGCTGTTCTCGAACATGTATGAATGGGACTCATAAGAAAGCGGTTACAAAAAAGCGCGAGAGAGAAGCAGGCACCTACCTTTAAATGCTCAGATGTCAAAGGTAAGCGACACCAGATGTGTTCGGAAGAGAATGTGTTGAATTGGGAAAGTCATTGGTTAAAATATGCTTTCGCTATCCCCGTAGGTGGCCCGCTCAACAGAATTGTCTCAAGAGTTTGGCGGCATGTTGGCAGAGAAATAGGGAAATTCAGAATACAAAGGAATTGAGCATCAACAAAACACAGAAAGAAAGGAAAAAATGAAAAAAGGCGGGTTGGAGGTAGGTGACACGCTAGCGTTAACAGACGAGGAAAGGAAAAAAGAGACGCAGAGAAATTTGTGGCTTGGCAGTGACTTAATGGTGCATGGTAGGAGTGTTTTTTGAAGCGACAAAAGAGGAAAGATAGCTGTGGTGGAAGGGTTCTGGAAAATAACAACTTCGTAGTTGTGTGTATATAGGCACATGTATATCTATATTTATAATTTTAAAATTTTTGATAGAACATCAATGGTACAACTTGTAGTCTAGGAGCGATTCCATGTAATACCGGTTATGTCTATTTGAAGGTTGAACCTTTCTCGTTTCTAAATGCTGTCGTAATTATGCTATGGCTTTCAGCGATTCCGAATTGCGACGTGCTACATTGATTCGTGATCGGTGTAGGTGCTTACATTTGTGTATCAAATATCATTCCATGTATTTCCTCTCTCATGGTGAGCAGAAATTTGTAGAACAGTTTTGCCTATATATATATTCTGCAGGTGGCACACTTAAGACAGTATATTAGGTTGTTCGAAGTGCAGATGAAGATCGATGGGACCTTGTGAATGTAGTCAGATTCTGTGCTTTTAAGTTGTTAGCCAGCTATATATTTTTACAGGTGAAGCATCTGGGCCGGCCACAGGGACGAAACGTCCTAGTGTTTGCTTTAAGTTTTGCGGGAATTTGCAATGCGTGGCACGTGGCATTTGCAACGCTAACTTAAAGACATGATTGTTCACGCAAACTTAGACTAGGACGTCTGATCCCTGTGGCCGGCCCAGGTGCTCAGCCTGCAAATATATGCAGCCGGCTACCAACATAAAAAGCACAGCATCTGACTACATTCACAAGGTCACATAGAGCTTCACCTGCACTTTTAAACAACCTAATATACTTTTCTGAGTGTGCCAGCTGTAGAAAACAATATATAGGCGAAACTGGGCCGCCAATTCACGTAAGACTGAACGGCCACCGTGCAGACACAAAGCACAGTTTACCGAAAATAGTAGCGGTCACTTACACCAACGGGGCCACAATTTCGAAAAAGCAAAGCTTTTTGTTCTACAAAATAATTTCCGGTCATCACGAGAGAAGAAATACATGAAATCATACTTTATACACAAATTTATGTCCCTACACTCATCAGGAATCAATGTTGCACGTGGTACTTTGGAATCGCTGAAAGCCATTGCATAATTGCGGCCGTATTTAGGGACTAGAAACGTTCAACCTTCAAATAGCCATAACTGGTATTACATGGAATCACTCCTAAACTACATATTTTATTAATAATATTCACTCTACATTTTTGAAATTTTAATTATAGATTTACATGTGTCTATATACACACAACTACAAAGTTTTTATTTTCCGGAACCTTTCAACCACAACTTCCTTTCCTCTTTTGTCGCTTCAAAAAACACTCCTACCGTGCACATTTAAGTCATTGCCAAGCCACAAATTTCTCTGCGTCTCTTTTTTCCTTTCCTCGTCTGTTAACGCTAGCGTGTCACCTACCACCAATCCGCCTCTTTTTCATTTTTCTTTTCTTTTGTGTTTCTCTCGTCGTTGCTTATTCCCTTCGCATTCCGAACTTGCCTATTTCTCTGCCAACATGCCGCCAAATTCTTGAGGCAATTCCGTTGAGCGGGACACCTACGGGGATAGTGAAAGCATATTTTAACCAATGACCTTCCCCAATAAACACGTAGTCTTCCGAACACATCTGGTGTCGCTTACCTTTGACATCTTGCCATTTAAAAATAGCCGCCTGCTTCTCTCTTGCCCCTTTTTGTAACCTCTTTCTTATGAGTCCCATTCATAGATGTTCGAGAACAGCATAGGCCGTTATCGCCGGCAACCAATTGTGATGGTCAAACGCAGGGACCGTCTGTTGGCTTCGAACTTTCAAGCTCTTTGCTTTTTTCGTGTCTGTAGCGGCCACCTATTGGCAGCACACCGCTCCTACTTTGGGTGTTTTCTTTTTTTCCTTTCTTTTTTTCTCCACCCTCTGAGAACATTCTGAATCACTACCACCCAACTTGAAATGAAGCAAGGACTGCACTCCTCTGCTTTATAGTTTTTTTTCAGGCTACAATTGCCAACAGGGACACATGCCACCACCAGGACATGACGTCCTTACTAACCCCCTTGAAACTAATATGCCAAGGATGAGAAGGCTAGGCACCTTTGACGAAGATAGGTTCTCCTATCGAAACTTTGGTCAGCCTATCTGAGGCATTTCCACCGGTCGGCTCTCATTTTGATTTTGTTGTGAAGAGTGTGTTTTTGTGAAATGGATGCTGATGCTGTCTTTATTACCTAGAAAGATGCTGAAAAATAAAACTTGAAATTTTAATATGTGGTCAAGCTTCATGGGGTGAGGGCTGATCTGTTAATCATCTTTCTTCAGCCGCTGACCTTACCTGTTCGAATATTGGCGGTAAAATGCTCTAACTGTAGTATGTACGAAATATCATAATAAATGTGTTTGCTTTCAGTTGAGAGAAAACCTGTGTTGTGGTACATGTACTTGACATTTATCTTGCGCCAATATATGTCTACTTTTAGGAAGTGGGAAAAGATATTTATCGATAAGTGGAAACGATGTCTACCAAAGCAGCTCTGTTATTGTATAATCAGAAAGTTTGAAATGAAGTACATGACGCTGAACTCGCATGGTTTCGCGATACCAAGTGAAACTGCAAATTAAGTTGCTGAAATATGTATATGTCTACATCCTGCATAAGACGTGTGCACTGTTACGGGTAATAATGTTTTCAATATAATGTGTTTCTGTGTCTACACAAACGTATGCATACCAAGCACTCTTGCTGTATCAACTCACTGAGCCACCAATTGATATACCCGAGATGCTTATGCTATTTAACACTAAATATTTGTATTTAATTTTATAACCATAACAGGCAGTCTAAATTTCTACAGTCGGCTTTACAAAGAAGGCTTTGAGGAATATCATTGCATTTCAGTAAGCTTGCTTATACACACACACACACACACACACACACACATATATATATATATATATATATATATATTGAGATCAAACACAATATTGCCAAGGAAAGTATAAAAGTTATTAGACCGAATTGGAATGTAAATGTGAAGAAATAAATGTGGGTGAAAAGATAACTTGCCACGGACAGGAACCGAACCTGCGACCTTCGAATAAAGCCTTACTCGAAGGTCGCACACCCTTTCAACACTCTCTTGGAAGGGTGTTGAAGTATAAGAACACCCTAACATTTTGCTGAACACCCTTCGTGTAGGGTGTTCAGCTAACACCCTTTCAGTAGGGTGTATCTCAAAACACCCATGGGGTGTTCCTCTGGCGACAAGCCAGTTTACACCCTTAAGGGTGTAAAAAAATTTACTGTGTAGACATACATTGACAGCCCTAAGTCGTGCTCTGCGTTCGGAGTAGTATGTTGTTGTGGGCGTTGCCGCTTCATCTTACAGGGGTGACGGCTCTTTCAAGATCGTTTTCATTTATTACAAAAAGTGTGTGGTTTGTAAAGCACTCATTGGTCGTCGTCATCCTCTTGGCCTGTAGTGGGTGCCTTGTGTGAGCTGCGCCGACTAACG